>NW_024429215.1:9946072-10296072 GCF_017639785.1 Mesocricetus auratus
CCTGCCGCTTCTACCCTGAGCAGAAGCAACCATCTTTTTTTTAATACTTATTTATCTATTTATTAAGTATACAGTGTTCTTCCTGCATGTCTGCCTACAGGCCAGAAGAGGGCACCAGATCTTATTATAGATGGTTATGAACTACCATATGGTTGCTGGGAATTGAACCCAGGACCTCTGGAAGAGCAGCCAGGGCTCTTAACCTCTGAGCCATCTCTCCAGCCCGGCAGCCATCTCCTTGTGCCTCTCCCAATAAATCTCTTGTGAGGTTTGTTGTGTGGTGTGACTTTGTGGTATTCCTTGGCTCCTGACTCCCCTCAGAGCTGTAACACTTATAGCCACCACCTTACTTTCTAAAACATTATTGTCAAGTGATTGCCATGCTTGGTTTTGGTATTCTCTTATGAGAATTGCGTAACTTCTGAGAAACTATTTACTGCTGGAGAAAAGAGTTACCACTCATATACAGATCAGTAACACTAAAACCAACAGTGTCCAATGGGTGATTCACACTAAACGCCAAAGAACTCCATTTGGAGAAAACAGGATACACCCGGGCAGAAAAAAAAAAAAAAAAAGGAATGTTATGTGAGTGATGGATTGGTATTAACTTAGAAACTAAAGAATTTATAAAAGTGATTTATAATTAATTAGATGCGTCCAAACAAGGCAAAAGAAGAAATAAAGTTGTAAACAAAGAGCAGATGAAATAAAAGGAAAACAAGGAGAATGTTAGGTTTACACCAACACCTGTAAGTCCTAATGTTGGGGAAAGATGTACTAATTAAAAGACTATAGGATTTATTTTCATAATCTCTTTATAAAGAGCACTTTAAAATGTAATCTTTATTGACAGTAATTATCTTATGAGCTTATGTGTATGAGTGTTTTGCCTGCATGTATGTCTGTTCACTATGCATGTGCTTGGAGCCATGGAGGCCAGAAAAGGGCATCATATCTCCTGGGATTGGCATTACAGATGGCTGTGGGTGACCCCCCCGCCCCGTTCTCAACCTTCCTACTGCTGAGACCCTTTAATACAGTTCATGTTGTAGTGACCCCAGACCATAACACCACTTTTGTTACTACTTCGTAACTGTAATTTTCCTACTGTTATGAACCATAATGTAAACACTGATATGCAGGATATCTGTGCAACCCATTGTGAAAGGGTTGTTCAACCCCCAAGTGGATTGCAAGCTACAGGTTGAGACCACGGCTCTAAAGAACCCTGACTAATATATTTTCTAAAAGACGGCTCTAGTATACCATGACTTGAGATGGGGGAAGGTCACCTTACCCTATGAACGTCACCTAGCTCATAAATATTCATAAGGACTATTAAATCCAAATGGAGAACTCATACATAGTGCTGGCGTTTGTGATGGCTGGTGCAGCCAACTGGACAGGTGTAAGTGTTATAGCCCTGAGAGAGGTGTCCTGGCAGTCAGGAGCCAAGGAATGCCACAAAGTCACACACCGCACAACACACCTCACAAGAGATTCCCTGGGAAAAACACAGAGATGGCTGTCTCTGCTTGGGTGAGAAGCAGCAAAGAACACACGAACACACACACACACACACACACACGAGAGAGAGAGAGAGAGAGAGAGAGAGAGAGAGAGAGAGAGAGAGAGAGAGAGAGAGAGAGAGAGTTTCTTGGGGACAGAACTTTCCAGGGTGGAGATTTTCAGGAAGGTGGAGAATCCATGGGACTTCAAGTCCTAAACTTGGGGAGAGCTCATGGATTGGTGGGATTTCAAGCCCCAGAAGTGAGCTCGGACTTTTTATCCTACACTAGAATCACCAAGTGTCTCTTTCCTCCTCCTCCTCCTCCCCTTGTTGTTTTGAGCAGGGTTTCTCTGTGTGTAACTGCCCTGGCTGTTCTTGAACTGGCTCTATAGACCAGGCTGGTCTTGGACTCACAGAGATCCACTTGCCTCTGCTGCCCCTAGTGTTGGATTAAAGGCGTGCACCACCACAGCCTGGCCTCACTCGGTGTCCCAACTGTCTTTTCTGTTGCTGTGATAGAATAACCCGACAATGGCTGGAGAGATGGCTCAGTTCCCAGCTTGGGGTGCTCACAACATGGTGTCTTACAAACTGTCTGCACCTCCAGTTCCAGGGGCTTGCCCCTCTCCCTCCCTCCTCGGAACTCCCTGTGTAGCAGGCAGGCACACGGTACACAGGTATACACGTAGGTAAAACATTCATACACACAAGATAAACAAAGCTAAAGAACGAAAAAGCGCCCTGACAAAAATAACTCCAGTGGGAAAGGAAGGATTTATTTCAGCTCACAGTTCAAGGTTATGGTCCATCATTGGGGAGGGAAGAACAGGGACAGGAACTCCAGACACCTGATCTCACTGCACCGTAGTAAAGTAACAGTGATGGCTGGGTGGTGGCGGCACACACCGTTAGTCCCAGCACTCTATTGGCAGAGGCAGGTGAGTCTGAGTTGGTGGCCGGTATGGTCTACAGAGCGAGTTCCAGGACAGTCAGGGCTCCAGAGAAACCCTGTCTCAAACAAACAAGGAATGCCTCTCCCCATAAGTTTATATAGTTGGATCTCAGGCATCAGTGAGTAGTACTTCTTGAGAAGGATTAGGAGGTGTGGCCTTGTCACAGGAAGTGTGTCACTGGGGCAAAGTTTTGAGGTTTCAAAAAAGTCGAAGCCAGGCCCGGTAGCTCTCTACTTAATTCCTTTAATCCCAGCACTCGGGAGGCAGAGGCAGGAGGATCTCTGTGAGTTCGAGGCCAGCCTGGTCTACAGAGAGAGTTCCAGGACAGCCTCCAAAACAATACAGAGAAGCCCTGTCTCGGAAAAACAAACAAACAAGCAAAAAATTTTCTTCAACACCATATCTGTCTGAGTGACACCATGCTCCCAGCCATGATAATGGGCTAAACCTCTGAAACTGTAAGCCCGCTCACAGTTAAATGCTTTCTTTTATAAGAATTGCCATGGTTGGGGCTGGAGAGATGGCTCAGAGGTTAAGAGCACTGGCTGCTCTTCCAGAGGTCCTGAGTTCAATTCCCAGCAACCACTTGATGGCTCACAGCCATCTGTAATGAGATCTGGGGCCCTCTTCTGGCCTGCAGGTGTACATGCAGGCAGAACACTATACAATAAGTGAATGAATGATGAATAAATAAACAGATGAAGAATTTATGTGGTCATGGCGTCTCTTCACAGTAATAGAAACCCTAAGACACCACCCAAGGGGCTGGAGAGATGGCTCAGTGGTTAAGAGCACTGGATGATCTTTCAGAGGACCCTGGTTCAATTCCCAGCATCCATATGGCAGCTCACCGTGGTCCGTAACGCCTGTCTCAGGAGATCTGATGCCCTCTTCTCGAGTCTGCAGGCGCTGGGCATGCATGTGCTCTGCAGACACCCATAAAACCAAAAAACAAGACAAGACACCGCCCAAGTGTATTTCTGCCTCATTAGAGTTCCTAAGAGCACCAAAGCCATAGGGGAGGTGGAATGAGTCCTTGAATGAAGAAGCAAATGCTGGCTGGGGGGGTGGGACGCTCTTGGGCTTTTGGGGACGCTCTTCTGTGATGCCATGGAGAACAAGACCAAGTCACTGGGCTGGGGAGATTTTGTCGGACTGCTGAATCTTGGAAACTGAAATGCCCCTTTAGCCTGACTGAGAAATAAGGTGGCATTTCAGGGACTAAGAAATGCTTCTTACCTTGGACATGGCGTTCAAGCTTCAAGAATATACGGCTGCGTTTCTGGGAGGGGGGTGATGTCCTGAGAAAGCAGAGCTGGACAGGAAAAAGAAACGGTGAGTTCCAAGTGCGCCCGGCTGCCTCCAGCACCGCCAGCCCAGAAGCCTTCCATTCTTTAAATTCAGTTACTTTCCCCGTGTACTTTAGAACTCCGGAACTCAACACGCACTTTCATGTCTACATTATCTCTTCCACTTACAGCGATAAAATAGTAAGAGCGAAGGCGTTATCAAGTAAGAACCTTCCGGCCTTTCGCACACAAAGGTTTTTCACAGCTGAAGATACCCGAGGGAGTCGCTGGGCAAGTAACTGAGCCAAACTGGAAACCAGACCTGAATTTACAGTGTACAGATGATGATGCTAACAGGAAGTGTGTCTCTACCCTTTCCACAAGGATGAGAAATAGGCTCCCGAATGAAGCTACTTTACACAGTGGGCATCAGAGGGGCCGTGTCATCTGGAAGACACTGCCAAGGAGCTGCTCCTGAAAGCCACTTCCTCAAAAAGGGAAGAGAGGGGAAATGTGTTCAGTCACCGTTTGTTTTTTGAGACAGGGTTTCTCCGTGTTGTTTTGGAGACGGTCTGTTGGGCCCCAGCCCCACCGGGTCTCTGTGAGTTGCTGGTTAGCCTACAAGTGCAACCTGTTTTCTAGTCCTGGCTTCCTGCCCCGGCCTTGACCCTCTGACATCAACATCCAGCAGGAGGAAAACTCGCTCTCTTCTACCTGAGGTTTTTCAACTATGCTGTAAACCTGTATATAAAGCTCCTCCCTCCTACATACACCGCCACGGCCTCAGTCTCGCTGTCACACACTTGTCACAGCCTGGGTCTCCCAGACTCCAAGAAAAGTCCTCGGTCCCAGGCCTCCTCGACCAAGTGGCACCCTGTCACCGGGGTCCCCAAACAAACTCTCCAGCCGCGGTCCCCTGCGCTGTGACGAACTGTCAACACAACTGTCCCAGCTTCGCGTCGGTCCCAGGGGTCGCACCCCACGCACCGGCGCGCACACACACACACACACACACACGCACGCACACACACACACACGCACACACGCACGCACACACACACACGCACACGCTGTCCCAGCCGTCCAGTCTTACGCGGCATCCGGTCACTGGTCCCCGATCGCACCGCGGCGTGGTCTCCTGCTGTCACGCACGCCGCCGCCACCACCCCGGGCTCGCCGAGGGTGCAGGCTCGGCCACGGGTGCTTCAGACGGGGGTGGCGCGGCCGCACTGCCACGCAGGTGTCGTCCCCCACGCACACACACACACACACAGCCCGGGGGCTGTCCCGCACTGGCCCGAGACTCTGCGGAGCCTCACGCCACTTCCAGCCGCACAGTCGCAGGCTCGCCGGGGCTGGGGACGCGGTCCCGGGCTCCCAGCCACGTGCCCCTCCCGCGCGGAGGCGTGGCCTCCCGCCACACACACGCACGCGCACACACACGCACACACACACACGCGCGCGGTACCCCGCTCCTCCTCCGGCCGCCTCACTCCTCGCCCGGCGCCGAGGCACGTCCCGCGGGGCCCGGGGCTCGATCTCGTGGCGCCCCGGGAGCTCACAAAGGCGCGGCTTGCAGGGCGGCTCGGCGCAGGGGCCTCTGGGAGGTGGAGTCCAGCGTCTGGCCGGAGCGGCGCGGGGCATGCTGGGAACGCCCCGGAGGGGGCGCGGCGGTTTTCGCGGGGCGGGGCGGGGCGGGGCGGGGCGGGGCGGGGTGGGGCGGGGCGGGGCGGGGGTGCGGGAGCAAGAGTCTCGGCAGGACTCGGTCGGTCCCTTCTTCGCCTCCGGGTTTCAGAAGCCGAACTCTTTCGGGCTGCGCAGGCGCAGCGTCCTCCGCCGCTCTAGCGAGGGGCGGGGGCGGGGAAATGCTCGGTCACGCATGCGCAGTGCTGACTGGCGGCTCTGCTGGCCCGAGTCAGCCAGACCAAGACTGCTAGTCCCCGAGTTGTTCAGGTCCCACGATGCTGTCTTCCTTACTTGTTTGTTTGGTTTCTCTCAGTATTATCTTTCCTTTTTTTTCCCCCATTTCTTCTTTTTTTCTTTTTGAGACGGGGGTTTCTCTGCAGCCCTGGCAGTCCTGTCACAGTGTAGACCAGGCTGGCCTCGAACTCACAGACCCACCTGCTTGAAGGCCTGTGCCACCACCGCCAAGCATGGCCACATTTAATAAACCCCCTCTCTCTGTACTTCAGCATTGTTTCTTTAAGTGGCTTATTGAGGAAAGTGAACACAGGGCCCAGGTACTGACCCCTACTCTTACTGCTGCGGTCCACAAGACCCTACAGGAAGATTCCAGGGGACGTCTCCCCCGGGCTAGCCCACGAGACCACACAGGAAGATTCCAGGGGACGTCTTCCCCGGGCTAGCCCACGAGACCCTACAGGAAGATTCCAGGGGACGTCTTCCCCAGGCTAGCCCACGAGACCCTACAGGAAGATTCCAGGGGACGTCTTCCCCGGGCTAGCCCACGAGACCCTACAGGAAGATTCCAGGGGACGTCTTCCCCGGGCTAGCCCACGAGACCCTACAGGAAGATTCCAGGGGACGTCTTCCCGGGCTAGCCCACGAGACCCTACAGGAAGATTCCAGGGACGTCTTCCCGGGCTAGCCCACGAGACCCTACAGGAAGATTCCAGGGACGTCTTCCCGGGCTAGCCCACGAGACCCTACAGGAAGATTCCAGGGGACGTCTTCCCCGGGCTAGCCCACGAGACCACACAGGAAGATTCCAGGGGACGTCTTCCCCGGGCTAGCCCACGAGACCACACAGGAAGATTCCAGGGGACGTCTTCCCCGGGCTAGCCCACGAGACCCTACAGGAAGATTCCAGGGGACGTCTTCCCCGGGCTAGCCCACGAGACCCTACAGGAAGATTCCAGGGGACGTCTTCCCCGGGCTAGCCCACGAGACCCTACAGGAAGATTCCAGGGGACGTCTTCCCCGGGCTAGCCCACGAGACCCTACAGGAAGATTCCAGGGGACGTCTTCCCCGGGCTAGCCCACGAGACCCTACAGGAAGATTCCAGGGGACGTCTTCCCCGGGCTAGCCCACGAGACCCTACAGGAAGATTCCAGGGGACGTGTTCCCCAGGCTAGCCCACCGGGTCAACGCACTCCACTGGACAGGAGCCCCGCAGGCAAAGGCTTGGGGACGCCTGCCTTCCGAATAGTCCCCGTCGTTCCTGTGCAGTCCCTGTGAAGCCGTAGCGCTCCCCCTTTCCCACGGCAGTGTGTTGACCAATTCTTGGACACAATTCCCCCTGGCGCTGGTGAGCTGGATAACCCTGGGAGATCTCATGTGGAAGGCGTCACACTCTGGAGGAAATCTTTTGTCCTCACAGTCAAATCTGCATAACTTGGAAGCCGGCTCCCTGCAGTTCTCTCCTGTGGCTGGCTGGATGCCCAGCGAGGAGAGCAGCCTCGCAGACGGCCGCTTTCATAGCTCCAGAAGGACACGCAGACGTCTGCCCCCGCTGGCAGGCAGGACTGGGGGGCAGCGGCCGGCGCAGAGTGAAGCTTGCTAGCCTGCGGCTCAGCTGGCAGCTGCAGCCTCCCGATCTCACCTCGTAGCTTCTCCCTGCGTTGGAAGCATTCGCTAGCAGTTGGCGAAAATGCTAATACGGATTAAGGGCCCTTTTTCCTTCCACAGCGTGAGCTGGTTGTCGTAGCCACCGCGACGCTGCTTTCAGCTCCGGCGAAAGCCAGGACAAAACCCAACTCACATGGTGTTTCTTTCTTTGCTTACGTTTATTAATTATAAACTTCTAGTATTTCTTCCTTGTTTTACGTTCATCATTTATAGACTTCTACGTTCACTGACCACATAAATGCAACTTTCTGCATTAACACTTTTCTCCCTTATTAGCGATAATACGCCCCTCATTCCACGTGCCCCTTCCCCCACCTCTTGAGTTCAGCAGGGACGCTTAGAGAGTCACGTACCCTCTGAGATGAGACTGGACACCTGCCTTATCCCACGATCTTATCTGCATTTCCTGATTCTGGGGGACATGCATGCCCGAATCCTTGTTATTGTTAGAGCTGTTAATTGTATCTGTATCGGACATAAAAAAGTAGAAACCCCTATTTTTGAAGAATAAAGAGCCATGAGAGGAACTAGGGTGTTAGCCGTTTTATTTCCCTGTCACCCTCAGACTCCTTTTAGAAAAACCCTACCCACCCACCTCCTGCCTAGCCCCTAGCCTGGACCCTGAGACAGCAGCCAGGCTGCAACTTGAATGCTGCTTACCATAGGTCTGGACTCAAAACAAAACAAAAAACCAAAAAAACCCAAAAACATTCAACAAGATTGTTCAGATGAGAGCAGAAAGACTACTGACCCAAATCATTATGGCCAAATTATTTTAAGGCAAGCTTTCTTATTCATGTACACGGGCTGCCTTCCCCTGAGGCCCAGTTCAAGAGGTCAGCTTTAGATGAGAGAGAGACAAGGTTTTTAAAGCTCAAGCGCCCTGCAGAAATAAAGACATGGTTGCCAAGTGGGCATGACAGCAGGTAGTCAATACAAGGAAGTCATATGTCTCATCACCTTTTGAAACAAAGGTAGGTTTGCAAGATGGTTATAGCAACTCTTTAAACAAAGACATGATTGCCATTCACGGAACAGGCAGTACAGAACCACGTGTAGTTAAGCTTATAGGTGAGGCACAGTCCAATCCTTTGGAAACAGGCTCAATCATAAACAGGAAGGAACCTAGTTTATCTGAGATAGACGCAGGCTGGTTCTTTACATATATTACACTTTTTTTCTCTAAGTATCTTACTAACTTGCTTGTGTTTTTTGAGACAGGGTTTTTCTGTGTAGCTGTCATGGAACTCACTCTGTAGACCAGGCTGGCCGGAACTCACAGAGATCAACCTGCCTCTGTCTCCCAAGACCTTAAATTAAATTAAAGGTGTGTGTCACCACTGCCCACTGCTAACTCTTATCTCTAGTCAGAATTGTCATTGATATCTCAAACAAGGTGGCTCACGACTTTAGGGGATCTGTGCACTCTTGCTGTCTGGGTTGGCACTGCACTCATGGAGTGCACACGCAGGCTCGCACACATAAAAAATCGTCTTTGGAAGTGCTCTATTGCTGTGAAGATACACCATGGCTAATCATATCGCCTGCAAAAATAAACTTATTTCTTATTTGCTGGTGTGTAAATTACCTTGCTTCAATCTTCGGTGTAAAACAGGGCTATGTTGTTGTTTTGTTTTTTCCCCATTAAGTGAAATTTTAGCTGTAGATCCTCTATAAATGGAAAACTTTTTTTCAGTCACATTTTCTAAAGTGTGCATCCACATATAACTGATTCCATACTAAACTACCCGTACAGGATTAAAATCACACACCACACACGGTCACAAAAGTTACTGGATACATAGCCATGGCCACGCGGCCACGCGACCACGCACCCCGCGCTACTTCCAGACGAAGAACACGGGATTCGAACACCCACGTCTCAGCACTTAGGAGCGTCCCTCGCGGCTCACAAAACATTGCTACACTTGCTTAGGGCGTTCGGCATCCTCGAGACTACATTTCGCAGAAAGGACTGCGACGTCAGCTTGCTCTCCAGCAGCGCCAGCGGCGCTTCTGCGCTTGCGCCATCTTCAGGCGAAGGGCGGTGAGTGCGCCGCTATTTGGGTGGTAATCGGACTGTACGCAGTAGGCAGCCGGACCAAGAAGAAAACGACGAGAGGATCCGGAGCTGTCCGGAAGCTCTGCGGTGAGTAGGGGAGCGCGGACCAAGAGTCCCAGCCTTCAGACTAATCGCGATGCCTAGCCCCACCGGCTTTTTATAGGCTTCCCGGTCCTGGACTACATTTCCCGTCGTTCCCCGCGGCTAGCGCTCATTGGCGTCTCCTTCTTGTGGTGCTCAATTTCTCAGCCAACCTGGTAGACCTAGGGCAGCTTGGGAACCGTCCTCCACTTTCTGGAATTAGGGATGTTTAGCGTTTAGATTTGTTTGCCTTTGTTTATTCTTAGACAAGGTATTGTTTTATTTTATATATTATATGTTTATATGCATATTAATATATGTACATATATATATATCATTAAAGCAGGTCTGGAGTTGCTTAAAGTACATTTGCAGTAATTTTTTTTGTTTATTCTTAGACAAGGTATTGTTTTATTTTATATATTATATGTTTATATGCATATTAATATATGTACATATATAATATATATCATTAAAGCAGGTCTGGAGTTGCTTAAAGTACATTTGCAGTACTTTTTTTTTTTTTTTTTGGTTTTTTGAGACAGGGTTTCTCTGTGGCTTTGGAGGCTGTCCTGGAACTAGCTCTTGTAGACCAGCCTGGCCTCGAACTCACAGAGATCCGCCTGCCTCTGCCTCCCGAGTGCTGGGATTAAAGGCGTGCGCCACCATCGCCCGGCGAGTATAGCCTTTTAAAAGGAGGTCTTGTATGTTATTATATGTATTGCCTGACCCCCAAATGACAAACTACAAAAGCTTGAATTTTGTGTTGATTTTTTGTGGGGGCCATTGTGTGCCGTGAACACCCACGTGGAGGTCGGAGGACACCTCACAGGAGTGGGTTCCCTCCTTCCACCGTGCGGGCTGTGGGAACCAAATTAAGATTGTGACGCCTTATAGCAGGTGCCTTTGTCCACTGAACGCTGCATTCGTCACCTAGGATGCTTTCCTCTGCCATTGCTTCTCTTGTTTTGAAACCATGTACCGGTAGTGGCTTGACCGGTTTTTGCTGAATGTTCATATAATTGTCAAATGCTCTAGTTGTGAATAACTTTTCTTGATGACTGATGGTTTTGTTTTGTTTTTCCCTGAGATAGGCTTTCTCTGTGTAACCTTGGCTATCCTGGAACTAACTTTGTAGACCAGGCTGGCCTCAAACTCAGAGATCCTCCTACCTTCTTCTTCTGAGAGCTGGGATTAAAGGTGCACACCATCACCTGGCAATAACTGATGCTTTTAATTTTTTTTTTTTTGAGAGGAAGTCTGCTTCCTGAGTGCTGGGCTTAAAGATGTGTATCATTGTGCTCAGCCCTCAATATCATTTTAAAGACTTACTTTTTAAAAATTTGCGTGTGTGTGTGTGTGTGTGTGTCTTGATTATTGATTTTATATTCTATTATGCTAGAAAATGCTTACACACCTACCTACTTGTGGACTTAACCTATTCATATACTATTTTTTTTTTTTTTGGTTTTACAAGACAGGGTTTCTCTGTATTTTTTGGGGGCTGTCAGTCCAGCCAGGCCTCGAACTCACAGAGATCTGCCTGCCTCTGCCTCCCGAGTGCTGGGATTAAAGGCGTGCGCCGCCAACGCCCGGCTATTCATGTACTATTGTGTGTGTTTTTCTTCAACAGCCTCCTACGCTGCCCTGTCTCTGGAAGGGTACGTTTATGTACCGGCGATGGGATACTGGTCCTGCTCCATCGAATTGTCTGATTAGCCTCTGCAGCTTCACCCGATTTGGCCTGTGGAGGTCTTTGTGAATTTGAAAGCTGGAGAAACAGCCAGGTTGGCTTGAGGGGTTCCATTTGATGAATGGGAGATCAAATTGCTGAGTCCTGTGGATACTTCATTTCGGGTCTAGGGCTGTGTACCTCATGCAAGTTCTCCTTTCTCCCTGGGTGAGGAGAGCTCTCCCTGTCCCTTGAATACTGTGGGTCTCCATCACTGGGACAGGTCTGAGGACGCCTGAGTTTTTCACCACCTGCAGTATTTGAGTGAAGTAGGGAGAAAGGACCACTCATGCTGTACCTCTTCCTGGTGTTGGGTGACAGTTTAGTCTAGCAGTTAGAAACAGGTGTGGACCTCACCCTGGCATTCAGGGAGCTGAGGCCTCCGAGTTTGCTCTTTCTTCCCTCAGCTCTGACATCTAAGGACTCTGTCCTTCCCCAAGACAGAAACGTGGAGGAAGACCTATCTGCCCTTGAACTCCTGGAAGTTATGCCGCTTGCAAGTTTTTAAATCACGGAAATATTTGTTATCCCCAAACTTCCTGCCCAGATTCCACCAGTTAATCTGGTTCCCCAGGTCTGTTTTAGAGCGTAAGAGAGATGGATGGTAGACCCTGTTTTGTTCTTTGAGACAGGGTTTCTCTGTATTGTCATGGAGGCTGTCCTGGAACCAGGCTGGTCTCGAACTCACAGAGATCTCCCTGCCTCTGCCTCCCGAGTGCTGGGATTAAAGGTGTGCGCCACCAACGCCCAGCCCAAGCTATGCCCTTTTTTGTTACTCTGACATGTGGTGATTCATTCTACAGTGAAATTTTTGGAGCAAATCTCCATTTCCCTGCATGAGAAGGGAGCATCCTTGTAGGTGCTAAGCTTTGAAAGAAGAGAGATATCACACAGGAAAATGGATTTAGTTACCATTTGGGCCTGTGGTTTATTGTCCTGCATTGCAAGAGATTGACATTTGGGTGTAATGGAGACCTAGCTGGGAATCCAGAGATTATATGTCAGAGTATGATCTGATTTGAGGTTTACACCAAACATTTGGGTCTTGCTCCATTTGCTTCTTCAGCTTAAGCACAAGAGAAATACAGAGCTGAGGATCATGGGAATAGCAAGTGAGAGTCTCATCCTGATGGGTTGGTGGGTAGGTTCTTGGAGCTTGGAAGAACTTTTGAGATTGAAAATGTGCTCTGATTCCAAAATATGAGGATGTTTTAGTCATTTTTTTAAAAGAGTATTTATTATGTATATATTCATTCCACCTGCATGTATGCCTGCAGGCCAGCAGAGGGCACCAGATCTCATTACGGATGGTTGTGAGCCACCATGTGGTTGCTGGGAATTGAACTCAGGACCTCTGGAAGAGCAGCCAGGGTTCTTAACCTCTGAGCCATCTCTCCAGCGCCTTAGCCATTCTTTTCACTTAAGAAACTGTACAGTCAATAAAAGTATTCTTCATTCCTCGTTTGTCTCGTGAAGAAAGCGCTTTGCACTATGTTCTGACGTAATGGCGAGCTGAGCTTGGCAGCAAACTTTTGACTTCAATGAAGCTCCTCTCTCTGAGATACACAACTTTTTCTTTGGACACAGGGTCTTACTGTATAACACTAGCTGGCCTGGAGATCAGGCTGGCCTCAGACTCTCACAGTGACCTACTTGCTTCGGCTTCTGGAGTGCTGATATTATAGGCATGTGGTACCACGGGGCTATAAAATGTTTTTAAAACATTTTCTTAACATGTAGGGGAAAGTTCATCAAGTATCTTTGTCCCAGAATAGAAACACATACTTCTAACCTGAATTGCGAATTTATGAAAACTCCACGGAACCTTTTAATTTTCATCCCTGACCTATCCACAGAAGTGTTATATCCAGCAAAGTGGAGTGTATGGAAATCCTGTAACCCTGTGCCTTCCATGTACTCATTTTTTTTTTTTGACAGCCAGCCCCTTCTGTTTTGTTCACTAGAACAACCCCTTTTCTACAGAGGCTTCCTCCAGCTCCTTCATCCCACCGGGAAACATCCTTGAAGGAAATATTCACGCAGTTTTCATACTTCTTGTTTCAGGGTTCAGAACTGTTCAGGGATGTGGCCATAGTTTTCTCCCAAGAGGGATGGGAGTTCCTCGAGCCTGTTCAGAGGGATTTGTACAGAGACGTGATGCTGGACAGCTACAGCCATCTGGTCTCACTGGGTAAAGTGGTCTGGCCTGTTAGTCTGGACAGTCCTGGGAGTCCCCCGTCCTGGTCAGTAATGGGGTGGCCTCTGGCATGCCCGTCCTTGTCAGTTCCATGTCTGGTCACTTTTGAGCATACAAAAGGCAGCCACTTGCTGGAATTCATGCCTTCCACTAGTCTTAGGTCACTATTGCATTTTTCTTTGGCCCTTTCTGTAGATGACATCCTACCCAGTGACAGAGCCCTGCATCTGAATCCCAAGGCCTTTCAGGGTGACCACATGGTGTGTTATTTTTTTCTCTTCTCCAGGTCTTAGCATATCCAAGCCTGATGTGATATCCAGCCTAGAGCAAGGAAAGAAGCCCTGGATAGAAGGAATAACAGGAGGCCTGTTTTCAGGTGAGTGACAGGCCTTGTCAGGAACTAGAAACCCAGAGACCTCAGCATTATTGCCATGTCTGCAGCTTGACCAGTTAGGCAGGACCAGAAATCACCAGTACAGCACTCTTCAGTTAGTTTTATAGAGTATAGTGGTGGCCTTACTTAGGAGAAAGGAAAAGTGTCCCCCTGGAATAAACCCACAAAACCCAATCATTTTAGGTGGATACAGTAGAGAAAATGGCATTTTGGAGAAAGGAGTACTTTCAAAGGAGTTTCTACAGAGGTAGCCAAAGTGTTTTCCCCACATGGTCAGAAGAGAACAAGCATTATATGGTCACTGTAATTCCTACAGCTCTGTCCATGGTTGTTCACAAAGTCTTCTGTTCATCAAGGTAGTAGTTTAATATCCTTGGCCATGCCAGCCATGGTGGCGCACGCCTTTAATCCCAGCACTTGGAAGCCAGAGGCAGGCGGATCTCTGTGAGTACCAGGACAGTCGGGACTGCTTTACAGAGAAAACCAAAAAAACAAAACCAACCAAACAAAAACCAAGTATCCTTGGCCAGCTATACTTTGTCTGCTTCCTTTGTAAGATGATAGCCGGCTGTCCTAGCGTTTGAGTGGATCAGTATGTAAGTGAGCAGCCTAACTGGAGTCCGTCTCTGCATCTGGATAGACCACAGCAGGCACTTGGATCAACCAAATGGTGTTTGAAAAGAATATGTCTCAGGGGCTGGAGAGATGGCTCAGAGGTTAAGAGCACCGGCTGCTCTTCCAGAGGTCCTGAGTTCAATTCCCAGCAACCACATGGTGGCTCACAGCCATCCATAATGAGATCTGGCGCCCCCTTCTGATGTGCAGACATACATGAAGCAAGATGTTGTATTCATAATAAATAAATATAAATCTTTTAAAAAAAAAGAATGTGTCTCTACTTTCTGACCTGTTCATGTGGCTTCATCCTTCTGTGTCGTGAGGACTGATAAGTTTGCAGGGTGCATTACTGAGGTGGCAGCAGCCAGCATCTTCCTCACAGAACCTGACGCCTCTTTGGCAGCAATACCTTCCACTCTATGCAAGCATCTTTTATTCCCGGAGCTTTCCATCAGAACACTCACAAAGCGACACTGATGTCACGCGGTGTCTGTGCGGTCCTCTGGACTCATCTGCTTCAGCCATGAACTTTATGAATGGATTCAGACGCAGTCGTCACTTTTGCCCGTGGTTCCTGACGTCATCATTCAATGAGTCTTTTTACTCAGTGGGGTTGGTCGCTGTGGTTGCGGTGTAACTTGCCACCTGTCCTGTAGTCCTGTGCCAGGTAGAATTGGATAAAATATGCCATGCAGCCACAAAATGATTCTCATTGTGTGTGTGTGTGTGTGTGTGTGTGTGTGTGTGTGTGTGTGTGTGAATGCCAGTGCGTGCATCCTGAGGCTCCTGTGTGGCGGTCAAGGATAACTTTTGGAGGGACTCTCACACTGTACAGAGGCAGAGGTTACCTTGTCTTTTGGCCATACTGTGTAATCCAGGGTCGTCCCAGGAGCCTCCCACCGATTCTGTTGTCTGCTTCTCATCTAACTGTAGGAATGCTGGGATTACATGGACGAGCCAGTGAATCTGGCTTCGTGTGGGTCCCGGGATTGAACTGCGGTCGCCAGGCTTTCATGGCATGCATTTACCCACTGAGCTACCTTGCCTGCCCCCGTGTGGTTCTCGCTTCTAATCTGACTAAGATCCAAACATGATGCTGTAGAAGGATCTCACCTCCCCCACCCGACGCCCAGTAAACTGAGCTCTAAACAAGACATAAGGTCATTCTTTTTCCAGCATTCCCTCTAAGTAATGGAAGAGTTCCAGAATGGACATGGCCGTGGTGGTCAGTTCCATTCCAGATTAAGCAGCCGGAGTAGGTGGGGACCAGAGGTACCTAAGGATAGCTGCTGTATTGTTACCGTGTCCTGGAAGACAGATGTGTCGGGGTACCCTCTGGCTTATTTTGTCCCTCCCACACATGCTAAGGCAGGTCAAGGATCCAGCCACACACCCCTCCTGTCACTGCTTTTTAAAGTTATGATAAAATACTCATAACCAAAACTACCATCTTTTTGTTTTTGTTTTTTGTTTTTTGGTTTTGTTTTTTTTTTTTTTTTGAGACAGGGTTTCTCTGTGGCTTTGGAGGCTGTCCTGGAACTCACTCTGTAGACCAGGCTGTCCTCGAACTCACAGAGATCCGCCTGCCTCTGCCTCCCGAGTGCTGGCACTAAAGGCGTGCGCCACCAATGCCCAGCAACTTCACCATTTTTTTGGGGGGGGGTTTTCGAGACAGGGTTTCTCTGTGGCTTTGGAGGCTGTCCTGGAACTCGCTCTGTAGACCAGGCTGTCCTCGAACTCACAGAGATCCGCCTGCCTCTGCCTCCCGAATGCTGGGATTAAAGGCGTGCGCCACCAACGCCCGGCCTGCTTCACCATTTTTTTAAGCATACAGTTCAGCCATATTAAGAACATCCACAGTGTCGGGTAGCCATCCCCTGGTCCGTCTCCAGCGCATCTGGCAGAGTCCGCGTGATTTTTGCAGAGCGTACAACATTGATACAACATAGGCCTCTTAAGTGCAGTGTTGCTGGATGCTGGCAGCTTTGTACACCTGTGTTACCACCACCAAATCAAGTGGGCAGTTCCTGGTATCCCTTCCTGTACCGCCCCCGAAGCCCTACCAGGAAGCTGTCCGCTTGCAGAGGTCACTCCTGATTATGTTTCGTAGAATCTACTCGTGTTTTTTCTAAGCATGGCTCAGGGCTGCACTGATGTTTTAGATCTAGTATAGCTCTGTTGTCATCCCACTTTTTAAAAAAAATATTTTATTTATTAATATTATGTGTCCAGTCTCCTGCCTGCAGGCCAGCAGAGGGCACCAGATTGAATTGTAAATGGTTGTGAGCCACCGTGTGGTTTCCGGGAATTGAACTCAGGACCTCTGGAAGAGCAGTCAGTGCTCTTAACCTCTGAGCCATCTCCCCAGCCCGTCATCCCACTTTTGCAGTGCTCCCTCTTCGGCTTTTCTGTTTGCCTGATTTCCAGTTGCTTAGTCACATCCAAGAGTAGGTAGGTGTTGAACCTCCCCATTCCCTTTTAAAGTCTGCCAAGGATTTATAGTGGCCGGGCAGTAGTGTCACACGCCTTTCATCCCAGCACTCGGGAGCCAGAGGCAGGTGGATCTCTGTGAGTTTGAGGCCAGCCTGGTCTATAGAGCTAGTTTAGAAACCTTGCCTTGGCCGGGCGTTGGTGGCGCACGCCTTTAATTCCAGCACTCGGGAGGCAGAGGCAGGTGGATCTCTGTGAGTTCGAGGCCAGCCTGGTCTACAAAGTGAGTTCCAGGACAGCCTCCAAAGCTACAGAGAAACCCTGTCTCAAAAAACAAAACAAAAAACAAAAAAAAACAAAAAAAAAAAAAAAAAGGAAACCTTGCCTTGAAAAACCAACCCCTCCCCCCAGAAAAAAAAGAAAGGTCATTAGTCACAGTGAATAAAAGCCATGAACAGGCCGGGCGGTGGTGGCGCACGCCTTTAATCCCAGCACTCGGGAGGCAGAGGCAGGTGGATCTCTGTGAGTTCGAGGCCGGGCTGGACCGATAGCCAAACCCTGTCTCGTAAAAAAACCAAAAAAAAAAAAAAAAAAAAAAAAAAAAGCTATGAACAGGTAATTATAGGTCCCGGGCCACCAACACAAGTTAGGATCTGATAAACATCAGGTGGTTCCAAGGGTAATCTCAGCTGTATTGTGACCAGCTAGGTTGTCCACAAACACAGAAATGGGTCTTCATGCTCCCCTCACCCCCTGGATTTCTGGGCTAGACAATGGGAAAGGAGACCTTTCTGTGAGCAGTCACATGTCAGAAGGCTTTGTAGCTATGATCGTGGGACACTCGTGTGTGACAAGACGCTGAGCAGTGGCAGGGAGGAGCTTCTCATGGGTGGCCCTCCTGAGAAGCTGCCAGCTTTCATTCTCGTTTCTTTTTCTGGAAAAAGGAAGATACCCATTTTCTGTTCCTCTTCCTTTTCAGCCTTGGAATCTGGGTGTGGTACCAAAATATCCTCAAATCGACACGCTCATGAGATGGAGTCACCACGGGGGGGGGGTAACGGGAGGCCTCACAAGCTCCAGTCTTGAGAGCTCGAGTTGCCAAGACAAGCGGGCAATCCAGACAGAACTGCCGGGCCCGTGTTAACCAGTCATGAAGAAATGCCCACGTTAAACCGGCAAGCCTCCCTTTCTTTTTACCAGACAAAGTCCTGTAGATCCAATAAGCGCAGGAAAGACTTCTGGCAAGAGCAGGTCCTTATTAATCGAGGAATTCCTACTAGTGAGAAGCCCTACAAATGTAGGGAATGTGGGAAGGCCTTTAAATATGGTTCGCGACTAGTCCAGCATGAGAATATTCACTCTGGCAAGAAGCCTTATGAATGTAAAGAGTGTGGCAAGGCCTTCGGTCGGGTCTCACATCTTAAAGTACACCGCAGAATCCTTACTGGGGAGAGGCCCTATGTGTGTAAGCAGTGTGGGAAGACCTTCAGTCCCAGGTCTCAGGTGACTCAACACCAGACCGTTCATACTGACTCTTTGAGCGCAAAGACTGTGGGAAGGCCTTTAATCAGGGCTCCACTCTTAGCCGGCATCAGAGGATTCACAGCGGGGAGAAGCCCTACCAGTGTAAGGTTTGCAGCAGGGCCTTCAAGAGGGTCTCACACCTCACGGTACATGACAAAACCCATGCGCATGACAGGCCGGCCGCGGGCACGTGGGTTTGCGGGAAGGCCGTTAGTCCTTGCTCACGACTCACTTGACATCAGGTGATCCAGTCCAAGGAGAGGCCCTTCGAGTATAATGAGCAGAATGAGTCACCATCGGAGGCTGCGCAGTAGAGGAACACGTGGGAACGTAGTCAACGTAGGAAAGCCGTCCCTTGGCACTTGCCCGCTGTCAGTCATCAGGGAATTGGTGCTGGCAAGCAACCACGTGAGCGGAAGCGATGCAAAGAACCCATTGGCTTAGGGCGATCCTAGCTGGTGCATCTTGGAGAAAGGGAAGCTAAATGCACTGAAAATGTGACGTCTCTGTTGAGAGTTTTCTAAATCCAAAAACAGGGAAAGGTTGGAAATAATTTTGTCTCCCAATACATCCGAGAATCTACTCATGGGATTTTTTTTTAAAGATTTATTATGTATACAATGTTCTCCCTGCATGTATTCCTGCAGGCCAGCAGAGGGCACCGGATCTCATTACAGATGGTTGTGAACCACCATGTGGTTGCTGGGAATTGAACTCAGGACCTCTGGAAGAGCAGCCAGTGCTCTTAACCTCTGAGCCGTCTCTCCAGCCCTAGTCATGGGATTTTTGTGGTGTTTTGGTGTTGTTTTGAGACATGGTCTCTCTATGGAACCTTGGCTGGCCTAGAATTTGCTGTGTAAACCAGGCTGGCCTCGAACTCATAGAAATCTGCCTGCCTCTGCCTTCTGAAAGCTCGGATATTAAAAGTATGTGCCAGTGGGTTAACAATGAAGTAAATCCTGCAGACACCATGAGTGATGACAAAAAGAAAGAATGGATACTTTTACATGCTAAGAAAGGAAAACAAAGCTATATTCAGGGTGTGGTGACATATGCCTTGAATCCTACCACTTGGGAGATAGCAGCTAGTGTGTCTGTGAGTTCCAGGCTAGCTGGACCCTGTTATAAAATAAAAATAACCCCAGCCCACGGGAACTAAAAGAATTTTATAAAAATTTCTGTGTGTATATGGATGTGCAAATACTTCAGTGCATGTGTAGTGATCAGAGGGTAACTCTGTGGGGTCACTCCTTTCTATCCTTTATGTGGGTTCCAGAGGTTAAGCTTAGATCACCAGGCTTACCCACTGAGCAATCTCACTGGCCCTTTTCATAATTCAAAACACACACACACACACACACACACACACACACACACGCATGCACGCACGTTCGTGCACGTTTAATCCCAGAGGAATGGTTTACAGGTTTTGAATACATGCAAACCTGAATAAGTACTTAAACACACTAAATGAAGGATTCAGAACTATGAAACAGCCAGGCATGATGGTATGTGCTTACAATCCCAGCTCTTGGGAAGCTGAGGCAGGAGGATTTCCTCAAGTTCAAGGCCAGGTTGGGCTACGTAGTAACACACTGTCTTTTTTTTTTTTTTTTTTTTTGGTTTTTCGAGACAGGGTTTCTCTGTATTGTTTTGGAGGCTGTCGGTCCAGCCCGGCCTCGAACTCACAGAGATCCGCCTGCCTCTGCCTCCCGAGTGCTGGGATTAAAGGCGTGCGCCACCACCGCCCGGCCAACACACTGTCTTTTTTTGCTTGTATTTTTTGTTTTTTGAGACAGGGTTTCTCTGTATTGTTTTGGAGGCTGTACTGGAACTCGCTCTGTAGACCAGGCTGGCCTCGAACTCACAGAGATCCTCCTGCCTCTGCCTCCCAAGTGCTGGGATTAAAGGCATGTGCCATCAACGCCCATCGTAACACACTGTCTTGAAAAACAATGAAAGTACCAAACATCCATTCAATAGATAAAATTTTAAAAAATACAGACGAGGCAGTAGTTGCGCAACCTTTTGCAGATAAAGGGATTGTTTCTGAATTAAGTTGTTTATAAAACTGGAGCCTGGGCAAGGTATTGCTGTGTAGCCCTGGTTGGTCTTCAATTTGGGGCAGTCCCCTTGCCTCTGTCTCACTACTATTGGGATTATAGGCCTGTGACACAATGCCTGGCACTATTTCTAGCGGAAAACATTCACACTCTGTGTAGACAGTATATTTTTGTGACTTCTGGATCAGAAGATGTGGAATCTGTAGGAAAAGGTCTTCTTGCCCTGTAGGCAGACTTTTCTGTCCTGCCAGCCAGTTCCCAAATGACCACGCTGAGGCTTACTATTAATTATAAATGCCTGGCCAATAGCTTAGGCTTGTTACTAGCTAACTCTTACATTTTAAATTAACCCATAGTTCTTATCTCAATACATGAGGGAAGTTCATCTCCTAGGGTCTCCTCTCCACACCCGAGACACCTCCCCTTCTTTGAGCTCTCCTTTTGTCTGCCGGTCCTGCCTAACCTCTACCTGTCCAGCTATAGACCAGCTTCTTTATTAACCAATCACAGTGATGCACATTCACTCAGTGTAAAGGATTATTCCACACTGCTCTGTGTCTGATTCTTACATTACTCCATTATTACTTCCTATTTCAGGAATAGTCTTGATTTTGGACAGTTTTTCTTAGTTTCTACATGTCTAGATTGTTTGGGGGTCATCCTTTGTCTTGTGTCACAGGTAGATTTTTGTTGTTTACCCATCAGACATACCCAGTTATCGTTAGCATCTGCTTCTCTTGCTTTAGAATCTGAAGATAGGGCGGGCATGTTGGCACTTGCCTTTAATCCCAGCACTCGGGAGGCAGAGGCAGGCGGATCTCTGTGAGTTTGAGACTAGTCTGGTCTACCGAGCGAGTTCCAGGATAGGCTCCAAAACAATACAGAGAAACCCTGTCTCGAAAAAAACAGAAAAAAAATCTGAAAATAACAGATTAGAATTTTCCAGCCTCCTGTGCCGCTAAAGTGACCAGTGTATGTCTATACTGGCTGCTGGAATCTTCTGGGGGCTTCTGGAAAAGAAGTTCATGTCTTAATAAAAGAGATGCTATCCTTCCAAACTGATTTGCAACAAAAAGCAATGTCCCTCAGCGTGGAGGACCTTCATGGCAGGAAATGGGAAGGAACAAGTAACTACTACTGCGTCTTCCAAAGGATGCCCCAGCCTAGTTCCAGATCTAACCCTCCCAAATCAGTCATTAATAAAAACAGTGCCCCGTACACACGCCATCCCACCCACCACTTTGATGGAGGCTATCCCCCAGTTGAGCTTTTCAGATGATACAATCGACCCACTGGGTGGTAGTGGCACATACTTTAATCCCAGCACTCCAGAAGCTAAGGTAGAGGATCTCTGAGTTCAAAGCCAGCCTGGTCTACAGAGTGAGTTCCAGGACAGCCAGAGCTACACAGAGAAACCCTGACTTGAAAACAAAAAGAACAAAACAAAAAAAACAACAAAAGGTGTGTGTGTGTGTGGAAACAGTCCAGCTAGGTAGCACGTCCTATGTGCCTTGAATAGCTAGTGTGTGGAGTTGTGTCACATTCTAGGCTATTTCTTGCTGTTTTGCCGTGGTGCCACAATCCCAAAAAGACATGCCTTTTTTTTTTTTTTTTTTTTTTTTGGTTTTACGAGACAGGGTTTTTCTGTATTGTTTTGGAGGCTGTCGGTCCAGCCTGGCCTCGAACTCACAGAGATCCGCCTGCCTCTGCCTCCCGTGTGCTGGAATTAAAGGCGTGCGCCATCACCACCCAGCCCTTTTTTTTTTAACCTCAACAAGGGAATCACATTCTGTATCATTTTCGGACTTGTGTCTTCATAATTATTTAAAAAAGATTTTTTGTGTTGACACGTCAACTGATGTTTGTCGTCCCTCAGTGTAAGCACCTTGTGAAAATCAGTGACAGTTGTCTCTCCATTTCCCTGGTGCTGAATATTCAGGTTGCTTCTGAGTTTCCGATGATTTAAAATTCTCTGATGAGCGTATTCCGTGTGTGTGTGTGTGTGTGTGTGTGTGTGTGTGTGTGTGTGTGTGTGTGTAGTGGTGGTGGTGTTTGTTAGTGTAGGATCCATCCACAATATTATCTCCAGGCTGGAGATCTAACAGTACATACTTAGATGGTATAGCTTCATTCACTGCAGCCCATCTTGAGAACTGTTGTTGGGTTTGGACTTCTGTCACCGGCTGTCAGAAAATCAGGGAATTGGACCCACGTTCTTAGGGAGACCTCTTTTGAAATCAAAATCCCACTGAGCTTGTGGCCTTCTCGGAGTTCATGGAGAAGGATGTTTCCCATCATCCCTTCCGGTGAAATTAGAATTGGTCTAGCCGGGTGTGAGTTCGAGACCAGCTTGGTCTACAGAGTGAGTTACAGGACAGTCTCCAAAACAATACAGGGAAACCCTGTCTGGGAAAACAAACAAACAAACAAAAACAAAACAAACAAAAAAAAAACAAAAAAAAAAGAATTGGTCTGGAAGCCAAGCCTACTGAGTATGTGGACACTCTGTTGTCAGTGGATTAAGGAATCCCTTCCTGGGTTGGAAAAATGGCTCAGAAGTTAAGAGCATTGGCTGCTCTTCCAGAGGTACTGAGTTCAATTCCCAGCACCCACATGGTGGCTCACAACCATCTGTTATGTGATCTGGTCCCTCTTCTGACCTGCAGGCAGACATGCAGGCAGAATACTGTATACATAATCTAAAAAAAAAAAAAAGGAATCCCTTCTTTGCAAGGCATTAGTTGAGTCTGGGCTTACTTGTTCTGGAATGTGTGTGTCTGGCCAGGGTAAGCATGGGAGAAAGGCCTGGCTTATGAGAGCAACATCTCAGTAGTAGGCCCCAAACTAGCCCATACTTCAGAACAGGTTGGCTGGGTATGGTGGTGTGGAGTAGTTACTTGAAAGATTGAGGTAGGAGCATCATCGAACCCCAGAACTTCCAAGCCAGTTTGAGCAGCAATATTCCGTCTTTAAAGAGCAAACAAACAGACAAAACAGATGTCTGGTGTGGTAGCACATGTCATTAATCCCAGCATTGTCAGGAGGATCTTTAGTCTGCTGAATGAGTTTCAGAGCAGCCAGGGTTAGTTACACAGAAAAACCCAAAACAAAACAAACAAAAAAGGTGTATTTGAATACTCTGTCCAGCAGGTGGCACTGTTGTACTGTGAAATGTCCCTCACTACCAAAAGATTATTAAAAGTCCTTTCATCTCTTCTTGCCTCAACCCCCGGTGGGTCATTATCTTCTAATATCTTCTGACCCCTTGTGGACCGCTTTGCAGGACAGAAATAGAATAAATTTCACTAGACATTGTTTCGTTGAGACAGGGATTTTTGTTTGTTTTAATATTTTTATTGATCCAATCTATGACCTCATCACCATTATGTTTTAGCACCGAGCTGCCTCTGCAACTTCAACAGACATTCACTAGAACTCAGTGCAATTTAGCTTCCTTCCCTACAACACGGTTTAAGTGTGCCAGTTGAATTCTGGCATCCCCTCCCCCATTGTAGAGACCCAAACCCAAGGAGCTCAGTAAGTCTGTCCCTTACCTCCGTTGCAGGATTGGACCATCGTGTCTAGGAACATGAAAAGTGCAGAAAGTCAAAGATTCTAGATGGTGAGACCAATGAGGAGGCTTCTGTGTGTCTGTCTGTCTGTCTGTCTGTGTGTCTGTCCATCATCTCTGCCTGTCTATTCATCTACCGTATATTATTCACCCTTCTATAACCCACCTATCTATTCTTTCAATATTTCAAGAAGTGGAGCGATAAGTCTTTTGTTATTGATAACAATTTTCAATCGTGTATGAGTTTCTTCAAATGAGGTGATTAGAAGTTTTTGAATCTTTGTTTTTCATTTCTCCATTTCCAGGTCCTGGGAGCTAAAAGTGTTTTGTTTTGTTTGTTTGTTTTTGTTTTTCGAGACAGGGTTTCTCTGTATTGTTTTGGAGGCTGTCCTGGAACTTGCTCTGTAGACCAGGCTGTCCTCGAACTCACAGAGATCCACCTGCCTCTGCCTCCCGAGTGCTGGGATTAAAGGCATGCACCACCAACTCCAGGCTTGCTGTAAGTGTTGTGAAACAGGATCATCATTCTAGCCTAGGCTGGCCTAGATCTATGAAACCAAAGCTGGCCTTGAACTTGTGGCAATTCTCATGCCTCAGCTCCCCAAGTTCTGAGATCACAGGAATGAGTCAGTGCACCCAGCAAGATCACCCAGTTAAGGTCTTTATATGACTTCAGGGAGCTAACTAGTTGCCAGAGGAACAAACCAAGTGTTAGGACAAGCTGCAACTCGAAGCTCTATGGAGATAGATAAAGGATTAACAGTAGCAGATGATTTAATCAACCATGCCTACCTAACGAAGCCTTAGTTCCCCCCACCCCCAAAAAACAACAACAAAAAAGACTTCAAGGCTTTCAGAAAGAGCAACCAGAAGATAGCAATGTGCTGGGAGGGAGACACACTTCAGTTCCGTGGGGTTACAAGTCCAATTCTCGGGGTGGACTTATGTTTGTGTCCTTTAAAGTCTCCTAAATTAAACAACAACAAGAAAAAGCACGCGTTTCCTCGATATCTCTCACTCTAACACATTAATAGAACTCGAGAAGTGAGGGCGGCCGAAACCCCACTTTAGAGTCAGAAACAGACAAAATAGCCAGCCTGGGACTTCCATCACAAACAGTGGGGAATTGTTTGGGGCCAAGACTTCAGCCTCCAGGCAGTGTCGAGACAGTTGATGACAACCAGCCTATATCTTTTATGGAAAAGATTTTCAAAGATGCTGAAATGTTTTCTGAAGAAAATAGGAAAAACATGATACACACTTCCTGCTTTATATTTTTTTGTTTGTTTGTTTTTTCGAGATAGGGTTTCTCTGTGTTGTTTTGGAGACTGTCCTGGAACTAGCTCTGTAGACCAGGCTGGCCTCGAACTCACAGAGATCCGCCTGCCTCTGCCTCCCAAGTGCTGGGATTAAAGGCCACCAACTCCCGGCCCTGCTTTATATTTCTTTATAGCCTTTTTTTTTCCCCCAATCACATGTCAGATCTGTCTCCATCCATGGGAGGTAAGGTCTGAGAAGCCAGGTAACTGGGTTTCTCGTTTTTTCTTTCTCTCTTCATTGAAGTGGCCTCATGTTATGTGTTTCAGCCTTTAATCCAAGTGTTGATTTCTTGGTCCTTCAAAGGCAGGGATACTTTCCACTTTGGCAAAGGGCAGAAAAAGCCAGACTCTTGTATTCACGTTCCTATAACGTCGTGTGCATTGCTCCCAACACTAATAAACGACATGCCCATTTTCCAGGTGATTTGCTGGTCACAGAGGCCATCAACATGAGTGGGAGGGAGGAGGCGATCAGACGCAGAATAGTGGCCGTCCTTGCTGTGTGGCAAAGCTTAGATCAAACTTCCAAGCCCGCCGGCGTCGTGGTTTGCTCACTCCTGTAACCGCACCCAACGTTTGGGAGACGGACACAGACGGACCAGGAGCTCAAAGTCTCCCTTGGACACATAGCCAGTTCGGAGGCTAGCCTGGGCTAGAGATCACCTCCTATCTCCTCCCTCCCTAAACAAACAAACCATAGTCTCAACCCAACATCCAGGATGGAGCTTGGCGAGGCGGCAGGGACGCAGACGTCAAGGAGACGCACCCGAGAGCCGCGCTCGCACGACTGCGGCGGTTGGTAACTAGGGACGCCTGTGGTCTCCAGGCTGACGCCCTAGCTGCCACGCCCCCCGAGACCCCGGGCCGCGCCCCTCCGCGTAACCACGCTCTCAGTCACACAGCGTCTCGGCTCCCCTCCCTTGTGTCACCTGCTGCGGTGGGACAGCCTTAGAAAGTGCCCTTCACCACCAGCCCCGCCCCTCCCCTCTGACTCCTCCCAGCCCTGCCCTCGCCGCAGACTCCGCTGGGGACCCGCCCATCGGGCTAGGCCCCGCCCCTCGCCCCCCAGTCCTCGGAGAGCCCGCCCTACTTGATAACCCCACCTCCTACCTTAGACTCCTGGGTTTAGCCCCGCCCTCACCGCAGGCTCCGCTGAGGTCCCGCCCTTTCTCCGCAAGCCCCGCCGCCCCCTCTCCAAGCCCCGCCCTCACTTCAGGCTGCCGAGGACCGCCCCCACGTGCTAATCCCCGCCCCTCACCTGCCACTGCAGAGAACCCTGCTTTTCTCCTTCAAGCCCCGCCCTCGCCTCAGACTGCTGAGATCCCGCCCCTTTTCCGCTTAGCGCCGCCCTCACCATTGACTCCGCTGAGAACCCGCCCTTTCTCCGCAAACCCCGCCTCTTATTCTGGATTCTGCTCAAGCCCCGCCCTCTGTCTCCCTAAGGACCACCCTACTTGATAACTCCGCCCCTCACCTCGGATTGCTGAGATCCCTCCCCTTTTCCGCTTAGCACCGCCCTCGTTATTGACTCCGCTGAGATCCCGCCCTTTGTCTGCAAGCCCCGCCTCGCCCTCACCTCAGGCTATGCTGGGAAACGCTTACTTTCCAGGCCCCGCCCCTCACCTCAGACGGCGCTCAGAACCCGCCCTACAGGATAACCACGCCCCTCATCTCAGCCTGCGGAGATCCCGCCCCTTCGCTTTGCACCGCCCTCACCATTGAGTCCTCTGAGATCTCGCCCTTCCTCCGCAAGCCCCGCCCCTTCACATTCTGCCGAGAGCCCGCCCTATGGCTAAACCCCGCCCCTCACTTCAAGTAGCCCCGCCTTCAATCCCCCGGACTAAGGAAGCGCTCTGCTCCGTACCCGCCTCTCACCTCGGTCTTCTCTGTGGACACGCCCCTTTAGCTAAGCCCCGCCTTCCTCGGACTGCGCGCCTTCTCTGCAGCGGCTGCCAGAGGCTTGCGCCTGCGCACAGAGGGCTTGTCCGTTTCCCTCCCGGCGTGGCCTGCTTGACAGCGTCCGGGTGAGTTGAGGCGGTCGTTGGGGAGTGCGAGCCTGAGAGCTGCGGGCAGGGGAGGCCCTCCTAAGGCCCCGCGTTTCCCAGACGCCAGCGTCCGTGGAGGTAGGCGCGCGGAGGCGTGGGATCTGGGGGCGCGGGGGCTCAGACAGACGATGGGGAGTCCGGATCTAAGGGCGTGCGTGGGTGTGCCAGGCCGGAGTGTGTGTGAAGCCAGCTGGGCTGTGAGTTTGCAGCGAGACTGCACGTTCGTGCCGGTGCGTGAGACAGGCAGGCAGAGCCGGAGAGATGACCGTGAGGTCTGCCTTCCGGTGGTCTGCATCACAGCTCTTACATGCTTGCAATCTCCAAAGTATTACATACCTCGATGACCGTGCGTGACTGATGGCTGGCACACTCAAGGTAGCTTGCAGGGTCGTCAAAGCGCACCCATGCACGTGTGTGTGTGTGTGTGTGTGTGTGTGTGTGCGTGCGTGCTTGCGTGCGTGCATCAGAGACTGAATTTGAGAAAACGGGTATGAGTCTTGCCTGAGGATAAGTGTCGTATGGCTTTTTCCTTTTGGTTTTTCATGATTATGTCATTGACATGTTGGAGAGAGTGTATCAGGGCCCTGCAGCCATAGCGGCTAACTTAGAAGAACAGTAATGAGACAGCTTGGCCTTTTGTAATGGTGATGTGACCTGAGCTGTCCATCCTGAGGTGGGTGTTATCCGACCCACTAAGTCATGAAGTAGGATGTGCATAGCAGCACTCTGTTGCCAAATAGAAGTTGGAACCAGGGAATTGGGTATTGCCGTGACAGGCCTGGACATGCTGCTTGTTGGTAGAATGTGGACTTTGGGACTTTGGTTTAGGAAAGAAGTTGAATGCTTTAAGTGGAGTTTAATTGACCATTCTAGTAAGAGCAGGGAAGACAGTGGTGATAAGAGCATTGTAGATTATGATGACCTGACTCCAGAGGTTTCAGAGGAGAAGAATATTAATTAGTAAGTGGCTTAGAGACCATTCTTGTGATATTTTGGCAAAGAATGTGGCTGCTTTTTCCCCCCTTGACCTAAAAAAATCTGCCTGGGGCTAAATCAAAGACTTTTTTGGATTAATGACATTGACGGAGGTGCCTAGTAGTGACTGTGTCAGGTAGTTCTTGGTCACTCTTATGCATATCTGTATATAACAAAAAGGAGCAAGCTGAGCAAGAGAAAATTTTTTTTTTGGTTTTTCAAGACAGGGTTTCTCTGTGGCTTTGGAGGCTGTCCTGGGACTAGCTCTTGTAGACCAGGCTGGCCTCAAACTCACAGAGATCCGCCTGCCTCTGCCTCCCAAGTGCTGGGATTAAAGGCGTGCGCCACCAACGCCCGGCTCCAGAGAAAAAATTTTAAGTGTACGGTTTGAGGAGAAAAGCAGCACCAGGATGTGTAATAGAGCTAACTCCGGTGCTCAGGGAGACAAAACAAGCATAAAGGAAAGTCCGATGCTAAATGGAATAATGGGAATGCTGACCTCAAGGCAAGATCCCTCCCAGCCGCTCTTACAGTTCTTGGAAAGGAATTCGAGAGAAGCTTAAGCAGTGAAGGAAACGATCCCACACAGAAAACCGATGAAGATGTCATTAAACAAAGCAGCCATGTTCCAGCCCCAGAGAGCAGCAGAACTTGGCTGCTTTGGCCCTGTAATTCTAGATTTGGAGTCAGGGATAGAAGAAAGGGGTTCTGGAATCTCCTTGCGTGGCTAAGGAAAGCCGCCGAGGCCAGGCATGTGTCAGGGGTGTCCTGGCATGGAAGCCCCGAGAGGTCACTGCATGGGGTTGGGAATGTGAGGCCTGGATCGTGCTGAGATGCCCGAGTCGTGGGATGCCTGCCAAGAATAACTGCAGATTGAGCGTGGAACTGAGTAGGGAGAGAGAAGTGTGCTGTGCTCAACAAAGCTGCAAGGAGATGCAGAGTCTGGAGTTGGCCCTGCTGGCTTCCCGTCTTGCTTTGGTTCAGTATTTCTGCACTATGCTCCTTTCCCTCCCATCTGGAATGTTAATGTAGATTCTGTCTGATGGTGGGTTGGAAGTATGTGATCTGCTTTTTAACTTTTTTTTCACATTTATTTATTTTTTATTTTGTGTGCATCGGTGGTTTGCCTGCTTGTATGTCTGTGTTAGGAGGTCAGATCTTAGAGTTACAGACACTCATGAGCTGCCATGCGGGTGCTGGGAATTGAACCCAGGTCCTCTGGAAAAGCACCCGGTGTGCTGTTAACTGATGAGCCGTCTCTCCAGCCCCTGCTTTTTAATTTTGATTTTACATGGGTTACAGTTAAGAGATTGCCTGACGTCTCAGAGAGATTTTGGACTTCGGACTTTTTAACAGTATTGAGACTGTGATAGACATGGGGACTTTTGAAGTTGGATGGAACGCATTGTCATCGGGGAACTACTTGAGAAGGATTGGAAGGCGTGGCCATGTTGGGGTAGGCGTGACCTCGTTACTCATGGTCTCCCTGCTGCTGCCTTCCAAATGTTGGGGTTACAGTGGCATGCCTCTGGGCTCAGAGGACATCCCATTCTGGTGGATGAGAACCGGAGAGAAAGAAGAACAGTGTGTGTGCAACCAAGTCGGATGAGAAGGATGCTCTGAACCATAGTGCCGTACTTGAGAGGCTTTCTGAACCTAGGGTGGTTGGAGCTGTAGAGTCTGTGCATGTGAGAGAAACAGACAAGAGGCTGGGATCTTGGTGTGTGTGTGTGTGTGTGTGAGTGTGTGAGTGTGTGTGTGTGTGTGTGAGAGAGAGAGAGAGAGATTGGGAGGTGATAAGCTGGGGTGTCTCTGTAGATGTGTGTGTGTACCCAGGCCTCTTGGAGATCACGGTGTGTGTGTGTGTGGTTAAGCAGTGTTGTGCCTTGTCTCGGGTGCCTGGGATTGTGTCTTCCATGAGATTAGAAAGCGTGTGAGCTCATGTGTTGGTATTTGCATTGTAATCGTGGCCTGGTGTGTATGGAATGGCTAGTTTGAAGATTGTTAGAATTAGATTTGTAAAACATAAAAACACTATCACATTGTAAGTTAAATTTCTGTTTATTAGTTTTGTTTCGGGGACACAAGTACACCACAGTATGGTTGGTGTGTGTGTGTGTGTGTGTGTGTGTGTGTGTGTGTGTGTGTGTTAGAGGGCAACTTCTAGGAATTGTTTCTTCCCTTCCAACAAGTGAGTCCCAGAGATCAAACCTAGCTCCACAGGTACCTTTACCCTCTGAGCCATCTCCCTGGGAGATTTTCTTTTTCCTTTCTTTTTCTTTTATTCTGTATTATTATTATTATTATTATTATTATTAGGTCAGGGTTTCATTGGCTAGTGTTGAATTCCTGGAACATATCCTGCCTCAGACTTCTGATTGTTGGGATTTCAGGTATGCACTACCATGCCTTGTTAACATTAGATTCTCCCTCTCTCTTTTTATTTTTATTTTATGCGTATGAGTGTTTTGCCCCAATGTATACCACATGTTTTCCTGGTGCCTGTGGAGGCCAGAATAGGGTGTTGGATGCCTGGAACTGGAGTTACAGGTGGTCGTGACCTACCACATGGGTGCTGGGAACTGAATTGGGTCCTCGTGAGCAGTAGGTGCTCTTAACTGCTGAGCCGTCTCTCCAGCCCCCAGCATCACCAGATGCTTTCTGTGTTGGGCTGTTTAGAACTCTGTGCTGCTGGGGTGAGAGTCCTAGGCTCTAACATTCCAGAAGCTGCAATGGCTGGGCTGGGCTGTCGGGAGAAAGGGGAGCCCTCTAGTCTATGTCAGGAAGGAGGAGAAATGAGTGGGCTCAGGGCAGGAGTGACACAGTGGCAGAAATGATTCCTTGAGTTCCATTGTTGCACAGTGAGAAGAAGGTGAAGGCCCTGGGTTTGGGGGTAAAGGAAGACAGCAGCTCTTGTCTCCGGTAACATTGGGGGTGGGGTTTAAAGCAGACTGTGCCAAATTATGGATCAGAAACCTCCAAAGGGAATACTTCCACCTTTGCCTATAAAATGGTAGAAATAGGTATTTTGTGGGAGCATTTGACGACCAGATAACGGGAAGTGGGTGTAGGTGGACTTTTCTGTCCCGTCCAGCCAGTTCCCAAATAACCACACAGAGATTTATTATTAATTACAAATGCTCGGCCAATAGCTCAGTTTGCCACGAACTAGCTCTTACAACTTAAATTAGCCCATATTTCTTGTCTATGCTCTGCCACGGGACTTGGTACCTTTTCTCAGTAGAGAAAGTTTATTTCCTGCTTTCCCTGCATCTCCTTGCCACTCCCAAGACGCCTCTTCTTTTTTTTGCTCTCATTTTATCAGCCAGTCCTGCCTAACTTCTACCTGTCCAGCTATTGGCCAGTCAGTTTCTTTATTAAACCAATCACAGTGACATATCTTCACATAGTGTAAATGAATATTTCTCAAGGGGGTTTGGGGCAAGAATTCAGGAGCCGTCCAGTGGATGGCAAAGAGTAATTTGCTATTCTCCGGTAGTGACTGTTACTTTCTCACGACACTTGCTGTGTCGTGACTTGAATACAGTCTACTGTGACACAGAAGTCATGGTGGCATGTCAAAGTCATGTTTTTTCAGTGAGCGAGCCCTTATCTGAGCCCTATCAAGAGCTTTATAGCACTGAATTGTTTTCAGTAAACATTATCTCACAGCTGCCTGCTCCCAGGCCGAAGGGGAAGTGGGTCTCTGTTCAAGGTCTGGTGTCCCCACAATTCACCCCTTTTTATTTTTAAATGAGGCACTCCTGGCTTAGGTCAAGTAGGGTCACCCTCCCTTTCCCGTCCTCGGGGGACCTTGAACCCCTGTCTTAGGTGGGAGGGGTCTTCCACACAAGTTGCCCGTCACCAGAGTCACCCCAACCTTAGAATCATTTGTAATAAGGCTTTATGGCTATTGGGATTGCCATGGGCTAAGGCACTTTGAACTCAGCATGAAGCCAGAATGCCTAAGGCCATTGTTACCATTCCTAGGACCCCTACTGACATAGCGCCTCTCTGTCACCTGCCCATCCCCCCATATGGGCCATAGCATTCTACCACCAGCCTTTCTTTGCTACAAGGGTGATTTATAGTTACAATTTGACGGTTAAAACAGTGATAAAGTTTACAATCATTTTAAGATCTACTTAGGAAAGCATTAGAGAGTGCACTTGCACAGATACATTAGGTACAATCATTGATGTTACACATGTAGCATTATAAAAAATATGAACATGAAAGACCCCAAAAGGGATACTTTCACGGAAGGGAGACCCGAACCCAAGGAACAACGAGACCACGAGCTTGGATGCAACAGCAAGAGGCTTTATTGATAATACACGGGTACCCGGGGCGTCTCAGTCTCGGGAACTGAGAGCCCCGAGCTGGGGACTCGGGGATTCTTTTATAGCAAAAAGTGCAGTACAGAAGCGAGAAGCCTAGTTACAGGACCCTGATTGGGCAATTTAAATGAGGCTGGGGCTCAGAACGAGGGCAATTGAGGTTTTGCTTGGAACTCAAGTCTCGGCCTTGGCCCTATCTGAGGAACAATAGGTCTCTGTGCTTGTCCAATCTTGCTGGGCTGGCTATGCAGACAGCAGACACCTGTGTCCCTGGGCAGAGTTCCCTTCTGATAGTAGTGACTATTCAGCCATTCAGCCATTAGGACCTTGAGCTGAGCTCCCTTCTGATAAAAAAATGACTATTCAGCTGAGCTGTGGGGGAAACGGAATTTTCCATAAGCCTCAGCTGCCTGTGTATACTGGGCCGGGGTCTTTCAAACAAGAGGCTTGTTGCACTATTTACAGAGTACCAATTTGTTCCTGTGGTGATGTAGTCTGTCGATTTAATGTCAGTAATATCAGCCGAACATGCAACCCGAGTCAAAGTCTTTTTCTCGCACCAGGACAAACCACATTTCTCCAGAAAAACACACTGGCATAGGTGTGATTCTAGAAACAGGAACCACCAAGTCTGATATTTTAAGTGACCATGTCCTGTTCAAATACTGAAAAGAGGCTTTTGTCACTCATCACAGTCCATACCAATGTCCAAATGTTTTAAATGGGTCCTTTTTTCCCCCAAAGGGAAAAGCTGGCAAAATGAATTCTGTTGTTTTAAGGTGTATCAAAGGCTAGCTGCTAATCTTCCAGTTTTGTTGCCTTTGGGATGAAAACTCACAGGTCCAGGAGGTTGATGTAGCAGGCCTGATGAGAAACTGGAAATCTTGAACTGACTGTTTTATTTCTTTCTCGGGCTGTAGATTTGATGACATCAAGGGTCAGGAACACTGATTTAGGAGATCTCGAACTGGCTTGGGCAGGCTCCCATGGTCTCAGGTCCAGTTTTCTCTGCTCCATGCATCTCACCAAATGTTGTGACAGCTACTGAAGCTTTATTCTTTTTCTGCAAGAAAACACAAACATGCCCTCGACCCCAAATTAGGGTCTTCTCCACTGTCTAGTGTATGGATGTTTTCATTTGACCTGAGCAATAGTTGCTCAAGTTTCATTATGCCAGAATCTGTCTGAAGCAGATTGCTCACTGGCATTTACATTTTAAAATTTTTTAAATGAGGAGTGGATTATTCAATGAATCATGTGGGGACTGGGGACATTACTCCCCCTTTTTTATTTTTAAATTTTGTATGAACTGTTGAAGTTGGACCATAACAGTAGAAGGATTTGTCTACCCTCCTTAGTCAACTATTTAGGTGAATTGGGATCACTATTTAAAGTATTAGTAAATGTCCTTTAAAAGGGACATAACCATTAAGTACCTTTGAGAATCATTTAAGGATTGTAAACTATACTATGTCCCAAATAGTCACTTTTTTTTTTCCTAACCTGTAGCTCTCACTAGCTGACTAGGCCTCATTTGCATCTGAGTTGACAAGGCCTAATTTGCATCTACACAGACACCTTTGGGGGTGGGGCCTGCCAAAGCAGCAGGGCAGTTCCCTGAAAAAAACCTCTCTCTCTCTCTCTCTCTCTCTCTCTCTCTCTCTCTCTCTCTCTCTCTCTCTCTCTCTCTCTCTCTCTCTCTCTCTCTCTGAGTGAGGAGACTGGTCACATTGCTTTTGCAGGCTGGAAGCCGAGAGCCATGAACCAAGAGCTGAATTTCCTCTTCGTCCCTTTTTTAATTAACCCAGGGTCTCAGCCCACGAGATGGTGCCACCCACAGGGTGAATCAGCTTCTTAGTTAAACCTCACTGGAAACGCCCTCAGGCATGCCCAGCATTATGTCTCCTAGGTGATTTTACTATTTATTTATTGAAAATAAATTTTTCATATGCTATATTCTAATCATGGTTTCCCTCTCTCATCTCCTCTCAGATCCTCCCTGCCCATCCAACTCCATGCCTTCTTTTTCTCTCTCTTTAGAAAACAGGCAAATAGGGCTGGAGAGATGGTTCAGAGGTTAAGAGCACTGACTGCTCTTCCAGACGTCCTGAGTTCAATTCCCAGCAACCACATGGTGGCTCACAACCATCTACAATGAGATCTGGTGTCCACTTCTGGCCTGCAGACATACATGCAGACAGAACACTGTATACATAATAAATAAAAATAAATTGTATAAAAAAGAAAACAGGCAAATATAAAATAGTAAATCAGAATAAAACAACAAACAGAAAAAAACAGAGACAAAGTATGAGAAACATGTACACAGAGATATACACATACAAAAACAAAACCCATAAAAACACAAAATCAGAAACCCTAACGGTATGTATGCAACAGACCAGTAAGGTAAAACAAAACAAAACAAAAATGCCCAGACAACCAAGTGTTCAGAGAAAAAACTCCCTCAAATGCCATTGAGTCAACTTTGTGGTGGCCATCTATTATTGGGCATGAAGCCTGACTTCAGTGTAGTGTGTATACCCGGCGAGGCTTCGTTTGGGGGAAAAGCTAATTTTTCCTTTGTAAGCGGATGACCACTGGAGGTAGCTTCTGGGCTAGAAATGGGGGTTCCTGTCGACTTGCCCTCTCAGCACGGGCACCCCATCTGCCTTGGCCCTGTCCAGGCTCTGTGTATGCTGCCAGGGTCTCTGTGAGTTGGTCTGAGTGTCAGTGCTGTTGTGTTTAGAAGACACTGTTTGGCGTCCTCCATCCCCGCTGGCTCTTATCCTCTCCCACATGGTTGCCTGATCCCTGGGAGGATGAGTTTGAGGAAGACATCCCATTTAGGACCCAGTGTTCCAAGGTCTCTTACCCTCTGCGCATTGCCCAGGAGTGGGTCTTTGTCTTAGTTCCCATCTCCTGCAGGAGGACGCCTCTTTGGTAACGACTGAGCAGGACTCGGATCCGATTCACAGTTTGGGGTCGTCGGTGGCTTTAGATGGAGCCAAGTGGACAGTGACATTGGAGCAGCCTCCCTACTCTCAGCCGGCTCTGTAGACTTGGACCAGCTGAAGCTGGGAGGAAGGAAAGAGCGGAGCAGCTGACACCGATAATGCTGGCAGGAGAAGCATGCAGACCTTGGCTCTCCCTACATTCTCTTCCTCTAGTCTGGACTCCCCAGGACACAGTTGTTCTCCAAGGGAGCAGCCAGGAGGAGAAGGCAAGAAGTCACCCTTGAACTAATGGAAGCCATGTTACAGGTTAGTTTGTGTCTGTTCTCCTTTATGAGATGGGGTCTTGATGATTGGCACTGAGTAACACGACTTTGGAAATTCTGTTCATAGTCTGTCCCAGGACCTGGCTGCTCCTTCTCCCACGGGCATCATCCTTTAACTGCCTAGCAAGCGATGAGGCATAGGGCCCACTCTGGAATGTTCTGTTTCCTTACCTTATGCACACTCCTTCATGATGTAGAATCTTCCTAGTGCATGGCAGGCACCTTGAATGTACCTGGTGTCACTGGTTCTTGAAAGTTAATGAGGCTTGGGCCTGATTAGTTCTTGGATGGGAGACAGAATATAACTATGGAGCCCAGGTTGGCTTCAAACTCATAGCAATCCTCCTGCCTCATGCTCCTGAGTAGTAGGATTATAGGTGTGTACCACCATGCTCTGAATGTACATTTCTTTCTTTTCTTTTTTTTTTCGAGACAGGGTTTCTCTGTATTGTTTTGGAGGATGTCCTGGAACTCTCTCTGTAGACCAGGCTGGCCTTGAACTCACAGAGATCCACCTGCCCCTGCCTCCCGAGTGCTGGGATTAAAGTGAATGTACATTTCTTAACCATTTTGGGCTCTTGTCCATGGCTTGTTTTCTTTTTTCATGAAACAGGTGTCTTGGTACTACTGAATTGGGTTCCAGGTTAGATGGACATGCATCCCTCTACATGAATTTCTGTCTCCCTCTGACCCTAAAATAATAACATGGGGTTTGTAACTGGCATCTGAATTTGAGGAAGCCTGTGACATCCAACCCTCCGTCTGTGGCATATGACACTGTCTGGGGAATGTGATCCAGGCTGGGTTCAGTTAGAGCACTGTCACCTGCTACCCACAGCAGAGATGGCTGGTTGCAAGTAGGCAGAGCCCCACATATTTTGATCATCAGAGATCAAGAAATTTTGAGGGTGTAGAAGAAAAGGAGTGTTGGGTTTTGTTGTTGTTGTATTTTTAAGTAACCTTCACCCATCATGAGTCATTTTATCCTTTCCTTTTTTCTTTTTATTTCAAGATGAGAAGCGGTGGCCCATTTTGTTGCCCAAGCTGGCCTTGAACTCCTGACCATAGGCATCTTCACCTCCCAAGCAGCACACTTAATCTCTGTCCCACTCCCAGCCAATGCTAGTTTGTTTTCTAGCTACATATTTGGGTTTCCCAGACATTTCATATAAGTGGAATGACACAAGATGTAGTCTTTTGTGTCTTCCTTCATTTAGTAACTGACTCGCAAGGTGGACAGCCACCTCTACCCCAAACAAAAGAATAAGGATGCAACAAAACCTTGTAAATGTGTTTGTGTCATCTCAGGACTCAGTGACATTCAAAGATGTTGCGGTAGACTTCTCCCAGGAGGAATGGGAGCGGCTGAATCCTGCTCAGAGGAGTTTGTACAGGACTGTGGTGCTGGAGAACTACTGGAACTTGGTCTCAGTGGGTAAGCATCCTCCCGGCGGATAATCCAGGATCTATCCTTAAGCATATTTCACATTAAAAAAATTTTTTAAAAATTATGTTATGTGCATTGGTGTTTTGCCTGCATGTATGTCTGTGTGAGGGGTCAGATCCTGAAGTTACAGAGAGTTGTGAGCTGCCATGTGGGTGCTGGGATTTGAACCCAGGATCTTTGGAAGAGCAGTCAATGCTCTTAACCTCTGAGCCATCTCTCCAGCTGCCACCTTTCACATTTTTACTACTAAAGCTTTGCTTATCGTGTCAGGGTTAGATGAGAATTTCAGTGCAGTCCGTGAATTTGATGTCTTGTCAGATGCTTGTGGTTATATCTTTAGGCAGTTAGAAACCCAGAGTTGGTGGGAATTGCAGCAGGTACGTCTGCTGTATGTTGCCTCTCTGTTCTGCTGTCCTCACCGTCAGGTGGTAACAGGGCTGGAGAAGAGCATGGCCTGTTTACTGCCGTAATGGGGCCTCAGACCTAGCGCAACTGACTCCATGATGGAAGTGCTGTTCAGGCTGTAAAATGCAGCCAGCAGACAGCACCCCCAGCTCAAATGAAACAAAGACCTAAGCCGTCACAGTCCGCATAGTTCTGGGGAAGTCTCTGAATGCACTAACCTTGCCTTTTGACTTCTTTAGCTCTGCTTCTGGCTAACTGAAGTGTGAGGACCCAGAACATGGTTTTTTTTTTTTTTTTTTTTTTTTTCCTGCTTAAAAGCTCACCCTGAGAAAGATTCAATGCTGCACTGGGATCCCAAACACCCAGTGTAGTCACCGTCTGGCTAATAAAGACTTTCTATTGGATAAAGCCCATGTCCGAGCAGTCTTCTCTGGTTGATACCCCGCAACACTGTACATGTAGAATTTAACTCTGCGAATATGTTTGCAAAACGTTTTGTTACATTAATTTGTATGGAGGGACATTGATTTTACATGAGGGGACACATGTATGCCATGTGCAAGTTGGAGGGTGACTTACAGGACTTGGACCAGCTGAGGTCATCAGGTTGGTAGCCTACTGAGCCATCTCAGTGACCCCCAAATATGTGTCTTTTTTTTTTATTAACTTGTGTTAAATCAGTGAAATCTAATGTCTTAAACTATCTTCTGATGCTTGCTATTGGAGAGACTAATATGGACCCTTGTAAGCCTGGGGACCCTATGTGTTCCTAGATGAGCTTGCTGTCAAGTTCCTTGTCGCATCCTCTTTACCTTCCTTAGACTAGTGGTTCTCATCCTTCCCAATGCTGTGACCCTTTAATACAGTTCCTCATGCTGTGGTGACACCACCACCATAAAATTATTTTTGTTGCTACTTTATAACTGTAATTTTACTGCTGTTATGAATTGTAATGTAAATATCTGATATATGACCCCCCCCAAAAGGGGCCATGGTGCACACTATAAGAATAGTTTAATTTCTGTGGGGTTGACTGTTGACAGCAGCCACTCAACTATCCCAGAGTTTTATGTAGTCTGCCTGACTTATGTGCCAAAACAACCCAAACGTAGCCATTTTTGTCTTTTTTTTCCCCATGCAGGAGCTTGCGTTTCCAAGTCACATCTGATCTCGTTACTAGAGCACGGGAAGGCGCCTTGGGACATGAGGGGTGAGGTGACAGAAAGCACATCACAAGGTGAGAATGCGAGCAGCAGGTGGAAAACCTCTCTAGGGAATGGCTCCCACCTTCAGAGGCCCCACCTCCTCGCTGGGACTTCCCAGGCATTCTTCCCAAGCCTTAGGACAACGGTCCTGGGTGTGAACAGAAGTTCCCTTGCCTGGCACGGACTCCCTTATACCTCACTCTCCTCTTCTGCCTCCCTCTGGTCTCTGTTGTAAGTCGGTTTCTACAAAGGAGAATGTCCCAGTTCCCTTTCTGTTGCTGTGTGTACGTCATGAAGCTCCCTGACAGAAGCAGCTGTGAGGCGCACGGTGTTTCTGTTAGCCTGCAAGTCCACACTAGTCCATGGCTGTGGGGAGTTCACAGTGACACGATCACGAAGCCGCTGGTCACAGCAGAGAGAGTGGAGCCTGTTACTCAGCCAGCTTTCTCTACTAATAGACAGTCCAGGGCCGCAGAGCCGAGAATGGTGCTGCCTACACCGGCAGGCCCATCAATTCAGGCAAGCAAGGTGGTTCCCCTCAGACATGCTCACAGGCCAGTCTTATCTGGACAGTCCCTCACTGAGACACCTTTCCCTAACCATCACCGATAACTACAAAACCCTACACTAACTGGCCTAAAACGTGCCACTTTTCCTGAGTTGTTGAAAGTAAGAAAATGAATGAAGCCTGAGTTGTATAAGATATAAAAAGTTTGGTACACTGGAACACAGACATATACAGGATGGACCTTAGGAGCACTGTTTTTTGTTTACGAAATTATAACCATGCAGCTGCCTTTAGGTCCTAGAGGCGCACGCCTTTAATCCCAGCACTCGGGAGGCAGGTGGATTTCTGTGAGTTCAAGACCAGCTTGGTCTACAAGAGCGAGTTCCAGGACATCCTCCAAATCCACAGAGAAACTGTCTCAAAAGACCAAAACAAACAAACAAACAAATAAAATCCTAGAGGGAGGTTATAAAGCATAGTGTGTGTGGTTGCTGAGTATCTCTGAGAGAGTTCTGAGAAGCAATAGTAATTAAATATGTCGGTAGTTAAACAAAATTAGCTGCATGTTCTAATATAAAAGCAGGAGACATGGTCCTGGAACAGTGGCTCAGTCGTTAAGAGCTGAGTTCCGTTCCCAGCGCCCACATGGCAGTTCACAGCTGTCTGTAACTCCGTGTCCAGAGGATGTGACGTCCTCTTCTGACCTCTGCAGGCACCAGGCATGTGCACGGTGCATAGATGTACATGCAGACGAGACATCCATACATACTGAATAAATAAATAAATACTTATTTTTTAAACTTATTATGTATACAGTGTTGTGGCATGTAGATGGCTGTGAGCCACCATGTGGTTGCTGGGAATTGAACTCAGGACCTCTGGAAGAGCAGCCAGTGCTCTTAACCTCTGAGCCATCTCTCCATCCCATAAGTACGTAGTTTTCAAGGTGGAAGACTGAAGTGAGTTTAGCTGTAGTCTGGTACAAATCCCGTGCTCCCTGGGAACTGCTTCTCCTAGACCTCACCTCGCACTGGGTTGTGTGTTCATCTTCCCACGCTGCCATTCCTTCCCTGCTCTTCCCGCTGCCGCATTTGTCTCTGTCACTCGGACGGCACCTGCTGTAGTCAGTGGGAGAGAGGAGGGGTTTGCTTCGGGCCTGTGGTTTCAGAGGTTCCCAGCTTTGGTCAGCTGGCCCCGTGGCTTCGGGGCTGGCGGCAATGCGGAAGCTTGGAGGAAGGGCATGGTGGGGGAAAGCTATTCACTCCTGGCAGCCGGAAAGCAAACAGAAGCCTGCCCAGGCTCCTGAGTTGTCCTTTAGTCCAGGCTCCCCGTGTACTGACTAGTGACGTCACCTACAGGGAAGGCATTGCCTCCCGAGTTAATCCGCTTTGGAAACAACCTCATAGGCACCCAGAGGCATGCTTTGCCAGTCTCCTATGCAATTTCTCATCCAGTAGAGTTGATGGTCGGTTGAAATTATTTATGACAAGCTCTATGCTTAGGGACAGCCTTGCACAGTTTACAGTTGGTATACTTGTGTGTAATTGTATGGAATTTACTAAGTAGTTGTGTATTATTTCACTTCAGATGTTTCTTTTGTTAATAGAACACATTGAGATGGGAGATCAATGCAGTATGGAATATAATATATTTGTCTACATATAGGCTGGGGGGACAGAAGGCATGGCAGGCTTCCAGAGAAAAGAGAGAGACAGAATACTTTTCCTTTCCTTAAATAGCCCACCTGTCTAATCTTCATATCTCCGCCCTTTTGGGTGGGTAGCTTTGTGGGCTACAACACATTATTGTTTTTTTTTTTTTTTACATTTTTCAGATGGAGAATCTGTACACAAGACACAAGAATTATCTCTGAAACATTTTGTGTCTGATAATGTGTCAGTGGAGAAAATGACAAGTTTTGGTTATGAGTGCCCCACTTCTGGAAAAAGGTGGAAATGTAAAGACCTTTTTGAAAGACAAATGATGAATCAAAGCATGCTATTTCACATGAAAGAAAGAGTCACTCATAAAGAAACTCACACTAAAGAAATAGGCTATAAATACTCCAAATCTTCAAAATTGCTCCTTTTGGACAATGCAGAAGAGACTATTTATAGTCACAGGTCAAATAAGAAAAGCTTCTCCAGAAATCCCAAGGCACGAAGATATAAGAAAATCTGGGCAGGAAAGAACATTTTTAAATGTAACGAATGTGAGAAAACCTTTACCCACAGCTCATCTGTTGCTGTTCACCAGAGAATTCACACGGGTGAAAAACCATATAAATGCACAGTGTGTGGAAAAGCCTTCAAACAGAGTCATCACCTGGCCCAACATCACACGACTCACACCCGAGAGAAACTCTTCGAGTGTAAGGAGTGCAAGAAAGCCTTCAGCCAGAATTCATACCTCATTGTACATCAGAGGATCCATACCGGAGAAAAACCGTATAAGTGTAAGGAATGTGCAAAATCCTTCAGGCAGCCTGCACATCTGGCTCAGCACCAGAGGATTCACACGGGGGAGAAACCCTACAAGTGCAAGGAATGTGGGAAGGCCTTCCGGGACAGCTCTACCTTCTCTCAGCATCAGAGGTGTCACAGCGACAAACGACCCTTTCGGTGTGTTGAGTGTGGCCAAGCCTTCAGGTATAACATGTCGCTAACTCGTCACTTTCGGCATCACCACGCCGGGGAGAAGCCATTTGATTGCGCTGACTGTGGGAAAGTCTTCAGTATGCACACAGGACTGACCCTGCACAGGAGAATTCACACCGGAGAGAAGCCTTACAAATGTGACGTCTGTGGAAAGGCTTTCCGCAGTGGGTCATCGCTGACCGTACACCACAGAACCCACACAGGAGAGAAGCCTTACAAATGTGACGTCTGTGGGAAAGCCTTCAGCCACAGCATGTCACTCACTGGCCATCAAAGAGTACATTCTGGAGAGAAACCTTACGAATGTAGGGAGTGTGGCAAAACTTTCCGGCAGAGTATCCATCTTGTTGTTCATTCAAGAATTCACACTGGAGAAAAACCCTACAAATGCAAGGAATGCGGGAAAGCTTTCAGAGAAAGTTCACAGCTGAGCACTCATCAGGGAAGTCACACAGAAGAAACACCTTTTGAATGTAAGCAGTGTGGTAAGTTTTTCAAAAGAAGTACCTATCTCGCCAGACATCAGAAAGTCCACACAGGAGAGAAACCTTATGAGTGTAACGAGTGTGGGAAAGCCTTCAGTTATACTGCCTACCTTGTAAGACATAAGAGAGTCCATACTGGGGAGAAACCTTACAAATGTACCGAGTGTGGAAAGGCATTTGGCGATGGCTCCTCCCGTGCTCAGCATCAGAGACTTCACACGGGTCACAGGCCCTGCGTATTCGACAAATGTGGAAAGGCATTCAGAACAAAGTCATCCCTTGACTGTCACCAAAGATGCCATACTGGAAAGAAGCCTTAAAACGGTGTCCCCTCTGGCAAATCCTTTAGCCACTGACAAACTGTTGCCATTCTTTAGAGGATTTAACTTCCAAGCAGATTGTTCATTCTATGGGGAAGGATTCACACACGTGAGAGAGCTCTTAGGAATGCAAGGACCGTGGCGAAGTCTTCAGGCAGTGTTCTTAAAATGTCCATCATGGGTGAGTTCTTGATGCTGAGTCATTTCAGGCATCCCTTTGTGTCACCAACTCCTGTGTATACACCTGCTAAGTGTTTCCATTTATTTTTGTTCCGGTTACCATGCTCCGAAACACAATTGTGTCACTTGGACTTCTCCAAATGTCTGTAATTGCTGTTGTTTCCTTCAAGTTTATCATTCATTTTACAATCAGAATCTTTTAAAAACATAAATGTTATTTATGTAATTCTTCTAAAAACTCACTGTATAATGTCTATTTAGTGGAGATGAGATGCTTAGCAACATGGTTGACTACATTAAGTTTGAATGGAGAACATCCTTCCAATGATTACGACACACATAAGCAGAGAACACAGAGGCCACACCCAAAAGGAACATGGAGGGACATTTGTGAGCTAATGCCTTTATTGGGACCGAGGGCCCAGATGGAAACAAGCAGGTATGAGTTCTGGGAGAGCATGTCATGTAGGAAGTCATCATTGTGGCACATGTGTCCAGGCCATCGGCAGCAGCTCATTTAAAGAAGTGGTGGGGGCAGGGAGCTCAGTTTGACAGGAGAAATGCTTCTAAGTTCTTACTCTTGGCACCAGCTTGAGTCGTTTGTGGACCGTGTCCTGCTAGAAAGTGTCAAGGGTGACCGACCTATGTCTCCATCATGGGGAAGTTCATTAGATAGACAGCAGGAAAACATACAGTTATAGGACGTCACTACACCGACCCATGGACAGTGCTTAGAAAACGTGTTAGATCAGCAATACTATTTCTAAACTATGAACTCTGGAGTTGGGAATATGACTTAGATGATCAGAACTGTTTAGATACTGGAAGTATCTTCAGGTAGATGACAATTAGCATGTGTATTATGCTTAAAGTTTAATAACATAGAAACTTTCTAATGTGTAAAGAAATTAAATATGGTCTGACATGTAGAACCTGTTTTGGGAAGGGCCTAGAACTTTAAATAAGACTGGAACAAAAGGATTAGAATTTGTCTGGAGAAATATGTGCAAACAAGAGAAAGAAAGGATGGCTTTCTGATGCTTATTATCAAGCCTGTGGCAGGTCATTCTAGCTGAAACAGTGAACTCCAGGTTCACCATGAGATCCTACCTCAAAACGTAAAGTGGAAGGTGATGGACCCACGTCCACTTCTGCCCTCCACAGTGCACACATGGGCAGTCACACCCACAAACGCGCACATGTGAAGACACATTCAAATCAGTAAACAACAAATAAAATTTAAAGTGGGGGCTGTGGCTGGGCTTGGTGGCACACACATCTAATTCCAGCACTCTGGAGGCAGAGGTGGGTGGATCTCTGAGTTTGAGACTAGCCCAGTCTACAGGGCAGCCAGGGTCATATAGTGAAGCCTTGTATAGCAACAACAAGAAAAGATCACAACCAGGGGCTGGAGAGATGGCTCAGAGGTTAAGAGCACTGGCTGTTCTTCCAGAGGTCCTGAGTTCAATTCCCGGGGACCACATGGTGGCTCAAAACCATGTATAATGAGATCTGCTGTCCTCTTCTGGTGTGCATAGATACATGCAGGCAGAACACTGGATACATAATCAATAAATCTTAAAAAAAGAAGAAGATCATAGCCAAGCTGAACACCTACTGTAGCAGAAAGGAAAACAGGGAGCCCAAGCTTCCACTGTGGTTGTTCTAGAGGACGAGGGGTGATTTCTGGGCAGCCCGTCTCATGGTAGGTTCTGGTGGACGGTATGCCTGCCTTTCCTTGGTTATCATCAAGTCCCCCCACACCCTGCATAATATATTTAAGTCTGCAATTGTTTTTCCCAGAGGCTTTTGCCAACTGGTTTCTTTACGGGAAACAACAACAAAGATTGGAGTCTGACAGTTGGGGGAAAACAGGGCACTTTTTCCTGACTCTTCTGCTTTGGGTGCTGCTGCTGCCGCCAGTGGTCTCCTCCAAATCCTTGCCCATTCTCTGAGTTGTTAGGGCTCCGGCTTCCATCAGGGCAGCCTGGGAGTTTAGCTCCTATAGAGGGTGTGGCTCTTGGATCATGGTAATAGTTCTATGGTTCTGAGTCTGTGGTTCTCAACCTCTTTTGGTTGCAAGCCCTCTGGGGGTTGAGCAGCATTTTCACAGGGTCGCATATCAGACATTTACATTATGATTCACAAGTAGAAAAATTACAGTTATGAAGTAACAATGAAAGTAATTTCATGGTCTGGGGTCACCACTACATGAGGAACTGTATTAAAGGGTCACAGCATTAGGAAAGTTGAGAACCTCTGTACTAATTCTACAGAGTTGGCTCCAATTTTTGTTTGGCTTATTAACTGTGGTAAATTACATAAGTTGATTTTTGAATGTTGAACTAGCTTTGCATTCCTGAATGGACGCCAGGTGGTCTTGAAGTGTCCAAATTGAGCATCCTTAATCTGAATATTTGGGATCCAAAATGCTCCAAAGTCTGAGACTTTCTGAGTGCTTCTATGACGTCAAAAGTGGCCAATTCTACTCCTGATCCCATGTAACAGGTTGTACTAAAAAAAAAAAAATAAGAAAACTAAAAGATTGTTATCAAATTACTAGGGCTGGGGAGAGGACTCAGTGGTTAAGAGCACTTGCTGCTTTTGCCGAGGACTTGGATTTGGTTCTCACAACTGCCTGTAACTCCGGTTACAGGGGATCCTATGCTCCTCTCTCGCTGCCATAGGTACTATATGCACCCAAGGCATGTAAGCACACGAAGGCAAAACACTCATGCACATAAAATACAAATAAATTTTTCAGGTGACACAATGCTACGAGATTGTTTTCGTTAAAAGAAGTTTTGTGTACAATTATCTCTAGGTTATAGGAGATGTTTGCGAAGCCTAAATGGATTTTATATTTAGACTTTGGTTTTGGCCCTGAAATATTTCGTCATGGTATGCACATATTCCTAAATCAGAAAAAGTAATGTAACACTTTTGGTCTGAAGCATTTTGGATAATGAATATTCTGCTCGCCAGGGAGTGTGTGGCACAGACCTTTAAACCCAGAACTAAGGAGGCAGAGGCAGGCGGATTTCTGAGAACAGCCTGGTCTACAGAGCAAGTTCCAGCACAGCCAGGGCTACACAGAGAAACCCTGTCTCGAGCAACCAAACAAGAAAACAATAGCATTCTGCTTACTCTGAAATGCATTGCTTGTGTCTGTTAGGTAGTTTAAATGAAGGATCATCACATCTATGTTCATGAGAGACACTAGTCTGCAATTTTCCAAGGCTGCATGGCTGGTCCATTTCTTAAGCAAGCTTGGTAATTTGTAAGTTCTTTTAAGAACTAGGTTTGTTTGTGTACCTCTCAGTGGGTATGACATTGCCCGCAGTGCTTGCTTGGTTATCTCCTAATGGGACTGGTGATGTAACTCAGTGGTAGCACACTTGCCTAGCCTATGTCAGGCTCTGGAATTGGACCCTAGGACAAAACCAAAATGAACAAAATAAAACAATGAATACATTGCCAGGTTCCATAGCAAAAGCAATCCAAGCCAGCCCCCGCCCAAATGCCTCTAAGAAAAGTATTGATGTCTGTATTTTATTAATATGTTCCCATTTCCTTTTTAAAAATGTTAGACTGAGTCTCACTGTGTAGTCCTGGTTGGCCTATGACTTGCTGCGAAGACCAGGCTGCTCTTGAACTCACAGAGGTCTGCCTGCTTCTGCCTTCCCATTGCTATTAAGGACATGTGACCCTACATCTGCCCTTTTTTTTATTTCTTGGGCAGTTTGGATCTATCTATCTATCTATCTATCTATCTATCTATCTATCTATCTATCTATGCACTGTTTTATTTATTTTTATTTTTAGGTTTTTGAGACAGGGTTTCTCTGTATTGTTTTGGAGGCTGTCCTGGAACTTGCTCTGTAGACCAGGCTGGCCTCGAACTCACAGAGATCCATCTGCCTCTGCCTTCCCTAGTGCTGGGATTAAAGGCGTGCGCCATCAACGCCCGGCCTGGTTTTATTTTTGAAAGCTTTTTGTTTCATTGATTTTTCTAATATTGTTTGGTGTTTAGCTGACTGTCTGTTGGGGACTGCTAGAACCTTGAACAAAATGGAGTCTGTCAACCGTTTCTTGGCCTTCCGCCTACGTGACTGCGAGCACACATGCCCTTGAGACAAAGGAAAAGGCTAACCATTAAAGTTAAATTTACACAGGGCAGCCCACCCGCCTAGCCAGGGGGGAAGTACCCTTACAGAGTAATTGTCTTTGTTAAACAAAAGATTATAGTGTTCTGTTAAATACTTCCTACCCCTCCCTAATTCCTGCACCTGACTTACGCTGACAAGCATTTGTGGAATGCAACTAATGACTGATGGAAAATTACAGCTTTGTCTTTACCGTATTTGGTGTATATTTGAATTGAGACTTGATTGACATGCTTGTACCACCCCCTGAGGTCCTTCCTCTATAAATTCCAGCGCGCCCCAAAAAATAAAGGCTCTTGATCAGCGAACGTTGTCTTGAGCCTGATTCCATTAACCTCTTGAAGTTCACTTTCCAGATCGGATCTGCTCGTGAAGGCCCACTAAATTAGTAGCGACCCTCATCACCTCACCCCCGCGGGTCGGGGGTCCCTTCCCGGGGGTCGCAACTGTCTCTGTCTCTCTGTATGTGTGTGTGTGTGCATGTGTATGTGTGTGTGTGTCTGTCTGTCTGTCACTTCCTCTTTCCAGCCCTTGGTTTACTTTGCTATTCTTTACCCAGTTTTTATTTTTAAGATGGAAGCTTACTTTTGAGCTTCCATTTTTTTTCTGAAAAAAAAAGAAAAGAAAATCTTTAGTTGCCAGTCACAAGTCTAGATGTGTTTGCATTTTCATTTAGTTCTAATTTTTTTTTCAGTCATAATGATTTGGTGAAAAAAAAAAGTCTACTTGGCTATTTTATTCAAGTTAGAGAGGTGATCAAATGATACTTTGATAGGTATCACCTAGTTGTGTTATTCAGAAAGATTTACTTTTAATTATGTGTGTCTCTGCGGGTATGTGCACATGTGTGTGGATGCCCTCAGAGGTCAGAAGAGGGCATTGGATCCCCTGGAGCTGGAGTTCCAGGTGATTGTAAGCTCCCAACAGAACTCAGGTCTTCTGCAAAAACAGTGTGCACTCTTAACCACACAGCCATCTCTCCAGCCCCTTGATTCTCTTTCTTTCAAAATATTTTTTATATTTTTTTTCAAAATGTGCTCGTTGATTTGATTCAATAGTTAGAGTAGTGCTAATTCTCAAATATTTTGGAGGTTTGTAAATCCTTTTATGTTAGTGTTGTGCATTCTGCTGGTTTGATACCTGACAACCAAGAATACGATATCCTTAATTTGTGCTGTCAGTCCTTTTGCCAGGATACAGAATATTTTTTACTATAATTCCTTATCGATTTATTCAAAATTAATGGGTATTCTGCTATCATGGAATTATGACAACAGACAGTGAAGAGACAAGTAGCAGTGTCTGTCAGTTATCCAGCTGTTGGTCGGTCTGATTCTGGAACAGCCTTTTCTGTTACACTGACTTGTGTCAATTCTGTTACACTTGTCTGTTCTGCACGTGCCTCAAGGCTTCCTTGGATTGCTCTAGTCAGGGAGTCATCTTAATTCAGTTACTGAGATCATGAGTTCTTTGGAAAAGGAGACCAATCTCGAGTCAGGAGATGGGGCTGGCGGTGGCTTTAATAATAGCTATGTCACTTGTGTTCTAGCCAGTGAGGTCATCTGCTGAGCAACAGCAGGGCACAGTCCCTGTTTCTACACGTGGTCATGAACAGGAGCACAGCCGCTAACTTAGTGTATGAAGGTGAATTTAAAACAAATTAAAGGGTAGCGAGAAGAGGCAGGGTGTGGTGGCGCCTGCCTTTAATCCCAGTGTTTGGGAATCAGAGGCAGACAGATTTCTGTGTGTTGTAGGCCATCGTGGTCTACATTGAGAGTTTCACACCAGGTGGAACTACATAGTGAGACCTTGTCTCACAAAAAACAAACAAACCAACCCACCACCACCAACAACAAAAAACCAGTGAGAGCTATAACACTTGGCTGCACTCTCTTAGATGCAGGTCAACGACAAACAGGATCAGCCCACAGTCCTAAATGCGACGTTTATATAAACCTTCTCAAGGGTTGGGGAACATCATGTAAGGGGGAACAGAAATGATTGTAAAGAATCTGAGCATGGCGAGGAATGCTGTGGAACGCTTTGCAATGTTTCTGGACACGCCATGACTGTTGTGCTCATGAGCTCATAGGAACTGATTACCTGCACAAGATCAGGCCAATCATTATTCCAGCTTACCCCCTAACTTAGCCGAGGAGCTATTGGCAAATGAAGGAAGCTGGTAGAGAGAGGGAGGGAGTCTTTTTTCTTTGGGGATGTGCCCCGCCCCCATAAATTGCCCGTGATCAAGGGGATGGTCTCCTACACAAGTGCATGCAGCACTGACTAGATTCAGTTGGATATATTTAAAAAAAAATGAATGTGGGGCTGGAGAGATGGCTCATAGGTTAAGAGCACTGACTGCTCTTCCAGAGGTCCTGAGTTCAATTCCCAGCAACCACATGGTGGCTCACAGCCATCTACAATTCAATCTGGTGCCCTCTTCTGGCAGAATACTGCATATGCAATAAATAAATCTTTAAAAAGAATGAATGTGGAAGTATTGCACGTTGGACAGGATCAAGATATGGTGTGAAACTGATAATAAACATTTTAAGTGAGCATCCCAGAAGAAAATCTGGGGAAGACCGCAGACCCAGGACGCGGTAGAGCACGCAGGGGAGGGCCTTTTGAACACCATGTATTAGAGCTGAGGTGTTCTGGGGAGAACGGAAGGAGCTGATCGCAGCAACTAAATCCCAAACCCACGAGCGCCTCCCGTCAGAACCACTGTGGACTTGTCAAGGCCCGCATTCCCCCAGCCCAACTCACAGCATCCCCCAACTCCCCTCGGTCAATCAACCTCAGACCGCCACCTCGCACGTGCGCTCCCACGGCCACCTCAACTCCCAGAAACCTCTGGGGGAGCTGCTTTGTATCTCGAGCGACCCGCGTTTCCGGCAGGGGACCGTGGTTCACAGCAGAGGTCCCCTCTCTCGGCGGGCTGGGGCGGGGCAGACTTGAGTCCCGCCCGGCCCGGAGCCGCCGACTTCCCGACTGGGGACTACACTTCCCAGCAGGCCTTGTGCGCAAATCAAAAGTCCACTTCCGGCGCGTTCGGGCTGAACCGCCCGAGGGTCGGAACCTTCAGGTCCGGGTTCGGCAGGGAGAGGGCGTGGCGTGGCGGGCGTGGCCTGGAGGGTGCGGGTGTGGCCGGGGGGGCGTGTCCGTGAGGCCTTAGAGGGCGTCTGCGGCCTGGCCAGGGCAGCGCGCGCCCCTCGCGTGACATGCGGGGGGTGGCGAGTGCGGGGCCACGCGAGCCCCGGGCCCTCGTGGGGCGCGGCGCCCTCTGCACCAAGCCCAGGGCTGGTGGGGACCCTGCAGTGGGGACCCCAGCCCCACGTGGACGTCCGGCCCCGGGAAGGCCGCGCTCCAGGAACGGCCGGGTCTCCCAGGGCGGGCACGGGGCGGTGACCTCGGGGCCTGCGCACAAAGGTGAGTGGCTGGTGTCCAGGCTTAGCGGGCGAAGGCGAATGGGTTCTGGGGTGCGAAGGGAGGGGATGGTCCGAGGGTTCTCGGAGGCCTCCGTGATGGAGATGGTGTCGCTGGGCGCAGAGTGCGAGGTTAAACGGGAAAGCAGTCCTTGAAAGCTCAACTTGGAGCCAGAGCAGAATCAATCGAGCGGGGACGCTGACGTCCCCGGCGCCCACGCTTCAAGGGATGCAACTTCCAGGGAGCGGGGGGACTGGAGAGATGGCTCAGAGTGGCTCACAACCATCCCCGACTCCAGTTGCAGGGGGTCTGACCCCCTCTCTTCTGAACTTCATGGGCACAAGGCATGCACGCGGTGCACGAGTGCACCCGCAAACAACACACGCACGTAAAATAAACTCGAAGACGCGACTCCTACTCGCCGTCCTACCCTTTGCCTATCCCGCACGGCACAGGGTAATAACGGGATCTCATCTCTCACCTCTCCGAAATGCCCCCACCCCCTGCGCGTGTCGGGCGTAGTCTTGTGTGGACTTGGTGTCTGGTCCTTCCTTTCCCGCAGCGCTGCTTTCCAGAGATACCAACTTCCTCCCGGAGATTAGCGGTAAACGGGAAGATGCCCCTACAGGGACTAAACTGAAAGCCGAGTCTCAGGTGAGTCACACTGTCTCCCTGCTTCCTGAAAGAGTCTTGCCTTTTCCGCCACTTAATGATGTTTATTTTCTCTGAAAAGTTTTCAGTTTAAGAGACCTGCCCTGGGTGCTGTTCCCTCCTACTCTGGTGAGGGATGGGCTACAGGGATAGCTCCAAGCTGATCAGGGCTCTGCTTTCTTCAGTCCTTTTCGTTGCAACTGTTATTTCTCGCCTGAAGAGCCCTTTGTTGTTGACTGTATTTATTTAGACAAGGTCTGTCTACACAGTCCTGACTGTCCTAGAACTCACTATGTAGTTCAGGCTGGCCTTGAACTCCCAGAGGTCTGCTCCTGCCTGTCTTTCCTGAGTGCTGATATTAAAGATGTGTGCCACCAAGCCCTGCGTCAGGAGGATTCTTACGGTCAGAAGTGCAGCCATCTTTTCTACCTGGTTTCTTTGATGTCCACAGGGTAGGAGAATTACATTATGGCTAAGCCCCACTTAGGGGGTCGAGGCGATGTCTCAGCGGGTAAGGGTGCTTGCTCTGTGTGTGTGACGGCCTGATTTTGGATCCCTAGTACCTGTGTTAAGAAGGCAAGTGTGTTCCCGTAGACCTGAGCATTTCCAGGCAGAGGCAGATGCGTTCCAGAGCTCTCTGGCCCATCAGCCTAGCCGAAAAAGGTGAACTTCTAATTTAGTGAGGAAACCCTGTTTCGGAAGCAATAAAGGAAGCTGTTCAGCAAGCTGGTCATGGCAGGGGCACAGGAACCGGACACTCGTGGGCACATACCACATACATACATGATGCACACACACACAGAAGTTTTCACTGAGCTGATGAAATGACTCAGTGAGTGAAGGCACTTGCTGCCATGCTGGACAGCCTGAGTTTCATCCCAGGGAGCTACATGGATGAAGGAGAAAACCGATCCTTGAAAGTTGTCTTCATAATTGTGCTTGTACACACACACACACATACCACACACACACACACATGCGCGCGCGCAAACACTAATTTTTTTAGGAATAATTTTAAATTTGGAAACATTTCTTGGTCTCTAGGAGCTCAGAACAGAAAGTCAAGGAGGCACAGAGTCCAGATACTGAACCTTGGGTCTGGGACTCCTTTCCCTGTTTCTTTTGATTTTTGAGACAGGGTCTCACTATGTAGCCCAGGCTAATGAATAGCTCCCTGTGTAGACGGCCTTGAACTCATGGAGATCTGCTCGTCTCTGCTTCCTGAATGCTGGGACTAGCGGTGTACACCACCACACCAGGCCTTCATCCTTATCTGTCACTCTGGGCTTCTTGCTTCTGCTTCTGTGACCTCTGCATCTACTCCTTTCTCTTCTGAATGCCAGAGAGTTCTCTGCATGCCAGCTCTAGCCAAGTAGACTCTCCACTCAAAACTTTCCAAGGTGTCCTTGAAGAAAGACCCCGTCCCTAAAGTGACTGAGAAGATGTTTGATGTGGTTCCTCCTTATCTCTGATATCTGCCTTTACCTTCATCCCCTTTGTTTCCAGAAAGCTGCCTTCTCATTTCATGATCTACCCTTTAAAATCTCAACTCTCAGGTACTCAGGATGCTGTAGTTCCATCAGCATCTTAAGCCCAGGAATTTGAGATAAGCCAAGGTATTTTGCCAGTTATAAGAAAACATTTGAGTGCTTTTTTACCTTGGAGAGTCACCGAATGCTAGTCTCCTTGATAGTGACAAGGTAGTAACAAATGCTAGGGGAAATAGTGACATAGGACTCAGACATGACTAGACATATTGGTTACAACTTAGAAAAATTGTTGTTTTAAAAATTGTTTTGGGGGAGTAGTTTTATAGTCTGAAGATTTTCCCTTTTTTTCATATTCCAAAAAAAATAGGCATCATTTTCTTGAATTCAAAAATGTGTACAAACACACAGATTAAAAACTATATAGGGAGATGACATGATTTGTTTAGTAAAGCATATATGAAAAGTATTTGAAAATCTGAAAAACAAAATGAGTGCAAGACTGAGTATCTGGAATCCTGAAGTTGGGACTCTGGGACTGGGCTCTAAAAAGCCTGTGGGAGACTGTGTGAGAATGCATAGTCATCGTTTTGCCTTCTTTCACTATTTCAGAAGAGAGTAACTTTTACTTACTCTTTGTTTTTTTGGTATATGTGAGCAATGTATCTTGATCATAGGCGCCACAGCTCCCATTCGAAATTTTATATTTAGAGACATAGTCGCCACAGTCCAGGCTGGCCATGAGCTATGTAGTTGGAGACAGCCCTGAACTTTCAGCGAAAATGATAGACAGTAGCAACCCTTAGGCCACACCCAGGGCGTTACTGGGTCTTTGAGAATCCTGTCCTGGTTTCTTTCCTGGTCCATGTGCTGTTCCAGTCCACGCATGCGCCACAAGGTTGCGACAGAGAACCCATGGTACTCAGGACACCTTGGCTTTCATTATGTATTGCTAGAAACTGATGACAAGTATTTTATGGGAGTGCATGCCTGTGCTGGCTAGTTTTATGTCAGCTTGTCACAAGCTATGTCATCTGTGAGGAGGGAACCGCCGTAAATGTCGCCCTGAGAATGGGCTCTAGGCAGGCCAGGAGGGCATTTTCTTACTGATCAGTGGGAGTGGGCCCAGCTCGTTGTGGGCGGGGACACCCCGGGGCTGGTGGTCCTGTGTTCTATAAGAGCAGGCTGGGGAAGCCAGGAGGAACAAGCCAGTAAGCAGCGCCCCTGCATGGTCTCCGTCAGCTGCTGCTCCTGAGGCCCTGCCCTGACTTCCTTTGGTGATGGACTAGAATGTAGATACATAAGGCAAATGAACCCTCTCTTCCCCAACTTGCTTTTGGTCGTGGAGTTTCATCCCAGCAACGGTAACCCTGACTAAGACAGTCTCCAAGTGCGTTTGCACCCTAAAGGATGAGGGTGAGGACTTGAACACCGGGTGGGAGGACGCGGTCCATGTAAGAACTCTCTGGTAAGCATGGGCTCTGGCTGAGCCACAATGCGTTTTTGTCATTTCAGGGCTTGGTGACGTTTGGGGACGTGGCTGTTGTTTTCTCCCAGGAGGAGTGGGAATGGCTCAGCTCTGAGCAGAGGAGTCTGTACTGGAGGGTGATGCTGGACAACTACAGGAACCTGGCGTCCCTGGGTGAGGGACTCCCCGCTCCTGCCCCGCCTCTTCCCGTTCACGCCTGTGGTCCCGGAGTCGCATCCGGTCTCCCCCATCCCACACGACCGCATCCCGGTTTTCTTTCTCCTCTCTGCTTTCCTTATGACTCCAGGACTTTGTGCGTCTAAGCCAGATATGATCGCCTTGTTGGAACAAGGAAAAGATCCCTGCGTGTTGAAAAGAAAGACGGCAAGAGGCCTGCGCCCAGGTGAGCAGGAGGTGGGGGTGTGGCTGAGCAGGAGGTGGGGGTGTGGCTGAGCAGGAGGTGGGGGTGTGGCTGAGGTGGGGGTGGGGGTGTGGCTGAGCAGGAGGTGGGGGTGTGGCTGAGGTGGGGGGGGGGGTGTGGCTGAGCAGGAGGTGGGGGTGTGGCTGAGCAGCAGGTGGGGGTGTGGCTGAGCAGGAGGTGGGGGTGTGGCTGAGCAGGAGGTGGGGGTGTGGCTGAGCAGGAGGTGGGGGTGTGGCTGAGCAGCAGGTGGGGGTGTGGCTGAGCAGGAGGTGGGGGTGTGGCTGAGCAGGGGTGGGGTGTGGCTGAGCAGGGGGTGGGGGTGTGGCTGAGCAGGGGGTGGGGGTGTGGCTGAGCAGGAGGTGGGGGTGTGGCTGAGCAGGAGGTGGGGGTGTGGCTGAGGTGGGGGTGGGGGTGTGGCTGAGCAGGAGGTGGGGGTGTGGCTGAGGTGGGGGTGGGGGTGTGGCTGAGCAGGAGGTGGGGGTGTGGCTGAGCAGGGGGTGGGGGTGTGGCTGAGCAGGGGGTGGGGGTGTGGCTGAGCAGGAGGTGGGGGTGTGGCTGAGCAGGAGGTGGGGTGCAGTGAGGTGGGGGTGTGGCTGAGCAGGAGGTGGGGGTGTGGCTGAGCAGGAGGTGGGGGTGTGGCTGAGCAGGAGGTGGGTGTGGCTGAGGTGGGGGTGGGGTGTGGCTGAGCAGGAGGTGGGGTGTGGCTGAGCAGGAGGTGGGGGTGTGGCTGAGCAGGAGGTGGGGGTGTGGCTGAGCAGGAGGTGGGGGTGTGGCTGAGCAGGAGGTGGGGGTGTGGCTGAGCAGGAGGTGGGGGTGTGGCTGAGCAGGAGGTGGGGGTGTGGCTGAGCAGGAGGTGGGGGTGTGGCTGAGCAGGAGGTGGGGTGTGGCTGAGCAGGAGGTGGGGGTGTGGCTGAGCAGGAGGTGGGGGTGTGGCTGAGCAGGAGGTGGGGGTGTGGCTGAGCAGGAGGTGGGGGTGTGGCTGAGCAGGAGGTGGGGGTGTGGCTCAGGGGAGCAGGAGGTGGGGGTGTGGCTCAGGGAGCAGGAGGTGGGGGTGTGGCTGAGCAGGAGGTGGGGTGTGGCTAGGAGCAGGAGGTGGGGGTGTGGCTGAGCAGGAGGTGGGGGTGTGGCTGAGCAGGAGGTGGGGGTGTGGCTGAGCAGGGGGTGGGGGTGTGGCTGAACAGGAGGTGGGGGTGTGGCTCAGGGGAGCAGGAGGTGGGGGTGTGGCTGAGCAGGAGGTGGGGGTGTGGCTGAGCAGGAGGTGGGGGTGTGGCTGAGCAGGAGGTGGGGGTGTGGCTGAGCAGGAGGTGGGGGTGTGGCTGAACAGGAGGTGGGGGTGTGGCTGAACAGGAGGTGGGGGTGTGGCTCAGGGGAGCAGGAGGTGGGGGTGTGGCTCAGGGGAGCAGGAGGTGGGGGTGTGGCTGAGCAGGAGGTGGGGTGTGGCTCAGGGGAGCAGGAGGTGGGGGTGTGGCTGAGCAGGAGGTGGGGGTGTGGCTCAGGGGAGCAGGAGGTGGGGGTGTGGCTGAGCAGGAGGTGGGGGTGTGGCTGAGCAGGAGGTGGGGGTGTGGCTGAGCAGGGGGTGGGGGTGTGGCTGAGCAGGGGGTGTGGCTGAGCAGGGGTGGGGGTGTGGCTGAGGTGGGGGTGGGGGTGTGGCTGAGCAGGGGGTGTGGCTGAGCAGGGGGTGGGGGTGTGGCTGAGCAGGGGGTGTGGCTGAGCAGGGGGTGGGGGTGTGGCTGAGGTGGGGGTGGGGGTGTGGCTGAGCAGGGGGTGTGGCTGAGCAGGGGGTGGGGGTGTGGCTGAGGTGGGGGTGGGGGTGTGGCTGAGCAGGGGGTGTGGCTGAGCAGGAGGTGGGGGTGTGGCTGAGCAGGGGGTGTGGCTGAGCAGGAGGTGGGGGAGTGGCTGAGCAGGGGGTGTGGCTGAGCAGGAGGTGGGGGTGTGGCTGAGCAGGGGGTGTGGCTGAGCAGGAGGTGGGGGTGTGGCTGAGCAGGGGGTGTGGCTGAGCAGGAGGTGGGGGTGTGGCTGAGCAGGGGGTGGGGGTGTGGCTGAGCAGGAGGTGGGGGTGTGGCTGAGCAGGAGGTGTGGCTGAGCAGGGGGTGTGGCTGAGCAGGGGGTGGGGGTGTGGCTGCGCTCCCAGCTCGTCCCTCACACGGTCTCACCAGCAGATACTGTGGCCTCTTAGGCATGGGCTTTGTGCCTTCAGGCCTCCTCTCCCTCCCCAGCATGGCTCCCTCCCCTTACAGATAGTTTACTTTTCTCTGCAGCCTTCCTTTGCCTCTCAGACCTATGAACTCACCTTTTTTTTTTAAAGGTGTTTATGTGTGTCTGAATGTGTATGTTTAGGTGAACGTGTGTCTGTCTGTCTGTGTGTGTTTATATGTAGGTCAGGGGTCTTCCTCTATGACTGTCTTTTTTTAATAATCTCATTTTACGTATGCGGGTGTTCTGCCTGTGCGTGTTTCTGGGCACTCCAACACGTGCATGCCTGGAGCCTGCAAAGAGGACAGTAGCTCTCCTGGAACTGGAGTTACAGTTGTGAGCCACCATGTGGGTGTTGGGAATTGAACCCGGGTCCTCTGGAAGAGCAGTCAGTGTTCTTAACCACTGAGCCATCTCTGCGGCTCCATTGACTTGTGCGTGCGTGTGTGTGCGTGTGTGTGTGTGTGTGCGTGTGTGTGTGTGTGTGTGTGTGTGGTATTTTGCCTGCAAGTATATCTGTGCACCACGTGTGCCTCCCCCACCGTGCAACACATAATAAGAGCCGTTTGCTTTGTTAATTTCTCTAAGACTTAGAGGCTGTGTGGGAGGCCAAGGAGTGCCCTCCAGAGGACTTAGGTGAAGAACAGTTATCCCAGGTGGTGCTAAGACAACAGCTCCTGCACCGTAGACCCAAGCGCTCTGTGTTAGGGGAAGACTGGAGTGGCAGCGCTGTGTCCCAGACACGGAGGGTAAGTTGGGGTCACCTCAGGCAGCCCTTCACGAGTCCTTGGACGGTATGGAATCTCCATTGCATGCACTGTTTCCTGTGGACAGATTGTGACCCGGTGGGAAAGAGTTGTATTGTCTTGAGACGCACAGTAAAGTGTGTGTGTGTGTGTGTGTGTGTGTGTGTGTGTGTGCACCCACAGATGGGGGGGACGGACAGTCACAAACAAGCTCTGCAGGTGATGGAAGTTTGGTTCCGAGCGAGCGTCTGAGGACTCTGAGCAGGGTGTCAGGAGTTTCTCCTGTCCCCTCTGCTGGGAGAATCCCTCCCTGAGGACATGGGAGCACCCACCCTCCTCATAAGGTCTCAGTTGGGTTCCTAGTGCTGTGGTAAAACACCATGACGGAAAGGAGCTCGGGGAGGAAAGGGTTTATGTCATGTGACAGCTTGTAGTCCATCATCCAGGGAGTCAGGGCAGACACTCAGGCAGGGCAGGATCCTGGATGCAGGAGCTGATGCAGAAGCCGTGGCGGAGTGCTGCTCACCGGCTTGCTCCCCATGGCTTCAGCCTGTCTTTTATATCTTGGACCACGGGTCACAATGGGCGGGCTTTCGCACATCAAATACTGATTTAGAAAATAGCCTGTAGGGGGCTGGAGAGATGACTCAATGGTTAAGAGTGATGTCTGCTCTTCAACAAGTCCCAGCAACCACATGGTGGCTCACAGCCATCTGTAATGAGATCTGGCGCCCTCTGCTGGCCTGCAGGAATACATGCAGGCAGAGCAGTGTAAACATAATAAATTACTAAATAAATCTTAAAGAAAAGCGAGTACCCTGTAGGATTGCCTATAGGCCTGTCTGGTGGGAATACTTCCTTAATTGAAGATCTGTCTTCTGTGTCAACTAGCCAGCACACCAAAGTACACTTTCACCGTGGTTCATTCCAGAGAACTTCCAGAGCGTAGGCCAGGCTCTGCTGGGAGGATTGGGTGATCCCGCGGTGGCCGCACCGGAAAGTCTTCATCCACCTCCGCAGCGGCAGAGAGGGTCTCTCCTCTCCTCTCAGCCCGCCTCCCCATCCTGCGTGCCCTCTGACGCTGTGCAGTTAGGGCAGGACTGCAGTCAGATGTCTGCAGCCTCAAGTGAGGGTCTCTCACCTCCCCTAAGGGAGCATCGTCACCCCACAGGCTGCTCTTGCTGTCTCTTACATGGTTGATGTGGTGAAGGCGGCAGCTGTTTCTCGGGGGACTTCACTCCGTGACACCTTCTTTTGTCAAACACACGCGCGCGTACACACGCACACACACACTCACACATGCATGGACACTCACGCACACCTACGCATGCACGCACTCAAAGGCAATTCACGGTATACCCTCTATAGCTCAAGTGACACACATGGTTCAGAGTGTGCTGTTTACAGCATGTGGACACGCTCCACCCTACTCTGGCCTCCCAGATTCACGAATGTGTTTGGGCCTTTTCAGGCATTGGACCCCAAGACCATCACAGATACGGCTAGAGACAGCTCTCCACAGCTTGCGTCAGCTCCGAAGAGTTTCTGTAAGAATGTGGCTTGGGAGGACTCTGATGACCTGGGGTCCTTAGGTAAGGCCTTGTCCCTCCTGGATCTGACTGTGGTGACCCGGGGTCCTTGGGTAAGGCCTTGTCCCTCCTGGATCTGACTGTGGTGACCTGGGGTCCTTGGGTAAGGCCTTGTCCCTCCTGGATCTGACTCTGTCTTCAGGAGCACTTTTCGTGGTTTGTTGTTTGTTTGTGGCTCTTTCGAGACAGGGTTTCTGTGCCTTCCAAGTGCTGGAATTAAAGGCGTGTGCCACCGCCCTATTTTTTGTTTAGCGTTGAAAGTGTATGTTTGAATGTGAAGCTGCCTATCGAGGTCAGAAGATGGCTGGAGTTAGAGGTGATTGTGTACTGCCTGATATGAGGGCTAGGAACCAAACACACACACACACACGCACACACACACACACACACACACACACACTCGCGCACACACGCACGCACATGCCCACATTCTCTAATTCTTCCGTCTGTGCTGAGGGATGATCCTTCTGTACACTGAATATGCGTCACTCATTGGGTAATAATAAACCGATTAGCCCGTAGCAAGGCGGGATAAAGTTGAGGACTGGGGTGAAGAAGGGTGTGATGGGTAGACACGAGCCTCTTAAGAGGCAAGACACTAGAGGTTGGGTAAAACCCTGAGCCCTGTAGCGATACACGCGCTAGTAGAAACGGGTTAATTTAAATGTAAGAGCTAGCCAGTAATAAGCTTGAGCTATTGGCGGAGCACTCTGTAATTAGTACAAGCTTTTGTGTGTTTGTTTCGGACTGGGCAGTCAGGACAGGAAAACTGTGCCTCCATCGACACGGCAGTAATAATCTTTTCTGTCAGAGTCAGGAAACAGCTCACTCAATTTCAGAGTGACAAGAGTATAAGCAAACACTTTGAGGACGCTGTGTTTCCAAAGCAGATTTGGTCTCTTTACTGGGGCGAGGGAAGAGGTCCTCTGTGGTGCAGAGAGAGCTGGCACCGGCTTGTTCTTGGGTGGGTGTGGTGACGTCACTGTAGCTTTGGGCAGGACGCAAGTCCTCACCACCACATGCTGAAAACTGCCACATTTTCAGCATGTGGTGGAAAGAAAAATTACACCCGTAGATTTCAGAATGACGCCTCTTCCTGTAGTTTCCTTTTTATTCTTACTCACTTGGGTGCTTGTCAGCCTCTCAGTTTCTTGGACGCCATTAATGTTAAATGACCCATTTGTTTCCTCTTGCGTCTCAGCTGTACTTCAGCAGTTGGCTGGAGAAAGGGAAAGCGTGTGCGTGTGAGTGTGCGCACGTGCGTGCGTGTGTGTGTGTGTGTGAGTGCGTGTGTGTCTGTGTGTGTGTTGTGCACGCACGTGCACGTGTGAACCATTGAAGAATCCCTCTAACGGAGAAGACCAGACGTGATGTGGATAGCTTGCATGAAGTAAAGTTTGAAATTTCTGACTCAGGTATTGCAGAGAAACGGAGATGTTATTCCTAGTGGCTCCTTTGTGCCCACAGGACAGCGTAGACAGAGGTCAGAGTGCAAGGAGACAGAAGCAGAGGATCTCTTCCTCCTGACACATAATAAAGGAGATAATGTTTCCTTCATCTGTTTCAGGCCTGCGGTCTGTACATGGGGCCCAGGGTTTGTTCTCAAAGCAAGACTCAAATGCTGAAAGGTTAACAGACAGAACGTGGAGCACTAAACTTGAGTGCTCCACTTTCAGAGAAGATTGGGATCCTGAGTGTGGGTTTGAAAGGAATGGTCAAGACACACCGTTTGAGCAAGACACAGTTACTCAGAGCAGAGCCTTCTCAGAGAAGAGAGAGCGTGTGTGTATCGAGTCTGGAAGATGCCTTCATTTGGATAGTTCAGAAGGGAGAAGTCACAATTGTCACTCAGGCAAAAGTTTCCCCCCAAACTCAGCGGGCATGCAAGAAGCAGAAATGTACGCAGGAAGAAAACTTTTCAAATGCGATGAATGTAAGAAAACCTTCACCCAGAGCTCCTCCCTCACAGTTCACCAGAGAATTCATAGCGGAGAGAAACCCTATCAGTGCCATGAGTGTGGCAAGGCTTTCAGTGATGGTTCCTCTTTCACACGCCACCAGAGGTGCCACACAGGCAAGAAGCCGTACGAGTGTGGCGAGTGTGGCAAGGCTTTCATCCAGAACACCTCCCTTGTACGCCACTGGCGCTACTATCACACCGGGGAGAAGCCTTTCGATTGCACGGACTGTGGGAAAGCCTTCAGTGACCACATAGGGCTTAATCAACACAGGAGGATTCACACGGGAGAGAAACCTTACCAATGCGATGTGTGTCACAAATCCTTCAGATACGGCTCATCCCTCACGGTGCACCAAAGGATTCACACCGGAGAAAAGCCATACACGTGCGACATCTGCAGAAAAGCCTTCAGCCACCACGCGTCGCTCACCCAGCATCAAAGAGTGCACTCCGGGGAGAAGCCCTTTAAGTGTAAGGAATGCGGGAAAGCCTTCCGGCAGAACATCCACCTTGCCAGCCACCTGAGGATCCACACGGGGGAGAAGCCCTTTGAGTGCGGGGCGTGCGGGAAGGCCTTCAGCATTAGCTCGCAGCTTGCCACTCACCAGAGAATTCACACGGGAGAGAAGCCTTACGAGTGCGAGGTGTGCAGCAAGGCGTTCACGCAGAAGGCTCACCTTGCCCAGCATCAGAAAACTCACACGGGGGAGAAGCCGTACGAGTGTAAGGAGTGCGGCAAGGCTTTCAGCCAGACCACCCACCTCCTGCAGCATCAGAGGGTTCACACGGGAGAGAAGCCTTACAAATGCCTGCAGTGTGGCAAGGCCTTCGGCGACAACTCATCCTGCACTCAGCACCAGAGACTTCACACGGGCCAGAGGCCTTTTGGGTGCGTGGAATGCGGGAAGGCCTTCAAGACCAAGTCGTCCCTTATCTGCCACCGCAGATGTCACACTGGGGAGAAACCCTACGGGTGTAGTGCATGCGGCAAGGCCTTCAGCCACCGCCAGTCCCTTAGTGTCCACCAGAGGATTCACTCTGGGAAGAAACCGTATGAATGTAAGGAGTGTAGCAAAACCTTCATCCAGATTGGACACCTCAACCAGCATAAGAGAGTCCATGCCGGGGAGAGAGCGTATAGCCGCAAGAGGGCCACGAGGGTCTCGAGGCAGACCGCACACTTTCCTCACCATCCGCGAATCCATGCCGGGGAGGCACCCGCTCACCCTCCTTTGCCCGCCACAGCCAATCCTGTGGATCTCTTCCCCAAACTCATCTGGGGTCCATCCTCGTTTTCAGCATCATAGCCTCCAAACGTTGCCCTTCCCACTAGGCTGCTTTTAACAGCTCACCTCTCCGCCCCTGTGCTCAACTTTTCCTTACCAGTTTGTTCTTCATGTTGCAGTCAGGTTGGGTTATTTATTTTTTTGGAGTGTAAATGTAATTAATGTGCTCATTGAAAACTTATTATCCATTGGTTAATGCTTGAGATGTGCTTCGCACAGCGCCTGATCCATACCAAGTACTCAGCAAACCCGGCTCTTTTTAAAAGTTTATTTTTGAAAATGGAAATGTTACCGTCGTCGGCCCTGATAGAAACGATGCATTAGAACGAGGTTAGGAGAAACCAGGTTTCAAAACAGAAAGCGAGTTCTCTGAGCTGCTGCCGAGGCTTGCTTCTTTTCCTTGAAAACATGGTTCTAAGCCAAGGGTATGGTGGGTTCACCTGTAATCCTAGTGTTCATGAATGCAAGGTCAGCTGGGGCAACTTAATGAGACCCCCATCCCTAAATAAAAACAAAGCAGTTGATCCCATACTGCTGAACTGTATCATGGCTGTGAATTTGAATTATGTGAGTATAAGCTAGGTAAGAAAACTTTCAGTGAGAAAACTACTATACAGGTGATAATCAAAGGATAGACAGTGTATGTAGGCCGCCTGAAACAAATGAATCAAAACAGTTGGGACAGTACAAGGTCTTATATACATGTAGTTAAAACTACAAACAAATTACTTAAGAATGACAGAACTCTGAAGGGTTTCATCTATTTAAAGTCACTGGCTTATGAATACATTCTTGGTAAACATCCGAGGAAGTATTAACACTGGGGTAAACTGATCTAGGGGGCAGCAAACTGACTTACGGTCTGTGTCACTGATTACTTTTGTATGGTCCATAATCTAAATTTCTAAAAATGTGTTGAGTGGTTTTACACATTGGAGGAATGTTTCAGCCTGGTGACTATGCGAAACATTTTCGTGTCTGTAGGTGACGATGTATGGGCTTGCAGCCAACATGTTCACTTTTTACTGTTTGTGGTGCTTTCATCCACGGAGCCAGAACAGAGTTTTAGTGAGTCACAGCCATGGCTGTGACTTTGGCTGCTTTTGTTCTTTGTTTGTTTGTTTGTTTGTTTTGCTTTTCCCAGGGGCAGAGTTACCAGCTGCACTGGAGACTGTATGACCACATTAAGTCACAAATATTTTCAGCTGAAGAGTAGAGGAGACTGCTCAAAAGTTTCTAACCTCATGGCAATAAACCCTGCCCAGAAAACCAAAACCAAACCCAAGACTATTGGGCTCGGCAGGTAAAGGTACTTGTTGCCAACCCTGCTGGCATGAGTTTGATCCTTGGAACTCATGTGGTAGAAGAGAAAATTCACTAATGAGAGTTGTCCTGACTGCCACAGCTTCACACAAGTGCTGTCGCATGTACACTCTAAGACACAAACAGTAGATCGCTTAAAATACAGCAATAAAGCAATTTATGGAGAGATGAAATTATTAAATGATATAAAGCTCAATAAAATATATTTACAGAAAATATTAAAATGTTTATGAATTATCTTTCCGAAACAAGTCCCATGAGGATATGTCGGCAACTTCAGGGAACAATTAGACAAGAATATAAAGGATTTTTTTTTAAAGAATTGTTTATTATTTTATTGTAAGACATGGTCTCTATGTAGCCTTAACTGTCCTGGAACTCCCTCTGTAGGCCAGGCTGTCTTCGAATTCACAGAGATCTGTCTGCCTCTGCCTCCCAAGTGCCAGGATCAAGGGTGTGTGGGATTAAGGTTGGCTTTTTGTTTATTTGTGTGTATATGTATGCCACATGTGTTCATGTGCCCACAGAGGCCAGAAGAGACTTCTGGATCCTCAAAAGGGCAACTCAAAACAGGACTTTAAAAATTTCAAATATGCTAATCCAATTCAAAGATACACTAAATTGATATGTGCTAGGGAACAGCCAGAGGAAAATATTGAAAGCCTTCTTTTGTTTTGCTTTCTATTGTTACTTTACGAACAGATCTCTTTGTGTATCTGCAGCAAAGACGCTGCAGTTCCTAACATACGAGTCTCAGGTGTCAGTCAAGGTGGTTCAGACAGCCTCTGCTGCACTGCGTGGTGTGGCTGTATCCACAGAGCAAACTATACAAGTGTCGTAAGTGCCAAGGCTGCAGGGGAGCCACGTAATGCAACGCGAGAGATCGCTGCCCAAGACCTCAGGTTCATTACGTGTTGGAGTCTGAGTTTTTGGTTGTCTGCAGCCTTTTCACAGTGTGTACATTCAGTCACGCAGCTCAAGAATCCGGGATCTAGAGTTCGCTGAAGCTTGTGGTATGGACCGCTGGGAGCAGCGCTGGCTGTGTCTGTACCTTTAGGATCCAGAGAAATCAGCTGTCATCGCTGCCCACTCAAGGCATGCCACAAGTGTAAAAAGTGGTCCGTTTGACTGACGGTCCAGTTGCTTAAAGTGGCCAGGCAGCAAGAGAGTCCAATAGACGCCAATTAGAGGCTCAGGTTGCCGCATCCAGCATCTTTGCCGGTTAAGACAACGAGCAAACGCCAGGAGGGCTTTTACATTTTCCATTGATAGTAGTAGTGGCTGGGTCTCTCTACATTGCCCTGGCAGCCCTGGAACTCACAGAGATCCGCCTGCTTCTGCCTCCCAAGTGCTGGGATTTAAAGGCGTGCGCCACCACTTTGCCTGGCTAGTAACTTTTTTTTTAATATGTATTTATTATGTCTTCTCTGCCTTTCTGCCAGAAGAGGGCATTCCATCTCACTACAGATGGTTGTGAGTCACCATGTATGTGGTTGCTGGGAATTGAACTCGGGACCTCTGGAAGAGCAGCCAGTGCTCTTAACCGCTGAGCCATCTCTCCAGCCCCAGCTAGTGACTTTTTAAGAGTATGCTTTAATTATGCTGAACACATGGCCGGGGCGTAGGGACATGTAGATTTGTCTCGGTTATCTGTCCCACAGATCAAAACACTCTTTGCCACTGAATATTAAGCCCCGAACAGGACGAAAACGTGTAGTCTTGGAATATTCAGCCTTGTAGGGAAAGGTAAGTCTGTGAGTGAAGGTGCTATGTCAGGGAGCAATAACTAAAGCATGAAACAGGTTAACAGACTCAAAAAAATCAGAATTACACAAATCACAAAATCAAATATTTTTTCTCCTGTCTTTTATTCTGTGTCCCGGTGCCTTCTAAATCTCATAGTGCAAAGCTGTCTTCTATTGCAGAAACCACGGCGGCCTCATTGACTTGGCCTCCCATCCTGGGCCTGTGCGCTCTTCCCAAACCGATAGACACGCCTGAGCACACAATACCGAGAGTCTTCTAAAGACTGGATCTGAATCGGGGGACAGCAATTAGGGAACAGAGAGCGGTGACCAGTCTTCTGCATCCTGGGACAGCTCCTCCTACTCTTGTCCGACGAGGACTACATATCCCAGTTGCCATTGCGGAGAACCGCACGACCACCTCCGGTAGAAACCGGAAGTCAGTGTCGCTGCCGCCCCTGAGACCCGGGAGTCTCGGGTGGAGTTGTTGGTGAGTTCGGGGTGAGGCTAGACCTGATCTGGGAAGGCTGCCGGAGTGGTGTTCAGGTCGGCGCGAGGGTGGTCTGGCATCCGTGGGTCTGACACGCGTGTGGTGTGAGAGTGGGAACGGGGGACTGACCGGAAACGGGAGGCGAGGTGGGCGGGGCACTGTGGGACCCTGTCCCTGGGAAGTGGGAGAGGCCGGGTTCAGAGCCAGGGAATGATGCTCCCAGGGGCCTCCTGTTTTCTGGCTGCCACGAATGCCCCTCAGTAAGTGTCTAAGGCTGATATTTTTAACACTGTTGGACAGTTGATCCAGATGGGTAAGTAACATCAAGAGTTCAGACTCACAAACCCCCGCTCTATGAATTTGTTTTTTAATGACAGAATTCTAATATCATGTACATCATAAGGATTAAATAGACTCATACGTACTTGCCGTGGTCCCTGCCACATTCGGTTCATTTTTATTATAATAATCTTTTGAGAAGCCCGTGGGATCTGTATTAAAGAAGTCAGAATCAGGCGCTGAAGAGATGTATCGGCAGTTAAGGGCACTTGCTACTCATGCAGAAGACCCAGGTTCAATTCCCAGCGCTCACATGGTGGCTCCCAACCATCTGTAACTTCACTTCTGGGAGCTCCAATGTCCTCTTCAGACAACCTTGGGCTCCTGCACACATGTGGTGCACATACACGCACTCAGGTTCACATACATACACATAGAGTGAAATAAATAAACACTTTAAAAAAGGAAGTCCAGAATTAATTCAGCTACTTTCCCCTTCATAATTAAAGGTACACATCAGAGCATGTAACAAGGGACTTCATCAAAACTTATTTTTCAAAGAGCAAATTGAGAGCTGGGTCTCGTGACAATTCTCTGACATCCTCAAGGGCTGTTCCTTTGGGGAACACGGCTTCTGCAGGAATTTACCTCATCAAACCTTGACTAGTTTCACAGGGAAGTATGTTTTTTTGGTGTCTACTTGAATAAAGAGTACTGGGGTCAGGCACACTAGTGTGGTGACTATTTTTCATTACTTATAGGCTGTTGGATTTGTGAAGAAGTCTTCCCAGAGGTTTGACATGTAAAATGGTGATGTTACTCCCTACTTTCTTTGACAGATAATGGAGATTTAAAAAGTATTAAGCTGGGTGGTGGTGGTGGTGGTGGTGGTGGTGGTGGTGGTGGTTGTGGTGGTGGCGCACGCCTTTAATTCTGGCACTCAGGAGGCAGAGGCAGGAGGAGCTCGGTGAGTTCGAGGCCAGCCTGGCCTACAAGAGCTAGTTCTAGGACAGATAGGGCTACACAGAGAGGCCCTCTCTCAAAAAAAAAAACAATAAAACAAAACAAATAAAAAAGTATTAAAGGGACTGGAGAGATGGCTCAGAGTTTAAAAGCACTGGCTGCTTTTCTAGAGGTCCTGAGTTCAGTTCCCAGCAACGACATGGCAGCTCACAACCATTTATATTTTCAGTTCCAGGGATCTTATGTCTTCTTCTGTCTCCTCAGGCACCATGCATGCACGCAGTACACATATGTGCAGGAAGCCACCATACACATAAAATAAAAATAAATGTTATCTTTTTAGTTGTGAAGCTAGCCTTTAACGGCTGAGCTATCCCTCCAGTCCAATAAAAAAATAAATCTTAAAAGCAGAAAGATAATTAATCCAGTCTTTCTGGAGCCACGGAGTTGGCATTTAGGCTTACAGCAAATTAGCCCAAATATCTACTTTTCCACACTAATGATTGCTATTTTTGCAGTGACTATCTGGACTACCATTTTTAGTAAACTAAGAGTCTAGAAAGAGGCAACGAAGATACAGTAATTAATTCCTGCTACTGAAGATATGTTACTAAGAGGTTCCTTCACGGGCTGGAGAGGTGGCTCAGTTAAGAGCACTGGATGCTCTTCCAGAGGACCTGAGTTCAATTCCCAGCAACCACATGGTGACTCACAACAGTCTGTAACTCCAGTCCCAGGGAATCCAATGCCCTTTTCTGGCCTTCGTGGACCAGGCATTCATGTGGTACGCAGACATGTAGCCAAAATACATAGAAAGTATTTTTAAAAATCAGAAAACAAATACTAAGTGTGCAACACACCCTATCCATCTCTGTTAATGAATGGGTTTGGCTGGGGGAAATGTTGCAAGATTGGTTGGTTGTGTTCAACTTGTGTTTGTTTGTTTCTCTGTCTGTCTCTCTCTGTGTTGTAGGTGTGTTTCTGAGTTGTATTTTTGCAACTTGGGTCTCCACAACTTATTTCTCATCCCTCAGTTGTATGCTTTCAAGGTGAAGTCCTTCTACAAATGAAGATCCAGGAAGGAGTGAAAGGGGCAGGAAGGAATCGAGTTGGTTAAAGCCGTATCCCTGGTGAGTGAGCTAATATTCCCTCTCACTGAAGTGAAGTCTTAAGGGTTTGGTGATGTTCGTTTCCCTTTGAAAGTTACTTAAGACTAGAAGCTTGGGACTTGTTTCCTATTTCCTCTGTTACTCACGAATGATGGAGCCATGGGGATGGACTCAACAATCCACTAATTGCCCCCTCATCTGAGAAAGACGGTACCTAAACCAGCTCTTTGTGTTCAGTCCTCTCATGGGCCTCGGAAGGTAGAAGAATCATCTCTGGGGGAACTCTGAGAGTGATAGTCTATTAGAAATATGGCGAGGCACCAAGCATTTATATAGCAGGGTCAGTGCTTCCGGAAGAGGAAACTCACTGTGGGGTAGTGGGGAAGGGCCACTGATCAACTATATGATACAGTGGTGAATTAGAAAATAATGTCCCGGGCTGGAGAGGTGGCTCAGGGGTTAAGAACACTAGTTGGTCTTCCAGAGGTCCTGAATTCAATTCCCAGCAACCACATGGCGCCTCATAACCATCTGTAATGAGATCTGGTGTCCTCTTCCTACCTGCAGGCATGCATGCAGGCAGAACACTGTATACATAATAAATAAAAAAAAATTTAAAAAATGTCCCTTCCTCTAAGCTAGTGTAGGTCAAGACAGTCCATACAATGTGGCATGAAGTCTGTATTAGTTTCTTTTTGTTGCTGTGATAAAATACCAAAAAGCAACTTATGGAAGAAAGGGTTTATTTTGGCTGATGGTTCTAGAGGAGCGAGTCCATCATGGCAGGGAGGCGTGGGAGAAAGAGGCAAGAGCAGGGCACTGAAGTGGCGCGTGCCAGCCGCACATAGGGAGTGCACAGAGTGCGCCGGAAATGGCGCGTGCCAGCCGCACATAGGGAGTGCACAGAGGGCGCCGGAAGTGGCGCGTGCCAGCCGCACATAGGGAGTGCACAGAGGGTGCCGGAAATGGCACAAGGCTGCACACTTTCAACGCTTGTCCCCCGCGAAATGCACTTCCTTTAGAAGGCTCTACTCCTAGCCGGGCGTTGGTGGCGCACGCCTTTAATCCCAGCACTCGGGAGGCAGAGGCAGGCGGATCTCTGTGAGTTCGAGGCTGGGCTAGACCGACAGCCTCCAAAACAATACAGAGAAACCCTGTCTCGTAAAAAACCAAAAAAAAAAAAACCAAAAAAAAAACTCCATCAACTAGGGGGTCAGGGTTCATTCATTTTATTTTGTCTCCTGGCGTCCTTGGTGAGGGATCTTTGTGAAGGATATAGCAGCTCAGTTAGACTCACTGCTGAGGGGGAAAGTGCTAGAAAGGACTTGGGTTCCCTGGGCTGTATCTGGAATGAAGTATTTTTCCATTTCAAAAGTATGTACAGCATAAGCAGGCAGCACCGTATAGTGCGTATCTCACCTAGGTCACTCAGTTTGGTGCAGTTTCTTGCACACATTCTTCTTATTTGTTTATTTTTTATTTTTTGACACAGGGTTCCTCTGTGTAGCCCTGGCTCTCATGGAACTTGCTCTGCCGACCAGGGTGGCCCCGCACTTACAGAGATCCTCCTGCCTCTGCCTCCAGAGTGCTGGGATTAAAAGGGGGTGAGCCCACAGACCTGAGCTAAGACTTTGCTTGTGTTGTTTTAGGGCTTAGTGACTTTCACAGATGAGTATGGACGGCTGAGTCTTGCCCGGAGGAGTTTGTACGAAGGCGATGCTGGGCGACTGCAGGAACTTGGTGGCCGTGGGTAAGGGTAGCACTGGCACTTACTGTGACTCAGTATCTCCTCAGGCCTTTTCCGTCTTCCAGCACTGTCCCCCTTCAAGACTGCTGGTTCTCAACCTTCAGGTCACATGACCTCTTAGTGGAGGATCTAATGAGCCTTTCACGGGGTTGCCTTAGAGCATCGGAAAGCACGGGTATTTTACATTAAGATTCATAACAGTGGCAAAATTACACTTAGGAAGTAGCAACGAAGACAGTTTGATGGCTGGGGTGGGGGTTACCACAACATGAGGAACTATGTGACAGGGGTCGCAGCGTCAGGAAGGTTGAGAGCCGCTGGCTGATTCAGACCAACCGTAGCTCTTGCTTACAAACTTCACTGCCGACTTTCACATCTTACATACAGGTCTTTGCATTTTTAAGCCAGATGTGGTCCCGTTACTGCAGCGAGAGAAGGAGCCGTGGGTGATAGACAGGTGTCCGGAGGTCCGTGCCCAGGTGAGCGCATGATTATAGCTGGAGAAGTTACACTTGAGAGTTTCTTCTCTTTGCTGCTTGTGGGGAGATTCCTCTTAGATTCTCCCAGATTGATGTCGGCCGTTGTAGCGGTTTCTTCTCCACTGGTGTAACCTACCACATTTACCTTTATGTAGTTCCTACACATACCAAAGTTTGTTTGTTAACTTGTGTCCATCGATGTTTTCGTAGTTCCCATCAGAGGGCGAGCGAGGAGGCAGTATTCTTCCCCGGTTTCTATTTCACTTCCTGCTTGGGTTCTTGTCCCGATTTCCCTCAGTGGTAGACTGTGACCGGGAAGTATAAGCAGAAATAAATTCTTTTCCCTCCTAAGTTGCATTTGGTTGGAGTGTTTTATCACAGCAATAGAAAAACAGGATAAGTAAGCATCTAATCCAAGCCAAAATAAGTTGTAAATAATCATTGGCATTTCCAGAGATCAAAGTAGGAGTGAATGGGTTGGAAATCTAGAGCTCTAATAAAATTCAATGTGTATGTCTTTAAGAAAAGGAATAAAACATAAACAGGACAAATAAGAGAAAATATGTAAAGCCACAAACATAAAGGACTTAAAAGAATCACATGAAAGCCAGGCGGTGTCAGCACACACATTTAATCTCAGAGCTTGGGAGGTAGAGTTCGAGGCCAGCCTGGTCTACATAGTGAGTGCCAGGACAGGCTCCAGAGCTACACAGAGAAACCCTGTCTCGAAAAACTACAATAACAAAAGAGAATCATATGAAGGTCTAGGGCGTGGGTTAACCTATTCAAGGCCAATGATCCCCCAATGACCCCCCATCCAAATAAATGAAGTAGAGCAACATGAATCTGTTTTCCTCAGCTCTCTGTCATGAATCTGAAAATCGAGTTGATTGGGTGGTATTTTAGGAGAACACAGAGGTGTAGATGAACATGACTGATAATATAAGAGATAGGACAAAAAGCAGTACAGAAAGTTGTTTATGAACTGCCACCCCAAAAAGAGAAAAAGTCACAGTCTCGTTTCACCAGTCAATCCATAGAACCTTTAAGGAAAAATATCCTGCACATTATTATTTACGCTGAAATTTGGGGTAAGTAGTAAGAAAGAAAGTTATAGTCAGAGAGACTTGTTGCTCCTGCAGGGGACCTGAGTTAGGTTCCCAGCGTCCATTTGGTGGCGCACACTAACTCCAGTTCTGATGTACTCTTCTGGCCTCTTCAGGTACCAGGCACACATGGGGTACATATATGTATGTGCAGAGAAGACACTCATACACATAAAGGTTCAAAAAACATTTTTAAGTAAAATGAAAAGGAGAGCTTCTAAAATAGTTGTTCAGGAATACAGCTTGTTATTTGATAACAGTTTACCAAAACCACCAAAAATGTAAGTTGCAGAAAAATTCCACCTACAAATATTGGTACAAAGAAAAGACTGTATATAATATTGACATTACGGCCAGTGGTGGTTTATTCCTGGTATGCATGGATGGTTGTGGCATCTCATTTTATTTAAGAAATAGTAAAAAACACAGACCTCTTCTGGGCTTCAATAATCACTTGATGTGCAGGGTTCCTTCCTAGCATTTATTAAAGGAAATGTCTGTCAATATCTTTCAGACCAGGAGTACATGTGGCTGACTAAAGAATTATGTCTAAATCAGGATATTTATTCATGTATTTATTGTTTTTTTTTTTTAAGACAGGGTTTCTCTGTGTAACAGTCCTGCTGTTCTGGAACTCACTTTGTAGAGCAGGCTGGCCTTGAACTCACAGAGATCCGCCTGCCTCTGCCTTTGGAATGATGGGATTAAAGGCAAGTGCCACCACTGCCTGGAACATTATGAAGGGAAAATTTCCTACACAATAATTGTGAAAATACTTACAAAGTATGCTCTGCAATGTTCCCCATTAGGTAAAAACTGGAAATATAAAAAGTTGTTTGAAGCCTGGCAGTGGTGGCACACTCCTTTAATCCCAGCACTCGGGAGGCAGAGGCAGGCGGATCTCTGAGTTCGAGACCAGCCTAGTCTACAATCGCTAATTCCAGGAGAGCCTCCAAAGCCACAGAGAAACTCTGCCTTGAAAAATCAAAAAACTTGTTTGAAATCGAGTCAGTCAGAAAACATATTTTAGACATGAGACGATCACTCATATACATACCTTTATTGTGAAAAGAAACCACTACCAAGTCTGGGACAGATTTCCATATGGATTCATTATCTTATCTAACAGATATTTTCCCCCCATGGAGGAGGGAATATACACTTTTGGTACAGAAAAGAAAGTACATTCAATTATGAAAAAATACAAACAAGACCTTGGAGAAAAACAGATAAAACGTAACGACTTTTAGAAAAACGTTTAACAAAATAGCAATCCTAACTCCTCAGCAGAGAATTCATACCGGGGAGGAACCCTGTGAATGTACTGAGTGTGGGAAAGCCTTCAGCCAGAGTGCCCATCTCGCTCAGCATCAGAGAATACACTCAGGTGAAAAGTCCTGTGAATGTGCTGGTTATGGGAGGGCATTCAGTCAGAACACTCATCCAACACCAGAGAATTCGTACTGGGGAGAAGCATTACCAATGTAAGCAGTGCAGTACAGTCTTCAGCCAGCTGGCACACCTACCTCCACATCTGGTCCATACTGGAGAGAAACCTCACGAATGTAAATGCTGAAGAGCCGTCAGGCATCCCTTTCTCATTCCCATGCCCCAAGCCCTATTTTCAGTCTTTGAAATGCCTTTTTTCAGTCCATGCTGTATCATGATAGTGCAAGACACAGCTGTGTTTCTGTGATAATGTGAAACTGTCGTTCACCTTGTGCCTCAAGTGCTTTTTAGCACTATACCCAGTTTTATCTGTTAAAAACATGTGACCGTGTTTCATTTCCATTTAAAATACTTTCTTTGAAAAAGAGACACATTTTAAAGGCTTACTACACGATGCTGGGTGTATACCTAGTGCTAAATGAATGTTAGCTATCTGTTGAAGTACACATTTTCTTGGATTGCTGTGGTGGCGCACGCCTTTAATCCCAGCACTCGGGAGGCAGAGGCAGGCGGATCTCTGTGAGTCTGAGGCCAGCCTGGCGTACAGAGAGAGTTCCAGGAGAGCCAGGGCTACATGGAGAAACCGTGTCTGGAAAAAACAAAATTAAAGAAACAAAAAGGAAGGCAGGATGTATTTTTTATATTTTGGATTTATGTGTATGATTGTTGAGATCTAATTCACATACCATGTAATTTCATATAAGCCCCTGCTCACCATACACTCTGTGTTGCTATCAAATGTGAAAAGGAGCATAGGGCTCCACTTAGCAAGCGTGCAATTCAGGGTGGAGACGGCTCATCGGTTAAGAGCAGTGGCTGCTCTTCTAAAGGTCCTGAGTTCAATTCCCAGCACCCACACGGAGGCTCACAATCATCTCTAGTGGGTTCCAGTGCCCTCTTCTGTCATAAAGAAGTACATGCAGATAGGACACTCATACATAAAATAAATAAATCTTGAAATTTTTTTAAAGAGTGTGCATGCAATTCAGTGGCTCTTAGTGTATTCACAAGAGCTGTGCAACCATTTCTACAGTCAATTTAAGAATATTTTCATCTAGAGCCGGGCGCTGGTGGCACACGCCTTTAATCCCAGCACTCGGGAGGCAGAGGCAGGCGGATCTCTGTGAGTTCGAGGCCAGCCTGGTCTACAAGAGCTAGTTCCAGGACAGCCTCCAAAAGCCCCGGAGAAACCCTGCCTCGAAAATCAAAAAAAAAAAAAAAAAAAAAAAAAAAAAAAGAATATTTTCATCTAAGTAGTACCTTGTCCTGGCAGTTATCCAAGAGTGGGTAAGTTTCATTTGCATTTTGGGTGTGTGTGCGTGTGCGTGTGTGTGATGTGTATGTATGAATGAGTATGTGCATGCATAAAAATGTATGTGTGACACAACAGTGTGGAAAGTGGGAGGGTAACTCTCCTGAGTTGCTCTACTGCCACTTTGTGAGATCTGGGCATCTACCTCAGGTTAGTCAGGCCTTAAGACACCCTAACCTGTTGAGTCGTCTCACCAGCCCGAGTCATCTCTGGTGTCGACGGTGTTACTTAGTGTGCGGGGAGTGTCCAGGTTTCCTCGGCTGAATGTCAGATTTTCCCATTGCAGTAGGGAAGAGATGGGCTGACCAGACATCACTGGGACACTTCCCTCTCTAGAAAGACAGATTGGTGCTTTCACACTAGTGAGAGCCTTAAATGCTGAAGAGCAAGGAAAACTGACGGTGCTGCATCTGTGAGTAAAGGAAGCATTACAGGCAGCCCAGACGATAACACTGGTTCCTTGTAATTGATGTGACCACCAGATAATAGTGTCCGGTAGACAAAGACGAGACTGAAGACAGCACATGTAACAATGTAGTCTGTGATATCCAAAGGAACATTTCAGGGCTGGGATGAAGACAGCACATGTAACAATGCTGGTTTTATATATACAACTATGTTATCCATTTGAATCAGCATTCTTCACAAAGTGTACAAAGGTATGTGGGATAGCTTTTATCAACTTGATACAATCTTGAATCTCCTGGGAGGACGTTATCAATGAGGAGCTGTCATACACAGGCCAGCCTGGGGGACTGATCGCATTAATTGATGTGGAAATTCCTAGCCACCGTGGGCAGCACCATTTTCTGAGCTTGGGTCCTACCTGCTTAAATCTGGAGAAAGTGAACGGGACAGTAGGGATGTTTGCTGTCAGTCTTGCCTGCTCTTGTCTGTGGATGTGACGTGTCTTTTAAGTTCCTGTCACCTTGGGATTCTTGCTATTATTCTGTGATTCCTGGTGGTGTGACCCAGAGAGTCTGTGGCCTAGAGTTAATATCCTGAGTAATATTTTAATAAGTGTCCCTAACCGTGATAGTACTTGGAGAATTGCTGCAATTGTTAAAAGCTTGCAGGAGGAAGCAGAATACAGTGCTACCAACGTCAGCTGTGTGGAGGTATGGGGTACAGGAGGACTTTAAACACCTCATGGCCAGAGACCCATTGTGTGGAGAAGATGTGACAAGCCGTGCACATTTGAAAATTGGTTGGAGAAGAAGTAAGAGGAAGAAGATTCTGAGCGAGTTCTGTTTGACCCTCCTGCCCGTCCAGTTCCTCATTCTGGAGATGAGAAAGTAGTGGCCCTCAGCCGTTTGATTGATGGGTCAGTCAGGAGAAGGAAGTGCTTCAATGGACGGTGAGATGGCTCAGCAGGTAAAGACACTTCGCTGCCAGTCTTGGCGACTTGAGTTCAATCCCTAGGACCCACATAGTGGAAGAAGAGAACCAACCCTCAAGCTGCCCTCTTCAATACAAGTAAAAAAATAATTCAAAAGCGTTAATGCTGCATTACAAGTGGGTTCTGCTCTCTGGGGGCATTTAAGACGAGGGTTCCTTGTATCTTTGCTGCTGGAGCACTCCTCAGGGCCACTCCTGGTGATCCGATCCAATCCTGTTCATTCAGGAATGTATTCCTTCATTCATCAGCTTTCAGTGTGTGGGTGGATTTTTATTGCAGTGACTTCTTAAAGAGCCTGCACAACTCAAAACGCACATAACTCAAAACTAATTCTGACAGAAAATAGTGGGTCTGTGTCTTCTCATCAGGGGCAGTGCAAATGATAACAAAGTCACTTTACAAAATAGTTTTGGTTATCTTTTAAAGCATAGCTACCTGAAGCATTTTTTAAATTAAAAAGCATACCACTCAAGCTCCTGTTTTCAAATGTTGGTAGTAATGTGTAGTCATGATGTACCTCTATAAATTAACCACCACATCTCTGTCTCTTTTTTTGAACACATAGGTCTGTATTGTATGTGTGCATGTTTGACTGCATGGATGCATATATGTGTAAAGGTTCACGTGTGTGAAGGACCGAGGTTGGTGTTAGATCTCCCTCAAGCACTCTCCACCTTTGTGTAGCAAGGCAGGGTCTCAGACTGAACCCAGAGCTCACACCACTGGGAATTCAGGCAGGCTCCCATGTCACTTGGCATTCACGTGGGTGCTGGGAATCTGAATAACAGTCCTCACACTTGCGTGGGGAGTTCTTTGCATATCGAGCCGCTCCCTTAACTCCCAGAAACGGCACCTTTCCTGTGACCCCACCGCATAAAAACAAAAAACCCCACTAAACTCATGAGGGCACTTTCCACCCCCATGACACTTAAGGTAATCGGCAGCCTCAACATGGGTCTTCCTCCTCTGTTTCCCTTTCCGCATGTTCTCTAAGGAAATATTTAGAATCTGTTAACAAATCTTACTGAGGGTGTAGCAAGGCCCTGCCGTCCTGAGAACTAAAGGTGTTTCTTTGAAGTGACTGCAGTTTTTGTCTTAATTAGCTTCTGTCCCACGCTCTCCACGGTCCCCAGTGAGCTGTGTTTCCAAGCAACAGAAGGGGTTTCTCCTGTACAGGTAGTGACTTAAGGTTTCTGAATGGGCGGATAAGGAAGCCTCTCTGTAATACTGTATAAAATCAGCACCAAAGTCAGGCCGTGCCGTTGAGGTTAGGGCCAGTTCCGGGCGCCATGAGTCAGCACCGCGGACAGCGCACGGCTTTAGCAAGCGGTTTAGTTCCTCGCGCACGGCTCTGTGCTTCAGCACCGCGGACGGCGCACAGCCCTAACAGCAGCCGTTTGATCTCGTGCTTGTCTGTGGGTCAGCACCCGGGACAGCGTCCTTTAACCCTCGAGCCTGCTCGAGAACAGAACCGCGGACAGCTCCTCCAAAGGGTTTTAGTTTGTTCCACACTAGAGGACAGCAACGGTTCAGTGGGAGCTGACTTTTGCCTCCCACTTCCCGAAAGCGTTAGAACCAGGGGCACCTGCAAATAGTTCAGCAGAGCAGACAGCGCATATTCCACTGGATTAGCACTGCAGGCTGATCCAAGGGGACTTCCATCACCAAAGGCCATTTTTGCAGCATTTTTTTTTTTGAGCACCCTCCTGAGCTTACTCTCCCAATCACCCAGTTGTAGAGTTTCTGGTTGGAGATATTTGCACCCTCCCAGGATGACTGGACCATACCCACAGAAGTTCAGCTGTATGTTTATGCCACAGAAGGAAATTTCCCTGCAAACAAAACAAAAACCCCGATGTCACTGAACGCACTACCCAGCACTCAGTTGCTCAGGCTCACAGCCCAGATATTCCTAGATTCGTCCCTTGTGTTTATACCCCAGAACCACATGCCTGCCAGACCTCTCTCGGCTCCATGGTGTATCCTGAATATATCCACATCTGTCATCTCCATGACCACTGTATCTCAGGCCTCCAGAACTGAAGCAAGCAAATAAATAAATAAATAAACGTCTTAGAGTTTCTACTGCTGTGAAGAGACACCATGGCCACAGCATCTCTTTTAAAGTAAGCCTTTAAGTGGGGCTGGCTCACAGACTTAGAGGTTTAGTCCACTATAGTCATGGCAGGAAGCATGGTGGTACACAGACAGTCTTGGTGCTAGAGAAGGAGCCTAGAGTTCTCCATCTGGATTGACAGGCAGTAGGGAGAGGAGAGACAGAGACAGATGCACAGAGAGAGCTGGGGCCTGGTTTGAGCATCTGAAACCTCAAAGCCTTCCCGAGTGGCATACTTCCTCCAACAAGGCCACACCTCCAAATGCCCCTCCCTAAGCATTCAAATATGTAAGCATAGGGACCAATCTTATTCACGTCACCACACTTCTGAAAAGGTTTTAGGAAAACGAATTAATATAAAATAAGAATGCTAAGTAAGTTAGAAATGGTGACACCCGACTGTAATCCCCAGCTTTTGGGAGGTGAAGGCAGGACGGTAGTTCAAGTTCACCTTCGGTTTATAGCAAGTTCGAGGCCAGCTTGGGCTAGATGAGGCCTTGTCTCAGGAGAAACCAAAATGAAAAATAAGTGGAATAAGTAGTATTATGGTGTTACATGGCTCCTCCCTCTACACCTACACAGGCATACATACACCACACATCCAAAGAAAAAAATTAAAATAGTGATAACTTGATGGAAACTTGTTTGCTTGTTAATTAATTTAGAGAGAGAGGGGGTAGTGTGTGTGTGTGTACACACGCGTGTGCGCACATGTGCCATGGTGCATGTATGGAGGTCAAGGATTTTTTTTATCCTGTGTGTCCTGGGGATCGAACTTGGGTTTTAACAGCAATCTCCTTTTTCCCACTGAGCCATCTCGCTGGCCCCTGATGAAGTGCTTTATCAAGCACTCACTCTGCATGAGAAATGAGTACTAATTCATTTAACCCTCCAAGGCAGGAACTATTCTTGTCCCCAGTTTTTTTTTCAGGCAAAGAAACTGAAGTCCAGCTATTGATAAAAAGATGTATTTATTATGTATACAGTGTTCTGTCTGCATGGATGCCTGCAGGCCGGAAGAGGGCACCAGATCTCCCTACAGATGGTTGTGAGCCACCATGTGGTTGCTGGGATTTGAACTCAAGAACCTTTGGAAAAACAGTCAGTGCTCTTAACCTCTGAGCCATCTCTCCAGCCCTAGCCAATACTTAAGTTTTCCACTAGTACATGCTTGGATCTGCATCCGGGGACCCAGCGTGTCAGCTCCTCATGACGTCGCGAACTGCTCTCCTCCCCTTGCCGGTCCTTATGCTAACCTCTTGACACTAAAGGAGATGTGAGAACTGAATGGAGTGTTTCGCTTTGCAATTCAGTTCTCTTCAGGTCACATTCGAGCTGTCCGTGGAATGGCTTGGGGACTTACCTCCTAATTTTCAAAACACAGAGTGTCTCCCAACAATGATAGAACAATCAATGTAAGTAATATTGGTAAAATTGCCGTGTAGTTTAAAAAATATTGACTAATTTTGACCTTTTGACAATTTCGTACGTGTATACAATATAGTCTACTACTCTCTCCCCTTGCCCTCTCTTACCTCCTTCCTGTGCCTATCAAACCTTACCCCATGCCCAGCAGTTACCAGGCTCATGACTTTTGGTTCGGTTTTGTGACCCATTATTTTACAAGGGCACTGTCCTCTGCTGCCTGGGAGGGGCAGTCATCAGGGGCACACATCAGAAGGCAATGAATGACTTCCTAGTCTCTGAATGGGAGCGGTAGCGACCTGCAGATTGAGAAACCACTTATCTGGAACATATTAATTTGTGGGCGTGTCTGTGGGGACTGTCTTCACTGTTAACTGACTCAGGAGGGCCCGATTCACTGTGAACAGGGGATCCTGGGCTGTATAAGTAAGCTAGCACGCAGTACTGTGACATAACTTCATTTCTCCTTAACTGGGCATGGGGGGGCGCGCCCCATTTTGGCCAGACCCTCGGGGCCTACACTGCATCCGGTCTCCTGCAACCACACCACAGGCCCGCGGTCTCTGTGGCCTCTCCAATCTGTCTCCAGTTCTTTCAAACGCAGGCTCCCGGAGGAGGAGGAAGAGAGAAGGCCACCTCCTTCTCTTCCCCACACCTCCCACCTCCCACCCGCAGCCTCCGCGTCTGCGCAGCGGCTGTCCTTGCCGCTCCGGCTCTGCAGTGCCTGGCAGAGTCTGGTTGGGGAGGGTGAGTCCTTAGAGGGACCCCCGCGGGCGGGACGGGGGCTGGAGATTGGGCTGGGGGCGTGGGCAGTGATCCGGGGAGGCGCATTCGTGTGTGACTGTGCATGCGTGTCCATGCGTGGGTCCGGGGTGGGCGGGTTCGCAGCACAGCTGCTCTTGGTCTGGGGTCTGGGAAGGGGGCGTCCCGAAAGCCACGTGGAAGGAGACGGCGGGAAAGGAGGCGGGGGTCTAACCAGGTTGGGTCCGTTTTTATTTACTGCTAAACCTGATCTGCTTATCCGTTGCCTGCACATCGCACACGAATTTCAGCAGCCAGGGAGAAGGGACCCTGCAGGGAGCTTGCACTCAGGTGGCTGTGTTCCCTGGTAGATGTGTGCACGTGCTCATCATCTCCCGGGGGCTGGGGGAGGGTCCTCGGTCTCCGTGTTGGGCTGGTTGCACCTGGGGACCTGGCCGCGTGTGCACCTGAGCACATGTGCGTTGTGTCTGCCCTGGGCTCGGTGGGGTGTATCCTGCAACAGGCCAGGGGCATAGGTTGTGAAGTCCCACAGGTGCCGGGGTTTAAGGGGCAGCCCGACTCTCCTGAGCTCTGAGGCTGCGATGGCGATGCTTGCCCATCTGTGCAATGGAGCCATAACCGTAACTACTCCGCAGGGCTTGAAAATCATATTCATCTCAGGAAAAAGCGCCTCTGTTACTTACTGTAATAATCATCATCATCATCACTATTATTATGAAGATCACTGCCTCTTATCCTTTCTCGCTTCAGCGGGTGATACATCTTCTAACTCACCATGAGCCTCAGGGAGTGTGAGATGTAAATCCCCTGGGTCCTGCTTCCCTCCCTCTTCCCTTTCATTCACTGAACCTGAACCTGCTGGGTCTTCTAATCCCTCCCCCAGGTTTCTCCCTGTGTCACCGACTCCTGCCCTTCCTTCCTTCCTTCCTTCCTTCCTTCCTTCCTTCCTTCCTTCCTTCCTTCCTTCCTTCCTTCCTTCCTTCCTCCCTCTCTCCCTCCTTCCCTCCTTCCTTCTTTAAATTTACATTGTCTTGTGTGGGACACAGAGTCCAGAGGACAAATTGTGGGAGCTGATTCTCCTGGGAATTGAACTCGTGGTCAGGCTTGGCAGCAAGTGCTTTTTACCCACTGAGCTCTCCCCACCCCAAACCTGTGTTTTCTTCTCTAGCTCCCTGCTTCTCAGCCTAAATCTGCGATTAATCCTGCTTCATATTGAAAGTAAAGCAATAAAGAAAACCCAATTCTGAGGATGCTCCAACACTTTCCCATACACAGACACAGACACACACACGCACGCACACACACGCACGCACGCAGGCACGCACGCACGCACGCACACAGGCACAGTTTTGTATCTCAGCCCTGACCCGATCCCTCTGCCTCTGCCTCCTGAGTGCTGGGGTTGCAAAGGAGCATCCTGGTGGCTGGTTCATGCAGGGCTGAGTGCTAGGCAAGCAGTCTACCGCCCAGCTACATCCTTAGCCCATTGTCTGTCCATGCTGAAGTCTTGTCTTTTCACAATGCCCCCCTACAGCATACACCCCAGCCCTTACGGTCTACCCTAGGTCTGACATCGCTGTTTGGCTCATGGGGTGTCGCCTTTTTAAACATTTGAAATTGTGGACATTTTAAATGACAGACCCTGTCTCAGAAATAAATAAAAAGGAAAGGAAAGGAGACCAAAATAGAGGTAATATTAGGTGACAGGAAAGGAGGGAATGTAGGCAAAAGGACATGAGTAAGGAAGATGGTACAAAACTACTTTTTTTCACTTTCTGGTTTTTTAACCTTTTCCATAGTTAAAAAATTATTTATTTATTTATTTATATCTAACCCATGGTGGATAAGTGAATTCAGCTTTCTGGGTACTGAAGTAGTAAAAAACCATAGCATAAGTAACTAACCAGCTAGCTGTGAGTAGTAAGTGCAAAACCCTTACTTAAATGAAGCCAAAAGCTTCCGGATAGCCAGTTTCTATACAGACGAACTTCACTGAGATGTACAGAGTTGGGGGCTGGGCACGAGTTTGAGTGGATTCCTTAAACCAGCTGCATGTTTTTATTTGTGAACAGTTAATTAGAATAAACCAAATTTATTTAAATATTTTAAAAGTGCAAAAGGCGTCATCTGAAATATAATTTTCCAGTCTCCTAAGAAATCAAAAGTGGGGCTGGAGAGATGGCTCAGCAGTTAAGAGCACTGGCTGCTCTCCCAGAGGACCTGAGTTCAATTCCCAGTGCCTACATGGCAGCTCACAACTGTCTAACTCAAGTTCCAGGGGACCCGACACACAGACACACGTGAGGGCAAAATACCAATGCACATGAAATAAAAATAAATAATTTTTTAAAAATCGAAAGGGACAGCCACACGTCCTGTGTGTTGGCCAGGCTGAAGGGGCAAGGCAACTCCTCCCAAAAGGACACTTGAACCGATCTTTGCAAAGATACGACCCTGGGTGCTCTATTGTTTCTGTGCAGTGGCTGGCTCTTTTCTTTGTGATGCAGAAGCAGTCCTCTGGATTTGCGTTTTGTCGTTCAGTTGCAGAAGTGAGAGCCATAGGGAGGTTCTTGCTTGACCATAGGGAGGTTCTTGCTTGCCCCAGTCCCAGCCTTACTGTCCTCCGCACTGTCGTGATCTGCTGCTCGGTTTGGTCCTGCCCGCTCACCTCCAGGATATCAGTAGCTATCGAGGGGGACGTTCAGTTCATCCATAGGCTCTCAGGGCTCTGCAGGGGCCTGATCCGAAGTTCTGTTGAGAATTATTGTGAAACATCCCATCCAGTCAAACACCCATGGCTGGCAAGTCGTTTTGGGGGGGGTGACATTTAAATTAAGGTTAGCCTTGAAGGCAGGGTGGTGCTTCAAGCCGGCCGTGCCAGGAGAAGGAACGTATCGCTTACACTCCATTCGGCAGGTTTTCTGTCCCTGCAGACATCTCAAAATGCCTCTGCGGGTGGCTGCTGTTATCTCAGCGTCTTTCAGGGATGAGCAAGCTGGAGCTCAGAGAGGTTTCGTGTCCCAGGAAACAGTAAGTGCCAGGGCAGAGCTTACATTCAAGGGCACACTGTTAGCTCAATGCTTGCTTTACCTGCTACCGGTTCTAACCCATCCCTTCACATGTTTAATTATAAACATGTACAATGTGTATTTGTGTACATGCATACATACATGTGTAGGCACATACAGTTTATACACATGCAAATCCATATTTAAGCTAATCCACACCTATCTCCACTGTGTAAGCGAATGATAATTTATTTACTCATCTTGTTGACAGACATCTACGTTGTAATGCTTTGTTGTCTCAACTGGTCTCAAGCCTCAGATCCTATCTGGGCCAGCAGAATGCTGACATTGCAGATGCTCTTGACCTCACCCAGAGGTTGTCAGTATTTGCTTTTGAGTCAGGGTCTCGTGCAGCTCAGGCTGTTGTACTGAACTCACCATGTAGTCGGATTTACTTATCCTCCTCTTACATCCACTCCCTGAGAGTTGGGATCAGACGTCTGTGCCACCACAGTTCGTGGTGCGGGACTGGGGACTGATCCCAGGGGCTTGTGTGTGCTAAGCAAGAGCTCTACCAACTGAGCTCCATGCCCAGCCCCAGGCGTAATAGTGTGTGTGTGTGTGTGTGTGTGTGTATGCGCGCGCGCACGCGCGCGTGAGCGTGTAAGTACTCTCAGAGGCCAGAAGATGTCAGATCCTCTGGAGCTGGAGTTACAGAATGTTGGGAGCTGTCTGATGTTTGTGCTGGGAACCGAACCCGGGTTCTCTGCAAAGGCAGCCAGTGCTTGTGACCACTGAGACATCTCTCCAGTTCCAGTGACCCATAAAGTGTGTGCATGCAGCAGCCCATGTCGGCACTCGTGAAGGTCAAAGGGTGCTTTCCTCGATTCCTCTTTACCTTATTTATTTTGAGGCAGGGTCTCTTTGCCCAGCCTGGTGGCTGCTCACTGTTTTGGCTGCTTTGGTTGTCCAGCAGGCCCCTGGAATTTTGTCTCTGCTGCTCCTCCAGGGAAGAGGTTACTCATGGATGCAGCAGGTCGACCAGATGTTCAGACCTGGACTTTGCTGCTCTCTTCTTCCTCCTGGATGTGAGTCGACCAGATGTCCTGGCTGGACTCTTTTTTTAAAAATAAATATAATATTTTTCCCCTTTTTTACAATGAGATTGGAACACAAGTCCTCATGCTCTACCCATTGAATCATGTACCAGCCCCCTGAGCAGCTTTGTTTTTTAAATACAGACAGAGGAGTGGTGGCTTCCACAGACACATGGACACAGGACAGTTTCCCTCTGTCTTCCGTAGGTGCAGAGGACGGGAACATCACTTGTGGGGGTATGCATATGTTTAGCCTTAGCAGATGGTGTGGTGGGGTTTTCCTAAACGGTTGTTGGGCTAACAGACACTCCCACCAGCACCCATGAGCCAGCTTGCTTTTAAAATCTAAGCAGAGAAACCCTGTCTCAAAGAAGAAAAGAAAAGAAAATTACCTCTGAGAATTTCCCAGGGAGATATATCACAGTGGGAGGGGGAGTGCCGGTCTCTTTTCATTTTTATGCTTTTTACAGTTAATTGAGAATAACTATGAAAACAGACACAGTGAAGATTAGCAAATACCGGATCATGTTCTGATTAGAGATGTCCCATTGGTCCCTGAAGCTGCTCGCCACTCCCTAACCAAGGGGCACCCCAACAGGAGAGAGGCTAGCAACACAGCTGCTGAGCGTGGCATCTCATGCCCCCAACCTCAGTGTCCAGGAGGCCCTGGCAAGAGGAGCAGGAGTTTGAAGCCAGCCTGGGATGTCTAGTGAGTTCAAGGCTACCCTGAGCTACTTGGTAGTGTCTAAAACAAAACAAGGGCTGGCGATATGGCTTGGGGAGTAAAGGCACATGCCACACAAGCCTGGTGTCTTGAGTTCCATTCCTGGATCCCATGGTAAAAGGAAAGAATTGAATTGTGTATACACAAGCACACACACACTGAAAATTTAAAAACCAGCCAACTAAACAAACAACAGATACATTGGCAGTAAGCTGAGGCATTCTCTTTGATTCCTGTTGAGAACAAGCATTTTTCTTTTTTTCTTCCAGGAATTCCTGGGTGAGTCTAACATCTTTGCCTGTGCCTCTTTGGATGTTACACTAACTAACATCCATAACTAAAATGCTTTGTCCATAACTGAAAATCTAGATCATTGTAACCAACCAGGACAGGGAGTGACAAGGCTAGTGGGAACTTTACTTTTGTGGGTACAGGGGGACATGGTACACACGCGGAGGTTGGAAGACAACTTATGGGTCTTCATGTGGGTCCCAGGGATCAAACTCAGGGCATCAGGCTTGGTAGAGGCTTCTTCACGCCTGGAACCATATTGCCAGCACAAAGCTAATGCATGGACTGGGGAGAAGGCTTAGGGGTTGGGCAATATGAAGGGCTGGGTGAATCCCAGGAGACAGGGAGATTGTGACAAAAGCTTCTATATCCTGGGGACAAAAATCTCAGCCAGGCTGACGTCTGGGGCAGCAGACAGAGAGCAAGGTGCTTTCTAACAAAAGCATTGGATGGCGTGTGAGGCAGAGACAAGACAAAGATAGCATTGTTGGAGCTTCCAGGAAGGATGGAGGGGTCTTGAGCAGGAGTGAGGATCTAGGAGGAGAATGTACTGCGGGTACAGAGAGATGAGCTGCCTTGGAAAAATTATGCATTGAATTGTGGAGTCAGAGGCCTTTGAGACATACTTCTTCAAGAGATAAAATAATGGATGGTGGGCTGGAGAGATGGCTCAGCAGTTTTCCACCCTGCTCCTGCAGGGGACCCAAGTTTGATTCTTCAGAAACCACATTGGGCAGCTTACAACCTCTGGCAACTACAGTTACCCTACATTATCTCTCTCAGTGAAAAACTGGACTCTTTGTTTGTTTGTTTTTTGAGACTGAGTTTCTCTGTGTCTTTGGAGGCTGTCCTGGAACTCACTCTGTAGACCAGGCTGACCTCGAACTCAGAGATCCACCTGCCTCTGCCTCCTGAGTGCTGGGATTAAAGGTGTGCACCACCACCACCACCCAGAGAAACTAATCTCTTTAGCCTGTTTTGTCATTCTCTTAGTCTGTCTTCCCCTCCCTTCAGGCTCCAGGTACCTGGTACTAATATAATAACACCCTTCTAGGAAATCAGCATTTTTAGTTTACATGCATGTTCTAGATTCATTTTGTTACTGTAACAAAACATCTTGACAGCAAGCAGTTTATTGGAGGGTAGAGTTTACTGTAGTTCACAATCCCGTGTTACAGGGAAATAACAATGGCAGGAGCTTGAGACAGTTGGTCCCGTCACATTTATGGTCAAGAGTGGAGAGAAATGAATGCATTGTGTGGTCCCTTCCTTGCTTGTGCTTGACTCAGTTTCCCCGCTCTTATGCAGGTCCACGCCCTTGCCTAGGGAATGGTGTCCCCCACAGTGGGCTGGGGCTTACCGCTTCCCCTAACTTAATTAAGATGGCCCCCTGCAGACATGCCTACAACCCAGTGTAGAGCATCCCTCATTAAGAGTCTATTCCCAGGTGGTTCTGGGCCGTGTCAAGCTGATACAGCTGACAATCTCAACACGAAAGTGATCTCAAGGTGTAAGTGACATCATATGGTGCCTGTCTTCTCGAACGTGTTTTAAAGCGCATCTCGGCTGCCAGTTTTCCTCCAGCTGCTTAAACAGAGATGGTTGAGCCTGGCGTGGTGGCGCCCATTTGTAATCTTAGCACTTCATGAGCTGAGATGGGAGTACCGTGAGTTGGAGTCAAGACTGGGCTACGGAGACACTTGAGGGGCTAGCCTGGGTTGTCTAAGGAGACCTTGTCACAGACAGATGGACAGGCAGGCAGACAGATGGCTTCTTCCATTTCCTTACGCCATCTGGCAATCACTAAAGCAAGCAACAAGCATTTGGTATCGTTATATCCCCAGCCCGAATAGATTTCCGATAATAAATATTTTTGTTTCCCGGCATGCTGCTAGGAATCTGCGTCTATGGTGGTTAATCTTGTCATCTAAATTACCATCCATGATGTAATGGAGTCACCATGGAAACCCCGTGGGCATGTCTAATAAGGATGTTTCCAGACAGGCGTAACTGATTAGGAAAAACCTACCCTGACTGTAGGCACCTGCATTTAGTCCAGTGGGGCTCTGGACCAGACGAAAAGGAGAAAGTAAGATGAATTCTGGCATCCACCGTTCTCTGCTCTCCCCGTCATGCTCCTGCAGTCATGCCCTCCCGTGACAGGTCATTTTTAACCTCTGAACCATCTCTTCAGCACCCTCCTGTCTCCCGAGCAATCGGCACCATGCCTAGCACCATTCACTATATGTCCATCAGTCCTTAGGTTTTGAGTCCTGTTCCCGAGGAAACTCGTAGGACCCTGGACCAGAGAAGTCAAAGCTTGCCGTGGAAGCGTCACCTCCTCCTGAGGAGATGCAGAGCCTCAGGACTGAGCAGACCCAGGGACTGCTGCCTCGGGACAGCCGGGCGTGGGAGAAGCCAAGCCACCCCACCTTCCCCAAGGACTGGGAGGCTGTGGAGGTCGGGGCCTCCAGCTGCGACAGCGATGAGAAAGGTGAGTGGTCCTGTGGGGGGTGGGCAAGGGACATGCTCTCGGCAGAGTTTAGGGAGAAGCTGAACATCCATTCTGCCACTCACTGAGTCAACAGAGAGTGAGTGGAATGTTGCATTGGACAGCTTAAAAAAAAAAAAAAACAAAAGATTTATTTCTGCCTGCATGTATCCCTGCAGGCCAGAAGGGGGCGCTAGGTCTCACTGTGGATGGTTGTGAGTCACCATGTGATTGCTGCGAGGCTGGGGTGGAACGGATTACTCACCAGGCTGAGGCTAACCTGGGTTAGATGGAGATTTCCAGGCCAATCTGAGATACGTGAAACAAAACAGTCTCTGCTAGCTTCATTCCTCGTAGGACGGAGGAGGATGCATAGGTTGCAACTGTGTGGAAAATTCTTCCCAGGAAGCTTCTCTCACGGAAGGTAGAGAGACTCCTGGACTCTCTTTCTCTCAGGCTCCCTCACTCAGGTTTTGGCTGGAAGCTGGCCAGGGAACGTGTGTCTTCTGACAGGTGAACAGAGGAGCCCATCAGATGGCCCAGGATCTGAATTCGGGCCTGACATGTTATTGGCCCCACATGAATCATGCATGTATGCATGTATATCTGTGTGTTTATGTGTGTGTATGTGTTTATGTATATACATACATATGTGTGCTTTATGTGTGTGTGTTTATATGTATATATACACCTATGTGGGCTTGTTTATATGTGTATAAACATATGTATGTTTTATGTGCATGTGTGTATGTGTATTTGTATGTATATATATGTGTTTGTATGCGTGTGCTTGTGTGTTTGTATATTATACATATATATGTGTATATGTGTGTTTTATGTGTACGTTTGTATATGTGTGTTTGCTTTGTATGTATATATGTATATGTGTGTTTGTGTGTGTATGTGTATATATACCTATATATGTACATATACTTGTATGTGTGTGTATGTTTAAATGTATATATGTATATATCTGTGTATGTGTGTTTATATGTATATATGTGTATATGTATGTGTTTGTATATATCTGTGTGTATATCTGTGTGTATGCGTGTATTACGTGTGTGTGTTTATACATGTTGGTCATTGGTAGCTAATGGATGGGGTAAGTAGATAAGGCATGGAGAAGGCAAGGGGAACCTTGCTGAAGTGTCCTGGTTGCTCACTAGCAGCTCCTTTCTCTGTTTCGTTGACTTCACAGATCTGTCCTCCCAAGAGACTGGGTTGTCTCAGGAATGGAGTTCAGTAGAGGAAGACGATGAGTCAGAGGACTCCCAGGTATGTGTAGGAGCACACATGTTACCCTGATGAGCAGTGAGTTGTCACCTTTCCTTCCTCAGCCTGCAATGACTTCACTGCACAGAGGTTCCAAGTGCTCTCTCGTGGGAGATATGACGCATTCCTGTGGTGATCAGACACAGTGGAGGGTCCCCAATGATAAGTGTGCATCTCTCTCTATGCAGACACCATCCATTGCTCTGCACTCATAGTCAATCCGTCCATCATCCATCCATCATCCATCATCTATCCATCATCCATCATCCATCATCCATCATCCATCATTCATCCATTCATCATCCATCATCCATCCATCATCTATCCATCATCCATCATCATCCATCATCTATCCATCATCCATCATCATCCATCCATCATCCATCATCCATCCATCATCATCCATCATCATCCATCATCATCCATCATCCATCATCCATCCATCCATCCATCATCCATCATCCATCATCCATCCATCATCCATCATCCATCATCCATCCATCATCATCCATCATCATCCATCATCCATCCATCATCCATCATCCATCCATCATCCATCATCCATCATCCATCATCCATCCATCCATCCATCCATCATCCATATATGTGCATCTCCCTCTATGCAGACACCATCCATCGCTCTGCACTCATAGTCAATCCGTCCATCATCCATCCATCATCCATCATCCATCCATCATCCATCATCCATCCATCATCATCCATCATCATCATCCATCATCCATCCATCATCCATCATCCATCATCCATCCATCATCCATCATCCATCATCCATCCATCATCATCCATCATCATCCATCATCCATCCATCATCCATCCATCATCCATCATCCATCATCCATCATCCATCATCCATCCATCCATCCATCCATCATCCATATATGTGCATCTCCCTCTATGCAGACACCATCCATCGCTCTGCACTCATAGTCAATCCGTCCATCATCCATCCATCATCCATCATCCATCCATCATCCATCATCCATCCATCATCATCCATCATCATCATCCATCATCCATCCATCATCCATCATCCATCATCCATCCATCATCATCCATCATCCATCATCCATCCATCATCCATCATCCATCCATCATCATCCATCATCATCATCCATCATCCATCCATCATCCATCATCCATCCATCACCATCCATCATCCATCATCCATCATCCATCCATCATCCATCATCCATCCATCATCCATCATCCATCATCCATCCATCATCCATCCATCATCCATCATCCATCCATCATCCATCATCCATCATCCATCCATCATCCATCATCCATCATCCATCATCCATCATCCATCCATCATCCATCCATCCATCATCCATCATCCATCATCCATCCATCATCCATCCATCATCCATCATCCATCCATCCATCATCCATCCATCCATCATCCATCCATCCATCATCCATCCATCCATCCATCATCCATCCATCATCCATCCATCCATCCATCATCCATCCATCATCCATCCATCATCCATCATCCATCATCCATCCATCACCATCCATCATCCATCATCCATCATCCATCCATCATCCATCATCCATCCATCATCCATCATCCATCATCCATCCATCATCCATCCATCATCCATCATCCATCCATCATCCATCATCCATCATCCATCCATCATCCATCATCCATCATCCATCATCCATCATCCATCCATCATCCATCCATCCATCATCCATCATCCATCATCCATCCATCATCCATCCATCATCCATCCATCCATCATCCATCCATCATCCATCCATCATCCATCATCCATCATCCATCCATCCATCATCCATCATCCATCATCCATCATCCATCCATCATCCATCCATCCATCATCCATCCATCCATCCATCATCCATCATCCATCCATCATCCATCATCCATCCATCATCCATCCATCATCCATCATCCATCATCCATCATCCATCCATCCATCATCCATCATCCATCATCCATCATCCATCATCCATCCATCATCCATCCATCCATCATCCATCCATCCATCCATCATCCATCCATCATCCATCCATCCATCCATCATCCATCCATCATCCATCATCCATCCATCATCCATCCATCCATCATCCATCCATCCATCCATCATCCATCCATCATCCATCCATCCATCCATCATCCATCCATCATCCATCCATCATCCATCCATCATCCATCCATCATCCATCATCCATCCATCATCCATCATCCATCATCCATCATCTATCCATCATTCATCCATCATCCATCCATCATCCATCCATCATCCATCATCCATCCATCATCCATCCATCCATCATCCATCCATCCATCCATCATCCATCCATCATCCATCCATCATCCATCTATCATCCATCCATCATCCATCCATTCATCCATCATCCATCCATCATCCATCATCCATCATCCATCCATCATCCATCATCTATCCATCATCCATCCATCATCCATCCATCATCCATCCATCATCCATCATCCATCCATCATCCATCCATCATCCATCCATCATCCATCTATCATCCATCCATCATCCATCATCCATCCATCATCCATCATCTATCATCCATCATCTATCCATCATCCATCCATCATCCATCCATCATCCATCCATCATCCATCATCCATCCATCATCCATCCATCCATCATCCATCCATCCATCCATCATCCATCCATCATCCATCCATCATCCATCCATCCATCCATCATCCATCCATCATCCATCCATCCACCCATCATCCATCCATCATCCATCCATCATCCATCCATCATCCATCTATCATCCATCTATCATCCATCATCCATCCATCATCCATCATCCATCATCCATCATCTATCCATCATCCATCCATCATCCATCCATCATCCATCCATCATCCATCATCCATCCATCATCCATCCATCCATCATCCATCCATCCATCCATCATCCATCCATCATCCATCCATCATCCATCCATCATCCATCCATCATCCATCCATCATCCATCCATCATCCATCATCCATCCATCATCCATCATCCATCATCCATCATCTATCCATCATCCATCCATCATCCATCCATCATCCATCTATCATCCATCATCCATCCATCATCCATCCATCCATCATCCATCCATCCATCCATCATCCATCCATCATCCATCCATCATCCATCCATCATCCATCATCCATCCATCATCCATCCATCATCCATCATCCATCATCCATCATCCATCCATCCATCATCCATCATCCATCATCCATCATCCATCATCCATCCATCATCCATCCATCCATCATCCATCCATCCATCCATCATCCATCCATCATCCATCCATCCATCCATCATCCATCCATCATCCATCATCCATCCATCATCCATCCATCCATCATCCATCCATCCATCCATCATCCATCCATCATCCATCCATCCATCCATCATCCATCCATCATCCATCCATCATCCATCCATCATCCATCCATCATCCATCCATCATCCATCCATCATCCATCATCCATCATCCATCATCTATCCATCATCCATCCATCATCCATCCATCATCCATCCATCATCCATCATCCATCCATCATCCATCCATCCATCATCCATCCATCCATCCATCATCCATCCATCATCCATCCATCATCCATCCATCATCCATCCATCATCCATCCATCATCCATCCATCATCCATCATCCATCATCCATCATCCATCCATCATCCATCATCTATCCATCATCCATCCATCATCCATCCATCATCCATCCATCATCCATCATCCATCCATCATCCATCCATCCATCATCCATCCATCCATCCATCCATCCATCCATCCATCCATCCATCATCCATATATGTGCATCTCCCTCTATGCAGACACCATCCATCGCTCTGCACTCATAGTCAATCCGTCCATCATCCATCCATCCATCCATCCATCCATCCATCCATCCATCCATCATCCATCCACCTACTCGTTCACCCATCCCCTTCATCTAGCTACCTTCCATCTCCCATGGAAACTCTGGGTTTGATGTCCAGCACACCATAAGTCTGGAATTCCAGCACTTAGGAAGTAGAGGCAGAAAATAGGAAGTTCAAGGGTCATTCTTTTTTTCTATAATTTTAAAATTTAAATTAGAAACAATCTTATTTTATATATCAATCCCAGTTCCCTCTCCCTCCCATCCTCCCATACCCTCCACTGACCACCCCCATCCCACCCTCCATCCACTCCCCAGGGAGGATGAGGCCTTCCATGAGGGATCATCAACATCTGTCACATCATTTGGGGCAGGACCAAAGTCCTCCCCCTGTGTATCTAGGCTGAGAGAGTATCCCTCCATGGGGAATTGCCTCCCAAAGCTCATTTGTACACTAGGGATAAATACTGGTTCCACTGCCTGAGGCCCCATAGACTTCCCAGGTCTCCCAACTGACACCCACGTTCAGGGGGCCTAGCTCTGTCCTATGCTGGTTCTCAGCTGTCAGTCTGGGGTCCGTGAGCTCCCACTTGCTCAGGTCAGTTGTTTCTGTGGGTCAAGGGTCATTCTTAACTATGTAGTGGATTGAAGCTAGTCTGGGCTTTCCTTAAATAGGGTAATACAGAAGACATACATGCAACCCATGTTAATGCATATTGGCCATCTTTATTCTTTTTCAAATTCACTTCATCTTCAGAAGGAACAATGTATAGGTTAGCATTCATCTCACTGTTAACACAACACCTGACAAGATGTTGGAGGAGGCAAGATTTATTCCAGCTCATGATTTTAGACGGGTCTCGTCCATCAGTCCAGTTAATGCGGGTGGGAGTGTGTGGCGAGGCTCTTCACCTAGGAAAAATGAAGAAGAAAAGACACAAGGAATCACAAATTTGTATAGGTCTGCTCTAGTGATTAGTCCCTGTCCCCACCCCCCAAGCCTCCCAGCACAGTACTGCTAGCCGTGAACAAACAGAGAAAACACTGGCCGGTAGGAGATATTCAGAATTAGACCATAAAAAAACAAAAACAAAAGCACTGTCTAACCTGGGAAGAGAAAAGCGAAGTTAAGAAGCAGGCATCTGAGGCTGGGGAGATGGCCCAGTGGGCAAGAGTCCTTTCTGCTCTTCCAGAGGACCCGAGTTCTGTTCCCAGCACCCTTGTCGACTGTAACTCCAGTTCTGGGACCCAGTGCTCTCTTCTGGCCTCTGTGGGCACTGCATTTGTGTGCATATCATCCACTACCACCACAGACATACATACGTGTAATTCAACACGACCTTGGGTTGGAGAGATGGCTCAGCAGTCAAGGGCGCTGGCTGCTTTTCTTTTCCTTTCTTTCTTTCTTTCTTTCTTTCTTTCTTTCTTTCTTTCTTTCTTTCTTTCTTTCTTTTCTTGTTTTTGTTTTTTGAGACAGGGTTTCTCTGTATTGTTTTGGAGGCTGTCCTGGAACTCACTCTGTAGACCAGGCTGGCCTCGAACTCACAGAGATCCGCCTGCCTCTGCCTCCTGAGTGCTGGGATTAAAGGCATGCGCCACCAACGCCCGGCAACGCTGGGTGCTTTTCCAGAGGACTCAGGTTCAATGCACAGCAACCACATGGCTGCTCCTAACTATCCAAAGGTCCAGTTCTGGGGGATTAGGCTCCCTCTTTTGGCCTCCACGGGCATCAGGCATGCACATGGGACACAGACATACATGCAAGCAACCTCCCCCACACCATGTACAATAAAAAAAATTTTTAGAAGTGAAAGCTTAAAAAGAAACTAAAATAAATATTAAAAAAGAAAAGAAATGTTTTTTTTTTTTTCTGAACCAGAGGATGCAGCTATGATGTCTTTGGTCAGAGTGATGGGACTAAGAGGAAGTGGTCAACTCTGGAAATGTTTTGAAGTCAACAGTATTTGCTGGTGCCTCAAATGTGGGTGGAGAAAGAAAATCGTCAAGGATGATGCCGTGTTTTAGAACTGGATGGATCTGAAGGAATGACACAGAGTATATATCACGCTTCTTTAGTGAGGAGCAGATATTAGGATATGCAGGGTGGGGGGCATGTAAAACTTAACGTGCCTGGTTAGGGGGACGGCTTAGTGCGGAGAGCAAGTATGAAGAATGGCATTTGGGTTCCCAGCACCCAAGCAAATGCTGGGTGGATGTGACAACCTGCACTTATTTAATTCTAGCACTCTGGATGTGGAAGGTGGAGACTGGGGATCCCTGCTGCGGGCAGGCTAACTACAGTAGTCTATGTCATCAAGCTTCAGTCGAGAGACCCCGCTTCAATGTATATAAGGTGGAGATCAACTAAGGGAGATTGCTTATGCCAACCTCAGACCCCCACCCGCATGTGGACGCACACATGTGTGTATGTACACATGTGTGTGTCATATACACGTGAACATGCACTTACACAAAACACAAGTGTGCAAGGAAGTTCAAGGTGGCTATTATCCTTACAAATGAGTGTGTTTACACAATGAGATGGACAGCTGGAAATTTAATTGGGGGGTTTGGGTCAAGAACTGGACACCTGGGGCACAAAGCTAAGGTTTTCTATACCAAGTGATATTTTGAAATTCGATCTCTTTATTCTGAAAAAAATTTTTTAACACAGGTGTGTTGCTGGCTTTCGTATAGTTCTCTGCTATCTGGTTATTCTGTAATGCAGTTTAAACTCAGACAACTTCCCTGCTGGTAGACTCCTAGTCCCAGGGTCTTATTTTCCAGCAGTTAATGATGCTAACCTCTTCTTGTCCAGCGCTGATATTTTCTTTCTGTCTTCTTCTTCCAGGGCTTTATGGAGTGGTCCAAAGCTCCACAGCAAACAACCATCGTGTTGGTAGTGTGTGTGCTGTTCCTGTTCTTGGTTTTAACTGGGATGCCCATGATGCTCCACATTTAACTGTCACGGTAGCTACTGTATGGAAACTTAAGCCCCGTGTCCCATTAAAGAACTGTCCTCCTGGCTAGAAACCAGGAATGGGTACTGATCATTACAAAATGCCTTTCAAGCATCCATGGAGATGAGTCTATTATTATTTTTAATTTGTTTATTTTAAAGATTTAGTTTTAATTATGTATGTGTGTCTCTGTGTGTGTGTATGTGCTATTGTGAGTGCAGTGCCTGCAGAGGCCAGCAGAGGGAGTCTGATCCCTGCAGCTGGAGTTGTAGGCAGTTGTGAGTTGCCTGACATGGGTGCTGGGAGCAGAACTCTGGTTCTCTGCAAGAGCAGTAAGCACCCTTGACTGCTGAGCTGTCTCTCCAGCTTCATGAGTTAATTTTTAGTATGAGTTTTTTTTCCATTACTGAAATTCATTTAAATAAATGTATCATTGAAGGAATACATCATTGATTGTAAAAACACATATTATTTTGTATACTGCTGAGAATTTTCCTTATTGCTGAGAAAGAGAAATGTGTATTAATTGTAAGACATTATGAATAAGAAGACATCTCTTCAGAGAAGGTGAAAAATGTGCAACTTAGGGTCAATGTTGAACCATCTTCCATCTTCTAAAAATATTATATTACAGTTTAATGTTTTGCTTACATGTGTGTCTGTGTATCGAGTGTGTGCCTGGTGCCTGTGGAGTTCAGAAGAGGATGTTGGATCCCTTAAAACTGGAGTTATAGATGGTTTTGAACTACAGTGTGGGTGCTGGGAATTGAACCTGGGTCCTTTGGAAGAGCAGCCAGTGATCTTAGCGCTGAACATCTCTCCAGCCTCAGCATCGTAGCATCTTCAGTATGTATAGTCCTTCCATATGCTGCCTTCTTTTTCTTGCTGTTTTATGTAAGGACTCTTGCCTCTGTCTTCACGTGTTCATTTGGTGCTATTTTTGTGAAGTTTTGGTCTCATGGTTTAAGCTTGCATCACTGAGAGAGCTGGGTAACTTTTTACACTTTTTAATGCTTTTGAATAATTTCCGTAGCGTGAGAAATATCAGGTCTTTGATGGTTTAAGAGAATTTGCTGTGGCTGGAGAGATGGCTCAGTGGCGTAGAGTGAGTTTCACTCTTGCGATTTGCTTCTAACACACACATCCGACAGCTCACAACTGCCTGTAACTCCAGCTCCAGGGGATCAGACGCCCTCTTCTGGCCTCTGGGAGCATGACACTCATGTGCACATACTCATATTCCTCTCCTCATACATATAATTAAAAAATAAATCTTTAAATTTTTTAAAGAATTCACCAGTAATTAGTTCTGAGATTTGTGAGGGGGGAAATCTCAGGCAATGTTTAGATAAAGGTGTGAGTAATCATAACTCATTTATTAGTCATTACTATGATAATTCTATATTGGTAGCTTGTGAATAGTTTCTTACTTTGTGGATTCATTTTGATGATTTATAATAGTCTTTTATTCTCTAGAGAGTTCTTCATTCTGTATACCTTTTGAGATTATAGGCTTAATTATGAACACTATTTTTATAATTAAACAAAAAGGTTCTCTGCATTTTTTTCCTGTCACTGTTCTCCTTTTGTCTCTAGAGGTTACTTGTTACTTGGTTTTAACCACACACTTACCTGGTTCTTCTTATTTTTCCAAAGATCTGGTGTTTGGCTTTATTTACATCCCTTCTTTAATTTGTTATTTAATTTTTACATGTTAAATTATAAAATACATATAGTGTTTAGTTCTACCTTTATTTCTTGTGTCACATTTTAAGCTGAATACTTAAATTCTCTCTGTACTTGCAATAATAACATATTTAATAATAGAAGCATCCTTTTGGATATAACCTTGGCCACGTTTTTGACATTATCTAATCGACATCCTTGCTTGTTGTGACAAGTGTGTTAGTTTGCTTTCTGTTTAACGACACTTTTGTGGGGGTGGATGGGAGGGGCCGGGAAGACGGCTCAGGGGGCAAGCGCGCTTGCTCTGAAAACGCGAGAGGACCTGAGTTTGAATGCCCAGGGTCCGTGTAATACGCAGCTGTCTGTGTTGAAGCCTCAGCGTTAGTGGCATCTGGTGGAGACAATGGCCAGAGCTCTCCGGCCAACCAACTTAGCCAACAAAGCAAGTTTCCAGTTCAGCGAGAGACCCTGCCTCAAGGGGGAAGGTGGATAGCAGTGGGAGAAGGCAGCCCATGTTCTGTCCTGATTTCCACAAGCACATGCGTGGGTGGGCACCTGCACACTCCCATGCGTGCAACCAACCCACCTACACATCCCCCCCACGCAAAAGGGAAAAGTTGTCTAATTTTTATGCTGTGCTAATGTAAACTGTAATGTAGTTGCTTCTAATACAATGTGCAAAGCTTCAGCTATGGCCGAGGATATGCCCAGCCTTTGTAACTGTTCCACGGATAATTAAGAGGAACATTAGCTCTTTGTAGAATAGAGAACCATGTGTGTCTGTCAACTCCGACTCTTCGGCCACGCTCCCCAGATTCACCTGTTACGTGACTTTGGACTGCTGCATCCATTATTTTGATTTGCCAGTATATTTTCATAATATTTACTTTTTATGTACTCCCTAGCTGTCTAATTCAATACAAACAAATCCAGAACTGTTATAATTTGCCTAATAAATTTCAATTGTAAAACACCAGGCAGACAAGGCATATAATAATCACTCAATAAATGCCAGTTAAAACCTGATTCTGACTCTTCTATTACACATAAAATGATTGCCTTTATCTAATTTGATAATCTGGAAGTTTCCTTGTCAATTGTAAATTGGTATGAATGCCCTCTTTTTCAAATCCTCTGTGGGTGTACGCACAGAATATATCCACTGCACCATTTTGCTTTAAAAGGATTTTCTTGCCGGGCGTTGGTGGCACACGCCTTTAATCCCAGCACTTGGGAGGCAGAGGCAGGCGGATCTCTGTGAGTTCGAGGCCAGCCTGGACTACCAAGCGAGTTCCAGGACAGCCTCCAAAGCCACAGAGAAACCCTGTCTCGAAAAACCAAAAAAAAAAAAAAAAAAGGATTTTCTTTTCTTTTTTTTTTTTTAGATGTACTTATTTTATTTTGTGTGTTGTGTTTTCCCTGGTGCCCACAGAGGCCAGAAGAGGGTGTTGGAGTCCCTGGAACTGGAGTTACGGATAATTGTGACCAAACCCAGGTCCTCTGCAAGGGCAGCCATGTCTCGAGCACCCAGAGTGTTCGTATTTTTATTTACGTGCGCACGCGCATATGCGCAGGTGCGTACCTGCTTGTCTGTGTGTGCTACACGGTATGTGATACCCACGGAGGTCAGAAAGGGAGCCGGATACGCGGGGACCGAAGTAACCGGGGCCGGTGAGCCACACGATGCAGCTCCCGGGAGCTGGACCTGGGTCCTCTGCAACATCAGCACGTGGTCTTTACCGCTGAGCCATCTCTCCAGCACCGTGTGAAAGTGTTTCCAAACGCCTCCCTGGGGTTGCTACAGAAATGATCAGGAGTACTTATGAGACGATCTCTCCCCTTTCGCCTCTCTCAGGGTAACTGTACCCAACAGATGCTTAAAAGAATGTAGACGTCTACTTTTATGTAGTTGGGGTTTTATTAGCTAGAAACGAGAGACAATTCAAATACGTGATTTTTTTTGTTATATATATGAATGCATTAATTTTTAATTAACATGATTTATATGTCGTAGTGATTAATATATTAACTGTATTATACAATTAGTATGCAGTATAATACATCATATCATATAAGTGTAGAATTAATATGAAATTGATATATAATTTATTTACAGTTAATATATTATATATTGACAGGTTACATGTTAATATGTTAAATTTATCAGTGTATTGATAAACATGTTACGAGAGCACATTTATTATGGGTCCGTGTTACACTAAAACCCGAGGTGGAATTGCTGTTAGATTTGGCTCAATCCAGGGACCCAAAGTGTTAACAGGGTGTTTCCTCTTCTTTTCATTCACTGGCACTTCTGCAGCTTCTGAGACTGTCAGCCCTCTCCCAGCTGCAGTCTTAGGGGGTTGGCCACCTCTTCCGGTGGTCGCATCGTCCAGGTGGCAGCCCCTCCTCAGCTGGTTTACCTCCCCAAACTCTCAATCACGTTTTCGAAGAATTCACACACCCATGAAGTGTATATTGGTAATATCCATTCCCATTCCTTCTTCCTTCCAGCTTGCCCCACCCCCACGACATATTCCCCATCATCTTCCCCACTTTGTGTCTTTGAAAAAGAACCTACGAGGGGCTGGAGAGATGGCCCAGCGGTTAAGAGCACTGGCTGCTCTTCCAGAGGTCCTGGGTTCAATTCCCAGTACCCACAAGGCAGCTCAAGACTGTGACTCCAGTTCCAGGGGTTCCAACAACCTCACACAGACACATACACGTGCAAAACACCAACGCATGTAAAATAAAAATAAGTAAAAAACAAAAAACTAAACAACAACAACAAACCCCACTGAGCCGGGCAGTGGTGGCACACGCCTTTAATCCCAGCACTTGGGAGGCAGTGGCAGACGGATCTCTGAGTTCGAGGCCAGCCTGTCCTCCAAGTCACACAACCCCACCTGCCTCTGCCTCTGCCTGGGATTAAAGGCAAGCAGCACCACACCTAGGCCATGCTGGAAGTTTTAGCTGGTTTGATCCTGTGCAGGTTATAACCACAGCTGCTGTGAGTTCAAGGCTGAGAGCAGCACAAATCCGTCCTTTCTGAGAGCCGGGAGGAGGAGGTGTTTCAAGGTTCTTGAAACAATCTAATTAAATGTATCTGATTTTCTCTTCTGGTATGCGAGCTGCAACTGCCCCTCTCGCCACGAGATGGCACTGTTTAATAAGGGACAAGGAAACAAGGCTTGCCATTCAAAATTAAATTTAATGGGGAAAAAATAAGTACAACATAAACGGAACCCGAAGATGCTTTAAAATTTTTTTTAGATGAAACGCTTGAGCACAGTGGTTAAAATTTATTTTCTAAGCGTAATAAAATAGCCCAGCCGTTAACCTTTATCTTTCTAATGATTTTAAGTATTTTAGAATATTTTTGATGGGGCCCGGTGATGTTTTCCACAGTGAAGGCAACGCGTCACGTTCCCACGCACAGTGCACAAGGTTACAGTTTATCCAAATCCTGATAGCGTGCTATTCTATTATTTATTCGGGGGGGCCGGCACATGTGTCAGAGGACAACGTGTGGGCGTCAGTTTTCTCCTTCCATCTTGAGGGTGCTGAGAACAGATCTCAGGCTGTTAGGTCTGGCAGCAAACCCCCTTCCCTACGGAGCCTTCTCGCTGACTCTTACCTTTGGGTGACAGGGGTGAACGGGTTACGTGCCAGAATTTCCCGTTTCTTTTGAACAGGAAAAGGTAATTTATGGCCATTTCCCCCCATGGGTGGACGCTATGAGCATCTCTCAAGCCCTGGAACCACAGCGCCCCTTTCTCCCCAACACCGACTTTCTTGTTAGAGGGTCCAGATCCCCAGGGGCCCGGCAGGAGAGGGGAGGGTGCGGTATTCTCCGTTGTAGAGGAGAGAATGGAGGAACGGGTCCGGTTACCCAGGCAACGCTTGCTCAGGATCCGGGAATGAGGAGGGAGCCCGGGCGGCGGGGGAGGGGTGAGCGGCTCAGCGCCTGGCAGGACTCAGAGGCCGTGGTGCGCGCGTCCCTCGGTGTAGCCAGCCGCTTCCCACCTGCGCCCTCACTTGGTCTGTGTTTACAATTTCACGCCTGCTGTCCGCATAGGTTAGGGCAGTAATCCACAAGGTTTATAGCGCCTGGATCCCTGCGAGCAGGTTCCAAGCCCCGTTTATTTTTTCCTTCTAAGAACTCTTGGATTTTTTTGGGGGGGTGGGGTGGGGGGGTGGAGAGGTCACTTCCAGTTTCCCACAGGATGTAATAATGCATGTGTTTGATTTAGGAAGCAGATATGAGACCGCATGATGGAATGGCGGGGGTGGGGGGCGGGGGCGGGGTGAGGTGGGGGTGATCACAACCAAGCCTGTTGACCTGAGTTAGTGGTGGAGGGAGAGAGCTGAGGTCTGTAAGTAGTCCTCTGGTCTCCACGGGCATGCAACATGGGCAACGGCCCCCTCCCCCGATAGATATAGAAAAGTAGATGTGAGAATTCAACTGTCCTTTACTGGGGACTGTATCGGTGGGATTTGCAAGATTGATAAATGCCACATCTATTAATAAGGGCTGTTCTTGAGGTGTTAATTGTTGTCTGCTCAAAGTATCTCGTGCGGCTATATATTAGGTTTGTACTTTTTTTAAGTATGAAAATTTCTCCGTTTCAGCTCATAATACAGAACATAGACATAGATATAAATCAAATAATGCATTGTTGATCATTCGCAGTGATTCTGAGACACACCAATGCGTTTGAGAATTACTGTCCTTGTGGTAATGGGTAGTAGTTTTCCTTTGTCGAAGAATCGAGATGTTAAAAAATTAAAACATTTACTTACTGAGTATGAGCTTGTGCGTGCGTGCGTGCGTGCGTGTGTGTGTGCGTGCGTGCGTGCGTGTGCGTGCGTGCGTGTGTGCGTGCGTGCGTGTGTATGAGAGGGAGCCAGCCACTGCACCGTGTGGAGGGTTAATGACCTGAAAACCTCAGGTGGCTGAGCAGCTCTGGGTAGGGAAGCAGACTTGACTGATGACACCTGTGGGCTGTCAGGTCTCTGAATTTTCTAATAAGAGCACACCTCTTTGAGTGGCATCTTCCGCTCTGAGATTGCAGGGTAGCTCCAAGCACCCCGTGCCCCCTGTATGGTCTCCACACCCATGGAGAGGCTCCGCCCTTCAGTTGTCTGGATAAAAAGAACAATTCTGCTTCTGGGCATGTCTGTCTGCTTCTTTTATTTCCACATTGCCTCCATCAACCCTGATCTAACAGTGTGGATCTCTTTTCCCCTCTGTGGGGCCAAATCTAGGTCAACAGACTTGGTGGCAAGCTCTTTTAACCACTGAGCCATCTTGGTGACCCAGAAGGCAGATATTTAACAGTCTTGGTAAATGATGTTAGCTAGTTGTGAAGCTATGTGATTTTTAAAAATTTATTTATTTTTATGTGTATTAGTGTTTTGCCTGCATGTATGTCTGAGTGCGAGGGTGTCAGGTCACCTGGATCCGGGGTTACAGACAGTTGTGTGTCACCATGTGGGTGCTGGGACTTGAACCCAGGTCCTCTGGAAGACCAGCCAGTGCTCTTAACAGCTGAGTCATCTCTCCCAGCTCATGTGATTGTTTTGATGGCTCTAAATGCTCACAGGAATGTAATCCAGGTGTGACATTTCTTTTCCCCCCTTTTATTGAAAACAGATTTTTTTCTTCACATAAAATGTTCTGATTATGGTTTCCCCTCCCTCTACTTTTCCCAGTTCCTTCCCACCTCCTCTCCCTGAATCTGCCCATTTTCAGTCTCTTATTAGAAAACAAACAGGTACCGGGTGGTGGCGCACGCCTTTAATCCCAGCACTTGGGAGGCAGAGGCAGGCGGATCTCTGTGAGTTCCAGGCCAGCCTGGACTACAAAGTGAGTTACAGCGCAGCCAGGGCTACACAGAGAAAACCCGTCTCAAAAAACCAAAAAACCAAACCAAAACCAAAAATAAAACAAACAAACAAACAAAACCCCTCAAAACAGAAAACAAAAAAGGAAAACAAATAGGCTTCTAAGGGATAATAATAAAATATAAAAGAAAAACTGACACATCAGAATAAAGCAAAACAAACAAACAGAAAGAAAAGCCCCCCAAAAGAAGGCACAAGAAACAGAGATCCACTCATTTGCACATTTCAGGAATCCTATAAAAAATGAAACTGAGCAGGGTGGTGGTGGCACACGCCTTTAATCTCAGCACTTAGGAGGCAGAGGCAGGCGGATCTCAAGTGAGGTCAATGTCAGCCTGGACTACAGAATGAGTTCCAGGACAGCCAAGTCTACATAGAGAAACCCTGTCTCTAAAACAAAACAAAACAAAAAGAAAAAGAAATAAAAGAAAAGAAAGCCCTAATATATACATGAAGCACCTGCAGGATAAAAAGAGAAAATATATAAATAAAAATTAATTAGATAAAATCTTTAAAAAGCCCTACAAAGGAACCTCTAAGATGCCTCGAGTTGTTTTTTTCTTGGCCTGAGGACAACACCTACACAACTGATTGAATATGGAGAAGTCAGGCTGTTGCCTACACAGGGCCTTCAACCCTGTGTTCCATGGTCTTTGGGACAGGAAGGAACTCTGCATTCTGTGTAGGAGAAATGTAACACAAACCCTTGGATCTCCAATGGTGTCAAATGTGCTAGGGCAGTGGTGGCCCAGAGCTTGTGGGGGAAACCAGCCAATTACTGATTTGACTAACGGCCCATCCATGCGATGGAACCTGTGGTGATATATTGTTTACGACCTAATAAAGCTTGCCTCGAGATCAGAAAGCAAAGCTAGCCAAGCCACCAGGGAGCTCTAACCTCTACCAAGGCTGAGGGGATCCTGTCCTGAACGTGGCTGGAGACTAATTGCAGATTGAATCCCGAGTGCCTGCTCCTATCTTATATACCTCTCTAGTGCTAGGATTAAAGGCGTGAGCTGTGTTTCTCTTTTAGAATGATTTACTCTCATGTAGCCCTGGGTGGCCTTGAATTTACAGAGCTCAGTCTGCCTCTGTCTGGAGTCCTGGGATTAAAGGTGTGAACCACCACTGCCCAGCTTCTATGGCTGTGGCTAGCTTAGCATTCTGATCTCCAGGCAAGCTTTATTAGATCATAAAAAAAAATCACCACAGGAACCTGTACTCAACACTGCTTGGATGACCAAGAACCTGAGACGAGATAGTCCAGGAACCTAAGATAAAACCAAATAACTGTTCTTAAAAAAAAAGGGGTGGTATTATTAAAGTGACTCCTCATGGGGCTGAAGAGATGGCGCAGAGGTTAAGAGCATTGACTGCTCTTCCAAAGGACCTAGGCTTAATTTCCAGCACCCACAAGGCAGCTCACAATTGTCTGTAATTTCAGTTTCAGGGGACTTGACTCCCATAGTAAAACACCAATGCATGTAAAATAAAACATTTAAAAAGTGATGACATTCGGCTACACTCATAGCTCAATGCCTTGCTCAGCCATCATCAGAGATGCTTTCTCCTGCAGCAGATGAAAATAGAAACCAGACATCACACACACACACACACACACACACACACACACACACACACACACACAGAGGCAGACAGACAGACAGAGACAGAGGGATATACATATATACATACATACATACATACATACATACATACATACATATATATATATATATATATATAGCATCCAGGAAGTAAACAACTCAAAAGTTTCAGGAAGTCCTTGACACTGACCAAATGCCCTAGGCTGCCCTGCTCAAGCATACACAAGCAGTAAGGACAGATTAGAGACACGCTGTGACAATCTGATCTGCACAGAACAGTGATTCTCAACCTGTGGGTTAAGACCTCCTTGGGGTTGAACAACCCCTTCACAGAGGTCATTAAAGACCATTGGAAATATAAGATATTTTCATGATGGTTTATAAAAGGAGTAAAGTTACAGTTATGAAATAGCAACACAAATAATTTAATGATGGGGGTCACTACAACATGAGGAACTGTATTAAAGGGTCACAGCATTAGGAAGGTTGAGAACTGGTGGATGCTCATATCAGGCTGAAGTGCCTCAGAGACACACTTATTTGTCAAGTTGCTGCAAAGGTGTAGAGTGAGTTCCAGAATCCCTGGCCTCATGCACCATCACCCATGCTTGGGTAGGCTTCTGTTGATGCAAGCTGTCTTTGAGTCATTTCTATCCCCGCAAGTAACCTCAGTAAAACTCACAGGTTCACCAAGTTGGTCTTTGGTGGTATCCTTACTTTGATCTGCCATTGATTCTGTCTGGAATGAGTAGATGTTACTTCTTAACACCTCCCCAGGTCTCTCTCTCTCTCTCTCTCTCTCTCTCTCTCTCTCTCTCTCTCTCTCTCTCTCTCTGCCTGTGGATCAGGATGTGGCTCTCTGCTACACTCCAGGGCCACGAGAGCCACCATGCTCCCCCTGTGTTTCCCACCATAATGATACTGTACTAAACCTTTGAAGCTGTAAGCTAGCCCCCAACTAAGTGTCTTCTTTCATAGGAGCTGCCTTAGTCGTAGTGTCTCCTCACTATGGAACAGTGACGGAGACACAGAATAAAGCAGCAAGACTCAATTAGTTTTAATACTAAGGACACATTTATAGGAGAAATGCTTTCATAAATAGTATTGATGTAAGCAGAATTATTGGTTGTCTCGAGACAGGATCCTGTGTGGCCCAGGTTGGCTTTGAACTTCACATGTAGCTGAGAATGACCTTGAACACCTGATTCCTCCTGCCTCCAACTTCCAAGTCCTGTCACGAGAAGAAGCATGCACCACCAGAATATTAGCCTTGCTGCCAAGATTTTAGCCCAAGTCTCCCTCAAACCTTCCTCTCTGTGGTTAGTTCATTTACCTGAAGTCTTACAATGACGCATTTCTGTCAGACATACTCAATTTGGTAAGCTGAGTCTTTTCAAATAGAAACAACCACCATAATACCTGTCACCAGAGACTATTAGGTCCTAGAAATTGGTCTCTTATCTGTGGGCTTCAACTAGACTTTGCACCAACCCTACAGACTTGTAATTTAAGGGCATCTAAAAGCAATGAGTACCACACAGCATTGATCAAAAAAAGATCTAAGACACAAAGGAATTCAAATCAGGGGACCCAAAAGACAAGTCTGCATCCATGCCGCTTTATTTTTGTTTTGAGATAGTCTTTCCATAAGTTACCCTGGCTGGTTTTGAACTCACTCTGTGGGCCAGAGAGATTTCAATTTTTTTGTTTGTTTTTGAGACAGGGTTTCTCTACAGAGCTGTCCTGGAACTTCCTCTGTAGACCAGGTTAGCCTAGAACTCATAGACATCCACCTGCCTCTGCCTCCCTAGTGCTGGAATTAAAGGAGTGCACCACCACAGCCCAACCTGTGATTTTTAACATTGAATCTATTTACAGAAGTTGAATGAAGAAAATGGAATAAATTCATGTAATGTGTGATTATCTAGCCATTAAAAGGAAAGAAATTCTTTTTTATTATTATTTATTTTTAAATTTCAATTTCAATTAGAAACAAGGTTGCTTCACAAGTCAGTTCCAGGTCCCTCTCCATTTCCCTCCCCTCCTCCCGTGCCCTCCCCCCAACATCCCCTCATTTCCCCAGGGAGGGCGAGGCCCTCTATGGGGGTGTCCATAGTCTATCATTTCATCTAGGACGGGGCCTAGACCCTTCCCCAAGAGTCCAGGGTGAGAGTGCATCTCACATTGTTGGATGGGAATCCAAAGTCCATTTGTATACCTGGGATAAATACTGATCTACTACCCAAAGCTCAATAGAATACCTAGGCCTCCTCACTGACACCCTCATTCAGGGGGTCTTGATCAGTCCTATGCTGGATTCCCAGGCTGATGCCTGGGATTCAAGAGTTAACCTTTGTCAGGTCAGCTGTTTCTGGGGGTTAAATCAGCCCAGTCTTAATCCCTTTGGTCATCAGTCCTCCATCTCTGTCACTGGATTTCTTGAGTCCAGCTCAGTGCTTAGCCACGGGAGTCTGCCTCTTCTTCCATCAGCCACTGAATGAAGGTTCTGTTTCCCAAACTCTTTGGCCATGGGATTGTAGGTTGGCACTCCCCAGATCTATGTCTAAAATCCATATATGAGAGAGTACATGCTGTAAAGAGAAGACTTTCCTTGCTAGCTGCTTTGGTTTATCACCCACCAGTCGCCTGGGCTCTGCCGCATTGTAGTCCCCAAAAAACACACAAGACACTGTATTAATTATGAAGCTTTTGGCCTTGCTTGTTTCTTACTGGCTAGCTCTGACTTAAGTATTTACCCCATAATTGTTAATCTAAGTATTTCTCTTACCGGAGAATAGTTCCGGGCTTCCTACCCTATGGCGTTACATCTTGACTCTCTGTGTTTCTCCTACCCAGAGTCCTCTTGGACTCCTAGTCCCACCTATCTTGGTTCCCTATTGGCCCAACAGTGCTTTATTGACATAATCACAGGACTTCCCACATCATCTCCTCTTTTCTGTCTAAACAAAAAGAAAGGTCTTAACTTTAACATCGTCAAATTATATATAAAAGAACAGTTATCAAGTAAGAACACAGTTACAATATTTTAGCAAGATTTCAAGAAAATATCATCCATCCCATCCTTGTGAGTCCAAAGTTCTATATGTAGCTTATATTTTATCATAACTAAGGAAAACTATAATTATAACTATCTGTCTTAACTCCATCAAAGACCGCAGAAGAATAATATATAAACACTAGGATTGACAGAGACATCTTACTGCCTGGACAGTCACCCAAAGTTCCTCTGTAACGTTGAGGCATCCATCTTCAGCCCGTAGGCCACAATGTGTCTGGAACACTTCTCAGCAAAGCAGGAAATTTCAAACTGTCCATCTGCATTTGCAGTCTGTCAGTCATTTTTCTTTGTCCTGCAGAAAGTCTCTTAGACTCTTTCATGAAGCAGGAACCCTGTAAGACTGAGTTCAGCAGTCACTTTCCTGTGGGTCCTGCATGTCCAGAATATACAACAACAGTCAAGCAGTACAGGCAAGAGCAGTTTCTTGCCCAAATGGCTAATCTTGCCATGTTGAAAGCAAACTCCATAACAAGTTTCTTCGATGCCCTTCTTCCTCTCAGGCGTAATTGGTGCTGCCAGGAGCAGACATTTCCCATTGTCAAGAAAAACCCTAAACCATTTTAAATGCCATTTTCTGAAGGTCTTTGAGAGGTTTGAAGACTGTCTATCTATCTCAAATATATTTCTGTATATCTAGAAAACCTAACTTACCTAACTATAAATTCTGACTATTATAAGTAACTATCTGTAATCTGTATTTAATTATGCATTACATTTTAAAAGATCAGTATAAGCACAATACTTAATCAGGAGGAGAAATATACACATCACAAAATTGACCTTGAGTTTGTATCAATAAATGAAAAAACATACCCATACCACAATTCCCCTTTTTACCATTAAAAAGAGATTGGTTGTGATCATTAACCAATTATAAACAATCCCATTTAAATGAAAACAAAGGTTTATAAACAAGATGGGAATTAGGACGTCGCTCATTCCAAACTGCTTCATGCTGGAAGGGGGCGCTGTTCATACCATGGGGATCATGACAAAACTCAGAAACCTGTATAAGTCCTTAGTTTTAGGGTCTGTAAGACTGCATCATCTTAGCTGTTTCAGTTGTTGGAACACTTGGTCCACTGCTTCCGGGGATCTTGGTTCATCAAACCACAGAAGCCTGGAAGGAATCTTCAGCTTTTCATTTTCTGTAGAAACATAAATGAAATCTCCTTTCCCAAGTAACATATCCTTATACTTAAATTTTGAAGTCAAGGCATTTTCAAAAGATATAAGTTGAATTAATTCAGCAGCATTTATAATCAAGTGTACTTTAGCAGTTGTTCCTTCCTGAGCAATCAAAAAACTGAAAAACACAATAGCATACAGTATCCAGACTCTCAGTGTATTTTCCATCTTTACGTGGCTTATTTATTTATCTATTATTACTCTATTTCTTTTATTTTTATTTCTTTTTCGCTGAGACAGGGTTTCTCTTTGGAAATCTGCTTGCCTCTGCCTCTGCAGCAATTCCTACCGGCGCACGCCACCACAGCCTAGCTTCTCTATTTTCCACTATGCCTTTTCGTTTTCTCTCTCAATCTTACGTATATTTTTAAACACACTGTAAACCTTTAGAGGTTTTTCTTCATCCAAGTCTGACTTTACCGTAAATCTTTATGTTTTTCTGGCCTCGTGTCTTATCTGTTAAAACCGTGGCTGTTTAAAACTGCCGTTATTCCAAGATGGTGGGCGTAAGCGTGACTCCAGCTGCCGGCTTGGAGATGTGGTCACTGCCACTTCCAGCTGTACGTACACACCTTTCATTGTTAGCAGAGCCTCTTAAAACAACCTTGCTGGTTTTTTTAATGCTGAGGAAGACTCCCTTAAGCACACCGAGTGAGTCTCTGCTTGTCGCTAGTAAAACGGAGAACAGAGCTCACCTGAGAAAATGCTGCTACCAAAAATCTGTGCTTCTCTCCGTTCTTCTGTTTCTAAAATTCCTTTAAAGCTTTTGTCATTCTGCATGGAAATTCATCATCCCACTCCTGATCACCATTTGTAAAGGGAAGCTTTTTCCTTGAGAGAAGCCTTCCCGCCAGCCTGGTTCCAGAGCCGCATCAGTCCCAAATAAACACACAGGAGGCTATATTAATTATGAAGCTGTTGGCCTTGCCTGTTTCTTACTGGCTAGCTCTGACTTAAGTAATTACCCCATAATTGTTAATCTAAGTATTTCTCTTACCGGAGAATAGTTCTGGGCTTCCTACCCCATGGCGTTACATCTTGACTTTCTGTGTTTCTCCTACCCAGAGTCCTCCTGGACTCCTAGTCCCACCTATCTTGGTTCCCTATTGGCCCAACAGTGCTTTATTGACATAATCACAGGACTTCCCACATCAACATGCCATGAGTCTCTTTTTGTGACTGGGTAACCTCACTCAGGACGGTTTCTTCTAGTGCTATCCATTTGCCTGCAAATCTCAGGATTCCATTGTTTTTTTCCGCTGAATAGTACTCCATTGTGTAAATGTACCACATTTTCTTTATCCACTCTTCAGTTGAGGGGCATCTAGGTTAGTTCCAAGTTCTGGCTATTACAAATAATGCTGCTATGAACATAGTGGAACAGACATCCTTGTTGTATGGATGGGCATCTTTTGGATATATGCCTAAGAGTGGAGTTGCTGGGTCTTGTGGTAGGTTTATTCCCATTTTTCTGAGGAATCTTCATACTGATTTCCAAAGTGGCTGAACAAGTTGACACTCCCACCAGCAATGGAGGAGTGTTCCCCTTTTACCACATCCTCTCCAGCATAAATTGTCGTTGGTGTTTTGATTTTAGCCATTCTGACAGGAGTGAGATGGTATCTCAGAGTTGTTTTGATTTGCATCCTGGATGGCTAAGGATGTTGAGTACTTTCTCAAGTGCCTCTCAGCCATTTTAGACTCCTCTATTGAAAATTCTCTATTTAGTTCTGCAGCCCACTTTTTAACTGGTTCCTTTGGTGTTTTGGGGTCTTGCTGCTTGAGTTCTGTGTAAATTTTGGAGATTAGCCCTCTGTCAGATATGGGGTTAGTGAATATTTTTTCCCCATTCTGTGGGCTGCCTTTTTGTCTTGCTGACTGTGTCCTTTGCCTTACAGAAGCTTCTCAGTTTCAGGAGGTCCCATTTATTAATTGTTGATCTCACTGTCTGTGATACTGGTGTTATGTTCAGGAAGCTGTCTCCTGTACCAATTCACTCAAGGGTACCACCCACTTTCTCTTCTAAGAGGTTCAGTGTGGCTGGATTTATGTTGAGGTCTTTGATCCATTTGGACTTAAGTTTTGTGCATGGCGATAAACATGGATCGATCCGCATTCTTCTACATGCCAGCCTCCAGTTATGCCAGCACCATTTGTTGAAGATGCTTTCTTTGATATATGTTATTATAATACTGGACTTTGATGTCAGAGTGAGCATAATGCATGGACATAAAACATGAACACTGTACAGTTCCTCCTACATGTATGGGTTACCCAAAAGAGCCACATTGCTAGGCACATAGAGGAGAATTACAGTTGCTAGCAGCATGAAGAAGTAGACTAAAGAGTGAATACTGGGTACAAGGTTTCTGTTTTACAGGATGAAAAGCACTGTAGAAACTGGGCAGTGTCAGTGATTCAAACAACACAAATGAGTTTATTGTTAAAACTCCAAGTGTCTAAGTGTTCTGGATCACTGACTTACCCTCTTGCCAATCTGGAAAGAGATCTCAGAACTACAAAAAAATTGCAGTTGTTTGTAAATGGAAGCAGTTTTTCTTTTGTCCTGAACACCAGGTTCCAATCAGTCACACAAAAGCTTATATTAATTACAAAATGCTCATTCTATAGCGCAGACTTATTACTAACTAGCTCTTACAAACTAAACTAAACAATTTGTATTGAGCTGCATTTGCCACATGGCTGGTGGTTTTACCAGAGCATCTTGTTTCTCTGGCATCTGGCTGGAATCTCTTGACTCAAGCCTTCTTCCTCTGTGTCTTTTCAGTTTGGGTTTCCCACTTAGCCTTACTCTGCCTCTCTATAGGCCAAATCAGCCTTATTACTAACCAATGAGAGCAAAACAAAGCCACAGTGACAGAAGGAATATCCCAGAGCAGTTCTTTGAGTGTTGGGAAGGGTATGCTGTGAAAGTTGGAGACACATCTTACTCCAAGAAGCTTGGGACGGGTCACCTGCAAGGTGTGAGGCAGTCAGTCCTCTCGGGGTAGATTAGCTCATTTTCTTCTTGTTGTGAGTGGGCAATTGATGAAAATCAGCTGACAGCTAAGGAAGAGACACCGTCTGTCATGGCGCTAAAGGCGTGGCACCAGGAGTCTGGGTGGCTGATCACATTGCATATGCAGTCAGGAAACATCAAACAGGAAGGGGAGTTGAGCCTTCTTCAAACCTCAAGGCCTGCCCCCCAAATCCACAACCCTCTAGAAATCTGCTGCCAGTTGGGGCAGTACTAGCAGATAGTCTATGTATATTCCCCTAGTCACTTGTATAGCAAATATTGTATGAGGGCTACATAATATTGCTTATGATGCATTGATTGCAAAATATAAGAAAAACAAGCATTTATGTGTTCAATGCAGATGGGATTTGTGGTTTTAATTTTTATTTGTTCTTTGAGATTTTTGTACATGTCTACCATGTATCTTACACACATCCACCCCTCATTTCCCCACCTCCAACTCCCCCTGCTTTCCCAATAACGTCTCCTTTTCAACCCCATGTTCTCTTATAATCTTATAATCTAATCAGTGCTGTCCCTAAGTGCATGGCATAGGATCATCCATGGGCTCAGACAACATTCCAGGGACCACACTATAGGAAAGGGGCTGCCAAGGGCTGGAGAGATGGCTCAGCACTTAAGAGTACTGAACGCTCTTCGCTCTTCCAGAGGATCTGGGTTCAATTCCTGGCACCCACGTTTCAGCTCACAACTGTCTGTAACTGGAGTTCCAGGGGACCCAACACCCATGGCAAAGCACCATTGGGCCTCATGCTGGAATGCCTGACCGGCTTGGTCCTGAGTGGGTGGTCCCAGCTGCTATAACTTCATGTGTGCAACGGGTGTGTCATGTCTGGGGGGACAGCACTCCACAGCACTCCTCCCCATTCTCCAGCTCTCCCATCCTCCTCCTAGAGATGTATCATGAGTGTTACGATGAAGCAAGGGGGGCCTTGAGTGGACCTTGAGTGGGGGAGCCTTGGTGCATTCCATGGCAGGCGAGCGAGCCCGAGGTGGAGGGACAAACACGCCAGACAGACAGAGCCTAAGTGAGACGCTTCATTAGAAAGGAAAGGGAAGGGGGAACAAAGAGAAAAGAGGTGAAGAGACACAGAGACGGAGAGAGGACGGAAGAGAAGAGGGAGACAGGAAACGTCCCGTCTGCCACAGGGGAACAGCGCAAAAGAGAGATGCGGGCAAAGACAGCTGGAAGAGAGAGCGTAACTGGGAGGGGGGTTCCTTTCGTTTAAAGGGGTCCTTTGCACCTGCGTGCAGACTATGCAATCATGGAACCCTGGGGTGGCCCGGGCACTGCCTGAGTGCATTCTGCCAGGTGATACGGCAGGCCAGCATAATGCCCGAGTTCTGATATCGTGAGCCTTGAAAGTGGGCTGATAAAATCTTCAGCCAAGCCCACACTCACTTGTTCTCAGCATTACAGACAAGAACAAGTATCTTAACCAGGTTCCTGGACAAATTTAAGGATGTAAACGTGAATACTCAAAATGAAGTTCAACAACATGACCGTTGTAGCCCCTCCAGAGGACCTGAGCTCAGGTGCCGGTACCCACATCAGGCACCTCGAAACTGACTGTAACTTCAATTCTAGGGTATCCGATGCCTCCGATCTTGGGGGTTCCGATACTTGTGTGCTCTTATTCACACGCAGACACACCTGCACGTAACTAAACCTAACAAGAATAAATCATTTCTAAAATAACAAAATTACGTCATTTTCGGGAAAATGTGTGGAACTGAAGAGCGTTGTGTTAAGGAAAGTAAGCCAGAATCAGAAAGACAAATCTTGCGGTGGGGTCGGGGCCGCTCAACCCGGGGAGAATCAGGGTCCGGTACTCAGGTGGGCAAAGAGTCAGCGAGGGACAAACAGACGCGAACACATGAGAGGGCTGAATCTGAGTGTAATTTCTCAAGGCATGCATCAGACTTTTATAATCATTACATGAGGAAGTAAAGAAATTAATTTCGTACATATGTCAAGGTACATTGAAGTCAGCAAAATCAACACATAAGGCACATCATAAGACTAGAAGTTCAAAATAGAACAGTTAATTTTGCATTCATGTCAAGGTACATTGGAGTCAGCAAAATTGGCACAAAAGGCACATCGTGAGACTAGAAATTCAAAATAGAAAATCAAACACATAAGAACTGGTATTAGCCAGACAGTGGTTACAACATGATAACATCAGCTCTGTCTGAGATCAAACTATTCTTAGAATAATTTCCCCTGTCTTATGGGCATATGCCCCAGCCATAGTCTCAATTCTTGGTCCAGTGCTTAACCCACCATTGGCCTGCCTTCTGTAATTTTCTGATTATATTATTTTGCTATGCTTTGGATAATAGACACCAAGGGAGGCTCCCTATAGCAAGCCTTTCCATGAAAGTCAGGGTGTGATACAGCACATGTTCTCCTGTTATCTTCTTCATCATAAATTCCAGTATAAGGAAGGGAAGCAGTTGTTGTCCTAAGCATTTGGGGAGATTCCCTATTTACTGGAGGAGCCCACCATCGGCCCCTGATTTTGTTAGTTCTGTTTCTGGCAAGGAAGTTGGAACATCAGTGGTGACCAGAGGAGGAACATCTAATTTTATTGGACTTCAATCAGATTGGACCCTTGAGGCATACTTATTCCTACACAAAAATTAATAGCAAAAATAAAGTACAGAAACATCCACTGGTTATTGCTAGAACAATTCTGGAGCACATCGATGATATGGGATGCCAGGGACCTCCAGGACACTTGTTTCCATGAAACTTTTGCCTCGGGCCTGTGATCAAGTTTTTAGGCTGGTCATGCAGATACCACTGGAGTGGGTGTGGCAAAATCTCACATATTTTCTCTTAGATTCATTCAGAATGGAATTTTTTTAAGATGATAAAGCAGATGAAGCTGTATTTGGCTGGGGAAGGAGGTACAAAAGAGGATAATTCGGTGTGAACATAATTTTACATGTGTACGCACATGGTCATGAACCCTCTTGTCTCTCTCATTAGTATACACTAATTTAAAGAGACCCTTGTGGGAAGATGACAGGGCTACATGGAGACAGGTGTTGGCTGCCAAGCCTGATGACCTCAGTTTGAAACCCAAGCACCCATGTGGTGGACGGAGAGAACCCAGTCCCTCAAGTTATCATCCAACCCCCACATGTCACCCTGTGGATGCACAGAGAGAGAGAGACAGAGACATAGGCAGAGAGATGCCATAATTACTTTTCAGACAGAAATTCCACCAAAAACCAGAAGAGGAAGAGTCACCTAGTGAGACTACCAGGTGCTGAGAATAATAATGTAAATCCAAGTGTCCTCCAGCTAGCTTAATGATCCCACATCAAAGGCAAGCTGTGTAGCCACACACACTGTGAGGTTGCTTCCAATCCTAACATAACTTTGCGGTTTGTTTTGGTCTTACAGGCAGGGTCTCACTACAGCCCTTCCTGGCCTGCAATTCCCTAAGTAGACCAGGCTGACCTCACACTGCTGAGTTCTGCTTCCTCTGCCTCCCTTGTGCTGGGATTACAGACGTACGCCGTTAAACCCGGCTCCTTATTGTGCTGTGTCTTAATGTGAAATGCATTACTGTAGCTCATGCTAATCTCTCAGAGCCTGATTTTAACTTACTTTTAATTGACAAATGAAATTGTGCAGGTGATTCTTAGGTTTGACTATTTTTAAAGTCAGAGGAGATATCCTTGTACCACCTGTTAGATACTTTACATGCTGCCACATCTAGTGTCTGACCAAAAGCAACACAATAAAGAACAGCTTATTGTGGCTCACAGTTTTGCTGTTTTGAATTATTTCTTATTTATTTTATATCTGTGGATCAGAGAGCAGGCATGTTCACCATGTGTGTGCAGTGCCCATGGAGGCCAGAAGAGGGCGTCGCATCCCCCTAAAACTGGAGTTACAGGCAGTGAGATCCAAGAGGTGGGTGTTGGGAATTGAACCCCAGGCTTCTGCAAGAGTAACACGTGTTCTTCAGGACTGATTGGCCCTCCATTTGAGGGTTCAGTTCCCCGTGGGCAGAGAAGCATGGCGGGGGGGGGGGGGAGAATTATGAAACATTGTGTCAGAAGTCAGGAAGCAAACAGCAAGTGGGACCCGGCTATGAATCATCAAGGTTGACTCTCAGTGACCCATGTCCTCCAGCCAGACTCCACCCCCTAAAGATTCTCCTACCTCTAAAACAGCACCCACCATGGGGGGACCATGAGTTGAAACATATGAGCATGTGGAGCAAATTTCATACTCAAATCACAACATACCCTAACATTTATATGAGATTAAAATTTAATGGTTTCTTTCTGAAATTTGTTTTTTCCGTGCTTCAGCTGGCAATTCAACTTGCATGGAAAAGATGCCTTCACAATGCTTTTGAACTCCAATCCAGCTGCTACGTCAGTGGAGAAACAGAATGCTAACTCCTCAATACATGGAGCAAGTTAATACTTTGACTTTGTTCAAGGGGACATTAGGGAATTGTGACATCATCCACACATTCTAGAAGGAGCATCCCAGCAATAGAATCTTTTAGAATGGATTTAACGTACTTGTGAATTGAGGTCCTCAAGACCACTAAGTTAGAAACGCTCCCCAAGGAATCGGGTAAATGAAGTCATATAGAGAGGTCAAGGGGTAAAGGTACCTCGTCTCTGAATGAAGACACGAACTAAGGCAGCCTTGACCTCCTTGTTCCGCAGGCTGTAGATGAGGGGGTTGAGCATGGGGGTCAACATGGTGTAGGACAGGGACACCACTTGCTTGCTCTCAGGGGAGTAGCTGGACTTGGGGCGCAAGTGGATGATCCCCGTTGTGCAATAAAACAGAATTACCACGACGAGGTGGGAGGCACAGGTGGACAGGGCCTTGTGGCGCCCAGAGGCTGACGGCATCCGAAGGACAGCAACCAGAATCCTGGTATAGGATGTGACTATCAGAGATACAGGAACAATCATAATTAACATCGTGGCCACGATCGCACTGGCCTCGAAGACTCTGGTGTCTGCACACACCAGGCTCAGCAGAGGTGGTATGTCACAGAGGTAGTGCCGGATGCCCTGAGACCCACAGAAGGGGAAGTTGAAGAGCCAGATGGTGAAGACCAGCGACACAGGGACTCCTGCGAGCCAGCAGGTGGTGGCCAGCAGGTGGCACAGCCTCAAGCTCATGATGGTACCATAGTGCAGAGGCCTGCAAATGGCCAGGAAGCGATCCCAGGCCATAACTGTGAGGAGCAAGGACTCAGATATGACACAGGACAGCACGAAGAACAGCTGCAGGGCACAGCTTATGGGGTACATCCCGCGACCAGGTCGCAGCAGGGTCACCAGCAGACGGGGCGCCACGTCCAGTGAGAAGCAGATCTCCACCAGGGCCAGCTGGCGCAGGAACAAGTACATGGGCGCTCGCAGGCCTGGGTCCAGGCTGGTGAGCAGGACGATGAGCGTGTTGCCTAGCAGCGTGAGCAGGAAGGCGGCCAGGAAGAGCACTGCGAGCATTGGGCGCAGGGAGGGCACATGTGCAAAGCCCAGCAGAACGAACTCCAGCTCATGTGCGCGGCTGTGATTGGTCCAGGGACGAGCTGCCCACAAGGGTGTCATGGGCTCGGGATTCGAGGCTGCTGAGCTAAAGACCAAGGAGGAACCCTATGGAGTACCAGAGGGAGGAGAAGATGAAGTGAGAATTGTACTTCGTGAGTCTCAACTTTCACCTTGCCTAGGAGAGCTTATGAATGATAAATCAAGCCAAGGCGTCACCATGGACAGTGCCCTTCTTAAAATCCCCAGTGAGGGCGGATGAATCAAAGCGACCTCGTCCTCTAATCTAGCCTGTCTTTGCCCTTACAGCCTTGATCTTCAAAAACAAACAAAAACAAACAAACAAACAAACAAACAAAACCCTTAGGTAGCCCTGGCTGTCTTGGGCTCCTTATGTAGATCAGGCTGTCCTGGAACTCACAGACATCCTCCTGCCTCTGGCATGATCCACCACGCCTGTGAGACGTTCTTGGCTGGCTCTCCATCCTAGTCCCCTTCTGAACTTCTGGCTCACTAGAATTCATTTCCAGAACCTTCTCATCTGTGGTCCCTGCTATTTCCTTCTCACTTCATGGCCTTTGTCACACAGGCAGCCTTGGTGAAACTTAGTGTGTCACAAAACCAAAACAGAACAAAGCGATGTCAGTTCAGGACATGGATTTGTGGGACAGTGAGGACTTGGGTTGAGATAGACAGAGAGTGAAATGACAGTAATCAGAATTTCATATGTACATATATATGACAAATATATATGACATATATATGTGAGATTGCCAAAGAACAAATAGAATTTATGAAAAAAATTCATAAAGAAAAGAAATTAACTTTGGTTTTGTTCAGGGTGTTTTGTTTGTTTGTTTTTTGTTTGGCTTTGAGTTTTTGTTTTGTGTTTTGAGACAGTCCTGGATGTCCTGGAACCCATGCCCTGCTTATTCAGTTATGTCTTTTGTGTATATCTGTGTTTTTATGGAATTCCTGTGTGTGCAAACATGTGTGTCTCTGAGTCTACCTGTGTTTCTTGTGCTTTTTCCCTGGCTTTCCTTCTGCTTGATCCAGTTTGTTTGCATTTGCTTTATCTCTTTTGTTCTATGATTATTCTTTAGATGCCTGTTTGTTTTCTAAGGAGAAGAGGTGTGGGTTAGGACTTGTAAAAAGCAGGGGAGAGGGAACTGTATGAAATACAGGAAACAAGGACTACTGTAAGGACAAAAAGTACCAAAGCTCATTCCAGCCACACTCTTTATGGCCTGGGCATAGGGTCCTGGAGAACTGAAACCCTGGACGATCCCAGGCTGAGGATGTAGGTATGGAATGGATTTTAATCATCATCAGACATTTTGTTTTGTTGTCTTTTTTTGTGTTTTCATGTCAAAATGAATCATTCAACTAGAACCAGGGCTATGATCTCTCACTGCTTAAATTCTCCATCACCCAAAAACAAAAATCAGATCCTATCTGTATCTCAAATCATCATCTTCAGGGATTAAGTTTCTGGACCACTTCTGAGCCAGGAAATTCATTTAGCAGCACCCAAGCAGCATTCTTAGTGAATTAGAGCATTTTGAGATATGATCGTGGCATCCACCAAGGATTAGAACTGTTTCTAACATGCCTCTGATCCCCACCCTATGCTAAGGATGTGCACACAAAGAACACAGCACCCTCCCCTTATTTTTTTCTTAAGACTGGGTCTTACTGCGTAGCCCAGGATGGTGTGGAAGTCAGAATGCACCTCAGACTGGCCTCCTACTTACAGAGATCCCCCTGACTCAGGCTGTCAAGGTCTGGGGTCACCAGGAATTTCATCTTGCTCCTCCATCACAATCAACATCACCCCATCATCATTGTAGTGTCACCACGGTTATCATTGTCGCCATCAGTAAGACTCTAGGACCACCGCCATAATCACTGTCACCATCAGCAGGGTCATCTGTATCTCCACCACAACCAACCACCATTATTATCACATCAGTATAGCTTTGCTCATCACCATCATCGTCACCATAATATAATCTTAGTCATCATCATGTCATGACTGTATCATCATAACTTTAATCATCATCATCATCACCACGATATTATAAACTTTATCCTCACAATCATCACCATCACCCCACCATCACCACCAGCATCAACGGCAGCATCACAGAACTATATAACCTTAATCTTCGTCATCCTGATTAACGCCTCCATCAGCACCACTATCACAGAATGAAAAAGAAAACCCAATGATGTTCCTCTCCCAGGGATCACTACAGCATCTGTCAGGCAAACAGAGCCTGTGTTCATTCTTGCCTGCAGCATGAACCCTCACCCTTCATGGAGAGTCAGCTCACCTCTTCTGCTTCTCTGTCTGTCTGGAACTAAGTGGTGACAAAACTACTCTCTCGATCCAGGAGTCCCCAGGGCCTACTGGGATCCAGAAACCACAGCTTTCAGTCTTTGGCTCTGAGCAGAAAATGAGAGCCCAGAAGACTCTCTCTCCCCTTGGAGAATTGTGTTCATTAGGTGACTCTGTGCCCCAGGTGAAGACAGAGGGAGGCAGAGAGTCTGCAGCCCCTGCTTCCCCAGAGACTGTGGTCCTGGCCATGCTTTCCTCTTGCTGACTTTCCCTCAGACCTACTGGACTGTGTTTGCCCCTGTCTACACAGAGAGAGTCCCCACTTCCCTCGATGCCTTGTAATGTCACTAAAGATTTCTGCTCTTGGCCCCTGCCATCTTCATGTCTGACCAAGTCACGGCACAGCTCTCTGTGTCCCAAGGGCTCCTGGCCATGCCATGGAAACTGAGAAGGGATTGAAGTATCGGTGTGAGAAGCCCGTGGATACAGTTCTGCTGTGATGAGTGAAGAAGATAAATGAGGAAGGTTTGCATGGACCTCCCAGTGGGAGAGCACACACAGCCCTTCCTTCTTTCTGGGAGAGGCTTACCTGTGGGCACAAAGCAGACAGCTGCATAGGGACAGCTGGAGCAAGTCCATGTGGCTTTGGATCCAGGCACCACCAGTCTTTAGCCATGAGACATTGATAAAGTCACTTCTGTTCGTCATCCATGAAATGTAATTCGTGTAGGACATATTTTATAGGGCTAGAGAATGGTCAGTCATTTAAAATGTTTTATTCTATTTTTAATCTTGGAGGGTGCAGGTGCCTACAGAGGCCACAGGCATTGGATCCCCAGGAACTGGATTACAGCTGCTGTGGGGGTGCCTGGAATGGATGCTGGCACTCAAACTCAGATTCTGGAAGAGCAGTACACATTCTTTTTTTTTTTTTTAAAACTTTTAAAATTATTTACTTATTATGTATACAGTGTCTGCCCACATGTACACCCACAGGCCAGAAGAGGGCACCAGGTCTCAGTACAGATGGTTGTGAGCCACCATGTGGTTGCTGGGAATTATTTTCCTGAGATTTTTAGGTATCATGGCTCATTCTCTTCCTTCTTTTCTCCTCCTCCTCCTCCTTTCCTTCCTCATCCTTCTTTTTACAGGGCAGAGACACACTACTGCTCAGCGATGTCCTGGAGGAAGTCATTGATGGTCTTTGGGAACCTGCAGGTCTTCAATGATGGAATCAGCCAGTGTGTCAGCATAGATGGGAAGGGCTTTGCAGATGATGGCTGCTGGAGGAGGAAGAACCAGGTTCCTTCAACGGTGCAGCTGCTGGTAGGCTACCTGGGACCCATTGCATGACCACACCCACTCACATTTTGGTCATCAGTAATCGGGCTTAGTGTGTCACTAAAAATAAAAGAGAAAGACAAAAAATTGGGGAGCAGTTGCAGTGGGTGATGGCCTGGGAGGATTTGGCTGGGGCAGAGAGGATGAGAACAAAGTACATTGTATGTAAGTGTGAAATTTTCCAAGAATAAATAAAAATCTATTTTGAAATAATTTCTTACATTCAATTTCTAAACATGCTTTTTTTCTGGGTGAAGTTTCATTCCCACACCTGTAAGGTTTCTAACCTTTGATTCCACATTGCTGCCATCATCTGTGATTATTTTTTCCTGAGTCTGAAGTTGCATGGGAAATGCAACAAATGTCATTTTCTCAATGGTCTGGCAGAAATGAAGATAGTCTAAGAGACAACTCTCTTTGAGTCATTTTTGCTCCCCCAGCCACCCAATAAAACTCATTGATTCATCAACTTGAACTTCAGTGGTGTCCTTAATTTGGTCTGTCCTTGTCTGGGATGAATAGATATTTTCTCATGTCTCTCCAGGAATAATGTCACACAAGAGATGGTTTGCTTTAATTCTCAACTTGATGCCAGGTAGAGTCACCTGGGGAGAGAGTTTCAGTGAAGCACTGTCTATATTTGGTTGACCATGGGCATGCCTGTAAGGGATGGTCTTAAAATAAGTCAAAGTTAGGCAGGAAGACCCAACCCACTGTGAGGGGCGTCCCTTCCTAGGCAGATTGCCCTGAACTGCACAAGACTGGAGAAAATGAACATAAGCAAACAAGGGAGAAAGTGAACATGTCTTTCTGCTCTTGATGTTGGATCATGTGGAAATTTGGTGATTGACTTATGTCCGATCCTATCAGAATTCATGTTTTGCAATGTAGAAAGTCACAGTCTACCCACAATGTACAAGACATACCTGTAATGTGTAGTCTTTCCACCAGCTGCCTGGGTTGTGTTGCCATTTTAGCCCTCAAATAACATATGAGACACTATATTAATTATTAACCTCTTGGCCATTTGCTTGGTTTATTATTGACTAGCTCTGACCTAATTATTGACCTATGACTGCTAGTCAAATTTTTTTTTTTTTGAGATAGGGTTTCTCTGTATTGTTTTGGAGGCTGTCCTGAAACTTTCTTTGTAGACCAGGCTGGCCTCATACTCATAGGTATCTGCCTGCCTGTGACTCCCGAGTGCTGGGGCTAAAGGCATGCTCCCGGCTAGTCTGAGTATTTCTATGTGGTCTTCTCTTACTGGAGAAAGTGTCGGACCTCTTACTCCTCTGGCATCATGACTGACTGTGCCTGTTTCCCAGAATCCTCCTCGGCTCCTAGTCCCACCTATCTTGCTTCCCTATTGGGCAACAGTGCTTTATTTATGCCAGTCAAACATACACACAGAAGGATTTCCCCCATAGCATACCAGTGTTGCTTTTTTCTGACTTATGGGTACTTTGGTGGCTAGTTTTTGTCACCTTGACACAAGCCAGTGTCATCTGGGAAGAGGGAACTTCAACAGAGAAATTGGCATCATATTTTACCTGTGGGGAAATGAGCAGGGAAGGGCATTTTCGTGTTTAATCATTGACATAGGAAGGCATCCCCCATTTTGTTGGTAAAAAGGCTGAGAAAGCCATGAAGGCAAGGCAGGGAGTGGTGTCCCTCCACAGCCTTTGCTCCTGGTCTCGCCTCCAGGTTCCTGCTCTCTTCAAGTTCTTGCCCCGACCTCCCTCAGTGTGGATCTGATTTGATTGTTTAAGCCAAATAAATCCTTTTCTGCCTGAGTTGGTTTTGGTCATCCTCTTTATCATTGCCAAAGAAAGCAAGCTAGCACTGACACTAACCATGTTACTAACCATGTTAGAATGGATGTGTTGGCTTCTTCATAGTGTGGTGCGTATGTGTGTGTGTGTGGTGTGTGTGTGCACGCTCGCACGTGCGTGTGCACTCATGTCTGTGTGAACACAGAGTCTAGAGGCCATGTTGAGTACCCCGGTCTCTCCCTCTCCGTCTTATTACTTCAATCCAGGGTCTCTCAGTGAAATTGGACCTCAGGTTGTGACCAGCAGTCCTCATAATCCTCCTGCCTCTGCTCCCTGCAGCAAGGGTTACAGGAGTATTCCCACAGTGTTGGGGTACAGAAGTATACATAACCACACTGGGCTGTTTATTGGGTGTTGGGATTTGGATTCAGGTTCTTGTTCTTGTACAGCGGTAGTAATACAATATTATGAACACTCTCCACCCACTCACCCATACTTGTATAACAAACCCCACTGAAACTCATGAGATCTGGGGTGAGAAGACATTTGTTTATGTATATCTAGGAAGTGTGTCATGCAACAGGGTTTCTTGTGGGTTACAACAGCTGCTGTACTTCAAATTGGAGGTGGCCAGAGGGACCCCAGCCCAGAGAGAATAGCGACGTTACCTCCTGATGAGGAATTGCTGGTTCGTGTGGAGATTTTGTCTTCAATATTGTGAGAAGCAGCCCTATGGTTTACCATAGTGGCTGCATCTTTCACATTACTTCCAACAATGAGTGAGTGATGGATCTATAATTGCACTTGGAACCTCAGACTAAAATGGGCAAGATGCTAGCATGTCATGTGAATCTTGCTACAAAGAAAAGGAAAGGGAGTACTCTTGCGTGCTAAAAATAGGATTAACCTTAGGAACACACAAGGGAGAAAGGTACCAACTACAATAGGCCACACATGGTGAGTTCCATTTGTATCTCTTACCTACATTAGTTCATCCCGTAGAGCAGAAAGATGAGGGGTTGGGGGAGAGCTCACTTGGTAAGGTGATTGCTAAGCAAGCCTGAACACCTGAGTCTGAGCTCCGAGAATCCAGACACACAAGTGTGAGGACCACAGTTCACCTCCCAGAACAGATACAAATGCTACGTGGGCATGTAATCTTAGCCTTGGGAGGCAGAGATGGGGGATTCACCACGGCAATCTGGCCACAGGGAATAGGCAAATGTGTGAGCCCTGGGTTTGATTGACAGACTCTTCCTCAAGGAACAAGGTGGGAAAGCAATTGAGGATGATTCCTTCTTAGCCTTGGACCTCTGTATGCACATGCATACATGTATAGGTGCAGCCCCACACATGTGGCCATATACATGCAAACACACACACACACACACACACACACACACACACACACACTGGAATGGAAAAAAGAAACAGGAGGAGGGAAACATCCTCACCATCAAGCTTGCCTCAAGTGGGGAATGGCTTAAATCAGGAAGGTGGGGATGTTGATACACGGTTATAGCAGTGGCCTCAAATCCCCTTAATGCAATGGAGTGAGACCAAGCTTCTTAGTTTCATAGGCACAGAGGGCAGCTGTCCACTGCCCCACAGAAGGACTCCTCCCATGCAATTCAACCACCGCCATCACTTAGTTTGTGTTGTGTATGGCGATGGGTACCTGAAACACTCGGCAGAGACAAAGAAAATGAGATCCTCTATTCAAAGTGGGCTGTGGTCTCCTGGCCCTTCTCAAGGGACAAAGGTTTGGGTTCGTGAGTTTTCCAAGGGTCTAGAACAGGACGTGTATACAATGTGTTAATTGGTGCAGCGGTGGGCATTGGGGAACTGTGAAATCATAAAATAAGGCAGATAAGAAATCACAGAGATGGATCTGGGCCTGGAGAGATGATGCAGCACTTAGAAGAGGAAACTGCTCTTGCAGAGAACCAGACAGCGTTGGCTTCCCAACACACACGCAGATCAATGTCCCTCAACTCCAGCACTGGGCAGCTTGCACTCTAGGGATTCTGAAGGCACTGCACACATGTGCATATACCCTGTCCAACATAAATTTGTATAAACATAGTAAAATGTGAAAGACAGAGCTATGAGAGAGGAGAGAAGGACTGAAAAACAGAGAGAGTAGTATATTCAGACAGAAAATGATTCTAGACAAGAATGCAAGTTGGTTATACACAACTTTAATCTCAGCACTTAAGAGGCAGAGGCAGATGTGTCTCTGAGGTCAAGGCCAGTCAGGTCTACAGAGTGAGTTCCAGGACAGTCAGAGCTACACAAAGAAACCTCATCTCAAAAACAAAACAACAAAAACAGACAAACAAATAAACAAACAAGAAAGATTCTAAGAGAGAAGCAGAGAAAACCAGAGAGTTGAACAGAGTAAGAGAAACTCAGACAGATGCAAAGATGGAGCAAGTCAGAGGCGGAGAGAAACTCTGCCGAGGAAGAGGCAGGGATATGGTAGCGGGGAGATCAGTGGACATTTGACAGGGAGAACCCCAACAGAGACATACCAGGCAAGAAAAGGCAGAGAACAAGAGCTAAGCGAGGAGAGCAATTAACGTAGAGAGGGACGGGTTGAGAGATGCCCCTGGATCTGAGAAGACAGGAGAGAAAGGACAGGGACAGCAGGGCATCTCTGAAGACCAGGGTTCGAGTCGCAGGACCCATATGGTGGAAGGAAAGGGCTGACTCTTACAAGTGGTCCTCTGGCCGCTACCCCCTCGATAGTATACAAAGAAACAGATAATGTGAAAACCGAAGGCAGGCGGTAAGGAGCGATGGAGAAAACCATAGTGCAGAGAATCTCCTGCCTTTTCTCTCAGGGTGACTTCCATTCTCACGCCCATAGGGGCCCACATGGATCTGGGGCCAAGATCAACACACTGAAGCCTCATTAATTACAGATGGGGAATAATGGGTCCTTGTGGGAGATTAGTGTGGTCCCGATGTCCTGACCCAGGGAGAATTCAAAGTGGGGAGTCCTGTAATTGGTCCCCTGATCCCTCTGGGTCAGAGCTCTCTAGGGACCTGGGTGGAGGCCTTAAACTCATACCACAATGAACATAGTCTGGATAATTTGCCACCCCCCCCCCACTGCTGAGCCCGGGTGCCTCATGCATGCTGTGCACCTTTGGTGGTGGGAAGAGTCTATTTGCTCCACAATGGGGATGTGTGGCCGTGGCTTCACTATGCGGTAAAGAAGGAGGGGTTTCTGTGAGGTGAGCCTGTTGAGGTTGTAGATTCTTGAGGGAGACCTACGGGCGTCAATGAGATGCTATGTGACCCAAAGGAGCTGTTGTACAAAGTGATGCGTGTGCATGTAGGTCAGAATGTCTTATAGGGGAATCCCATCTCTCTCCATCTCTCTCCCATCACAGTCTTCACCCAATATCACAGGATAGGACTGTAGGCATCTCTCATGATTGACTTCCTCCCCTGCACCTGTGACTGCAGTGGGTTATAACTACTGGGAGACTCTGATATTTGTGAATCTCATGTTCAGCCATGGTCTCTCTGTTGAGTCCTGGGCTCATCTATTCAGTGTTGATAGATATGAGTTTAGGGTTCCCACAATGACCTAAGAAACACAATACTTAAAATACCTCTATTTCTTGCACTTGCCAGGCCAATGCAGTAGGAAAACAAGATTGGGTCTAGCCTGGTATACATAGTAAGTTCTTGGCTAGTCTCGGCTACACAGCAAGATTGTTGAACAGATGGGGGAAAAGTGCTCTCCAAGAGTCAAGGAGGAGAAAAGGAGTTAGTTCTCACTTCTTTAAAGTGAGTGTGAGTTTTTGGTCAAGGGCAAGGAAATTTCAAGGGTTGCTTATACAACTGAACATACGGTACTTCCCTAGCCCTAAGGTCCACATACCCACTGAGAGAAGAACCTGGAAGTCTTCTCAGATGCCCTGGTCAGTCAGAATGTGTCACCCTGTGATTGACACAGTAATGGCCTTCCCGCCCCACTTGGCAGGGCGTTGGCTAGACCACCTACACGCACATTCTTTTTTTGGTGGCCACATTCTAGCCATTGGCCACCTTGGCCCAGCCATGCTCACTTCAGTCACGTGACCTGGACTCACTTCTGGGTGTAAAGGGTCTTCTGCCTCCAACACCATCTCCCCAGGCTTCATATACACCTCTCTAGTGTCTCTAACGCATTAACACACGCTTCGAACAAGTTTGGAAAAGACGTGCAGAGATTGTCTGCATCTTACAAACGAGGAAACGGGATTCTTCTTCTTAGCACATGGGAAGAATTAGTACAGAGCAAACCACCTGAAGACATTGTCCCTCTTGGCCACTCCTTTCCCATCCTTTCAACAAATGGCCTTTGGTTACCTCGTCACAAACTTTGAGGTCAGCTGGGACGTATCTAGGAAGGGGTTCTGGAGGATGGGAGACTGTCGTGGTCTCCCTAAGGGGAACAGGTCCTCCCTGGAGAGGAACAGCCCAGACATTTCCATGAGCGTTCTGCTTCCCTAGTGCCTGTCTAATCTGCAGCAGAGAGGGGTGCAGCCGAGCCAGAGGTTTTATGCCCAGCTGTCTCTTCACATGGGCTGGGCCTGGCCCCTGGTAGGGAAGAGAGAGAACGAGGATGAAGAAAGGAGAGGGAAGGGGGGATGGTGAGAGATGAATGGTCAAGGAGAGCAGGGGGAAGAGGGGGATGGGTGGGGAGCAGAGGAGGGGAGCAGAAGAGGCCATTAGAGGCAGAGTCACCTGTGGGGACAGGGAGACACCAAGACAGGATAGGAAGAGAGGAGAACAGGCTCCAAAGGGTGGCTGGGTGGAGAGATTAGGACAAGGTAGAGAGGGACGCAGGGAAAGGTAGGAAGCAGCGAGGAAGGGAGGAGAGAAGGACGAAAGGGAGGAGAGAGGGGAAATGGAGGCAAGACTTGGGGTGGGCAGGGCTGTGGCTAAGGATAGGTGGGGTGGGAGGAAGTTGAGGGGGGAGTTAAGTGCCAGGAAAAACAATCTGAGGGCGTCGTGTGAATCCAGGAGAAAGCGGTGATGGAAGAGAGACGGACAGCTCGGAGAGGGAAGGGGAGAGCAGAGGGGACGGAGGGCAGGAGGTGTGCCTGTGACTTTGTGTGTCTCGGAAGCGTTGTATAATATAGTCTCTTTCCAGCAAAATAGGGAAGGGCCTCTTGAGACGTAGCCTTGGATCCTAGGCACAGCTTCGGGCGTCAGAATGACTGGCTCGGAGTGGTTTAAGAAGCAGGGAAGAGAGAGGAGGAGGGCAGCAGAAGGCAGTGTCGGAAGGCCTGGTGCATGGACCACCCGGGGTTTATGCTTGGGTGTGGGGTCCAATGGCCCCCAGAGCTGGCTTGGTCTTACAACCTCTAACATAACCCCCCACCTGCCAGGCACCAACACCCTCTATGTGAGATATTTTGGGGTGAAGGGCTGAATGACAGATGGTGAGGAGGTGGAGTTAGCACTGGATTTGGAGGGTTGGGCTTAGAGTTGGGGGGTCCCAGGCTCTTATGAGGACTTAGACCAAACCAGCCTGAAGGAACCTGGTTGTGAATTACTGAGCCAGATGCTGATGTAGAACTACGGATACAGGAGGGATAATGGAAGGGACTGGCAGGGAGGCAGGAGGGGAGATGGCAGGGAGGGGAGAGGAAGTGGGTGGATGAAGAAGAGGAAGAGGGAAGAGAGGAGATAAAGGAGAAGTGGAGGAGGGAGACCGGAAGAGAGAGGGGAGGATGGAGGATGGAGAGAGGGGGAGAGACAGAGGTAGACAGAGAAGAGGGGAGGGGTATGGGAGGAGGGGGAAACAGAGAGAGAGGAGGGAGGAGGGAGGAGAGGGGAGAAGGCTGGGGATGAAGAAATGGGAGGAATGAGGGAAGAGAGAAGGGAGAGGAAGAGGGAAACTTCAGATTCGAGACTTCCTTCAGTGTAACATAGTCTGCGAGTGGCAGAGACAGAACCAGTAAGAAGCTACAGTAAAAGGCAAGCGAGACATAACTTAGAGTTGGGGAGAACAAAGGAGGGGTGAGGGAGGGGAGGGAGGAGCTGGATGCCCCCCACATCCCTTACCCTCCTAGCCCAGAGGGGCTGCAGTGATCCTGCCCTTGTCTCTGTCTCCAGGATGGGGCCAGGAACCCTCAATGACTCAAGAACCCCCGAGTTCCTGCTGCTGGGACTGTGGGCCCCACCTTCCCTGCGTCCCTTGCTGTGGGCCTCTCTTCTCCTGGCCTACCTCGCCACGGTGTTGGGTAACGGTGCCCTGGTGGGACTCATAGCCCTGGACAGACGACTACACCGGCCCATGTACCGCCTGCTGACCCACCTGGCCCTGCTGGACACGGCCTATGTGAGCACCACGCTGCCGCAGGCGCTGGCACACATGGCCATGCAGCGTGCCCGCCTCTCCCTGGCGCGCTGTGGGGCCCAGCTGTATGTGGGCATCTCCCTGGGCAGCTGCGAGGCCATCCTCCTGGCCGCCATGGCCCTGGACCGCTGTCTGGCCGTGTGCAGACCCCTGCATTATGCGACGCTGGTGACCACGCCCCGTTGCGCAGCGCTGGCTGGAGCATCCTGGACGCTGGGCTTTGGACTGTCTGTGCCCAATGCGGTGGCCGCACTGCGCCTGCCCTTCTGTCCCGGGAGGCCTGCGGTGGACCACTTCTTCTGTGAGCTTCCTGCGGTGCTGAGGACAGCGTGTGCGGACACCACAGCCAACTACAGGCTGGTCTACGGCCTGGGCGTGCCCATCCTCCTGGTGCCCTTGGCCTTCATCCTAGCCTCCTACGCCTGGATTCTGGCTGCGGTGAGCAGGTTGCCCTCGGCTGGGAGTCGCCGAAAGGCCCTGTCTACCTGTAGCTCACATTTGGCGGTGGTCGGGCTCTTCTATGGAACCGTGAGCGCCATGTACCTGCGGCCCCGAGCCTCTAGTGCTCTCCCCGCCAGACATCATAAGCTGGTGGCCGTTTTCTACCTGGTGATCACACCTGTTCTCAATCCACTCATCTACAGCCTTCGAAACCGTGAGGTCCACGCGGCAGCCCAGTATGCCCTGGCCCGACTCCGGGGCGGGAGCACTGTGCTGGGCTAAAGCTACTCGTGCGAGGCATAGAACTTTCTCATTGCTGGTCCCTTCAAATTCCGTGGGGACATCTTTGTATTTTATTTTTGTTAGAGAAGGTCTCAGTAGGTAGTCACCTAGCTTGGAACTCATTAGGTATGCCCAGGCTGGACTCGAACTCACTGAGAAACGCTTGCCTTTGCCTCCTGAGTGCTGGGATTAAATGGGTGTGCCACTCTTCGGGGATGTTTTAAAAATTGTACATGTTTATTGACATTTTGAGGATTTCCCAGAGTGTGTTCTGATCACGTCCATCTCCCACTCCTCCCCCAACTCCTTCCAGACGCACCCCTACTTCCAACTGCAACCCCCAGTTCAGTTTGTGTCCCCTTGTCTTCATGGGTGTGGGGCCATTGAATGGAGCAAGGTGGACCTACCGGGGCTTTGCGCTTGCCAGGCCAGCCCTCTGCCACATCCCCAGCCCTGACGGCACTTTTAAATAAAGAAGTAGATGAAATTTTCAGACTTGCTGTGGCTCCATCATTCCTGTTACCGTGGAGAGTGAGAGAGAAATTACAGATAAAGTCACAAAGGAACTTTGCACTGCACCCAGAAAATTCTCAGTGGACACTGCTGTCTGGACACCCCATAATATGTGTATGTCAAAGTCTGGAAGGAGGCTCCTGGGGGAGGAAAGCCAGTGGGGAAGGCAATGTGATTCTTATTTTAGTAGCGATGCATAGATATTGAAAAGTTAAACTACTTATTTTATAGACATGTGTGTGCCTGAGTGTGTGTGTGCACCGTGCACATTCAATGCCCGAGGAAGCCAAAACATGCTGGATCCTCTGGAACTGAAATTACAGACGATTGTGGACACTGTGTGGGTGCAGGGATTCAGACCTGAGTCCTCTGTGAGAGCAGTCGGTGCTCTTAACCGTTGAGTCATCTCTCCAGTCTCTGCTCTTTCTTTTTCCTTTTTTGTTTAAGACAGGGTTTCTCCATGTAGCCCTGGGTGTCCTGAAACTCACTTTGTAGACCATGCTGGCCTAGAAGTCAGAAGTTCTTGATCCTCCTGCCTCAGCCTCCTGAGTCCTAGGATTAATTAAAGATGTGCACCACTGGCCCAGCCGGATATTAGTGGCGCTTGCTCGCCTTAAAACACTCGTGAGGCAAAGACCGCTGGATCTGTGTGAGGTTGAGTCCAAACTGATCTACCAAGGAAACCCTGTCTTGGAGATGAGAGAGAGAGAGAGAGAGAGAGAGAGAGAGAGAGAGAGAGAGAGAGAGAGAGAGAGAGGGGAGAGGTGCATACCTGGCTACTCTTCCTTTTTTTAGTTACTTCAAAATCTAAAAATAATTTGTATATAGCAAGGTCCTGTTTTTGTTTTTTTCTATCCCAGTCATCAGGCAAAATACAAACTTAACAATCTCATTCTCAGAAATGCATGGCAGAGGCAGGAGGATTGAAAATTTCTCGTTCACCATGAGGGCTTTCATACATGTCCTCATTCAACTACATCATATACTTGGACCACAGTTACCACCAAAACCTCTTCTTTCTGCCCCTCTCAGCCTTTTGGTCCTCTATGGTAGGTTTCTCCACCGACACAGTAGGCCAGATCCAGCCAAATTAAAAAGTAATAGAGCTGGTTTATTTTGGCAAAGGACTCCTGGGTGATCCTCCAGGCCCCAGAGAGTGGGGCAGGAGAAAATTCACTTGGCGGTTCTAAAGTAGGGAGCTTAAATACCGTGTAGCCGGATGGGGGGTGATGACGGGTTTGTACCCAAGTATGGCACACGGCACGCTTTTAGCTAAGCAGGGTCTTGAGCAGCTACCAGCTTCGGGGGATTGGCCACCAACACTGGAGAACTGGAATTTTTGGAGGTTTTTTTTCTGAGAGGGAGGGGTTTGAAGAGGGAGGAATAGCCGGATCAAGCAGGAGTGAGCTGGAGATTCCTGGTGAGCACTTTGCATTTCTCTGTCTTTAAAACAAGACCAGACAGCCCGTAGTGGTGCATGCCTGTAATCCCAGCACTAGGGAGGCAGAGGCAGGCAGATCTCTGTGAGTTCCAGGCCTGCCTGGTCTACAAGAGCTAGTTCCAGGACAGCCTCCAAAGCCACAGAGAAACCTTGTCTCGAAAAACCAACCCCTCCCCTAAAACGGTTAGAAATGCTTTGTGTTTTTCTCCATTTAATAAAATGTTTGGCTATAGGTATATTATAGATCATTTATGGTCTTGACGCACCTTCTTTCTATTCTGAAATTTTCCAGGACTTGTATCATAAAGGAATGCTGATTTTTAAATTTTTATTTTTTTAGTTAGGTATACATGTGTGTCTGTGTGTACGTATGTGCACCTGAGTGCCTGTGTTTGCAGAATGCATAGGATGCATATCCTAGAACTGGAGTTACAGGCTGTTGTGAGCCGCCAGATGTAGATGCTGAGAACTGAGCTCAGGTCCTCTCCAAGAGCAGTCCATGGTCTTAACTGCTGAGCCATCTCTCCACACACTGTTTTTGCATGTGCAGAGAGACCAAATTCACATCTTGAGCTTGTCACAGCCTCAGTTTTTGATCTTGTGCCTTAGTTTCCCCAGATCAAAACTCCACACCACTATGACATAGGTGATCATGGGATAAACCAGCAGGAACAGATTATAAATCAAAGGTGCCAGTAAACTTGGGCCTGTACTCTCTCTGTTAGTCAACTTCTCACCGCTCTAACAAGCACCCAAGACAATCAGATTACAATGCGAAAAGGTTATTTTCTTTCGGCTCACAGATGCAGACGCGCCAGCCGCCACTTTGGGTGAGGGAAGCAGAGCATAGGAGGAATGTGTTCCCTCTATCATTCTACAGGTACACTGGGAGTGCTCCAAAACCATGCATAGGCTCTGAGACCAAGCTCTTGTGATACAAAATAACAGGACACATCATTTGATGATACATGGAGAACAAGGGATATGATAATCACTTAACAGCATGGTGTATTTTGATCACTACCCACAGGACAAAGAAGGTGGGAATATTTTCATGTTAAGTTTGGAGAAGAAAAACACTGTGTTGGGTAGTTCAGAGGGTCTTTTAAAGTCTATATAATTAATGAATTAATTAATTAATTTATTATGTGTATAGTGTTCTGCCTGCATATATGGCTATGCACCAGCAGAGGGCACCAGATCTCATTAAGGATGGCTGTGAGTCACCATGTGGTTGCTGGGAATTGAACTCAGGACTCTGGAAGAGCAGCTACTGCTCTTAACCTCTGAGCCTTCTCTCCAGCCACCTATTTTAGTTTTTAAAAATTATGTGTATGTTGTGTTTGAAGTTCATGCTCATGTGACTGCAGGAGGCAAAGGAGGCCGGAAGAGGGCATCGAATCTCCTGGTTCTGGAGTTGCAGGCGTTTGTGGGACATCCAGGATGTGCCAGGAACTGAACTTAGGTTTTCTGCAAGGACGGTACTCTCTCTTCACTGCTGAGTCATCTCTCCAGACCCCCTTATTCTCTTTAAAGTTTTTAATTACATGTGTATTTTCAGCTAACTAATTAACTAATTAATTTGTGTGTGTGTTTGTGTGTGTGGAGTTCAGAGGATGACTTGTGGGAGTTGGTTCTCTGCTTCCACCACCCCAGTCATGAAGACAACACTGTGTCATTAGGCTTCCCTGTAGGTGCCTTTACACACACAGCCACAAGGCTGGTCTCTTTTATTCTTCATACAAACAGAAACATGTGGGTGTTTAAAAGGGAATTTATTTCAGAAATTAATTTTAGTGATATATCCCAAACTGTAAGTTCAGAGGGTGTGGTTTCGAGGTTCTTTCACCAAAAAGATATGAACGTCTAGGGGTGTTTCCATCATCAGTTGAGTCATCTATGCTCAGGGTAGACCAGTACTCCAAAAATTATAGGAATATGTCCTACAATTATAGTGTGAAAGTGAACAAATATATAATAACATTAAAAATTCGATGGCTTATTAAGAGTGTCAAGCACAGAGGTGTCCTATAGTCCAGTTTACACCCTTGGTAGACACCCAAGTCAGAGAAAAGCACAAATCTATACAAGACACTGTCTATGGTATTTACATCTGTGCCACTCACAATAGCCCCAATCATGTAGAAACAACTCAGCTGGGGCTGTGGACATAACTCATTGGGTGGGGTAGGTGCCCGTCTAGAATTCACCAGGGAAGGAGATGAGGGGTGTGGCTCAAGTGGTGCTGTTCTAGCCTAGAATTCTCCACTGAGGGCACGGGGAACATATCAGTGGCAGACTACCTGCCTAGAATCCACCAATGAGGTGCTGGGAATGTTGTTTAATGATAGATCATTTACCTAGATGCTACCTGAGAGAGGCATGGGACATGTCTCATTGGTGTAATGTTTGCCTGTACCCCACCAGTGAATGGCTGAGGGTATGGTTCATTGATAGAGCACACATCTAGAATCCCCCTGTGAGGTGCTAGGGCATAGTTCAGTCTTAAAACAAAGGAAGACAAAAAAGAATGCTTGCTTAGCATGCACATTGGTCTAGGTTCAGTCTCTGGCACCTTCTGAACAGCCACGTGCAAACACGCAGGTGTGCACATGCACACATGATGGAATACTAGAATCAATATTAAAATGAAAGAAATCTATGCTAGGCGTGTGTTACAATGCAGATGAACCTTGAAAATATTTTGCTATGGGGCAAAAGGTGGGGGCTACTCTGGATACTAATTTACATGAATATCCCCCAATGGTCCTATCCATAGAGACTGAAAAAAGTTGAGTAGGGACAAGACATTTCGGGAACATCTACTCAATGGTCACAAGGTCTCTTTAAGGAGTGATGAGGTATGTGGGATGGAGCCACATCCTCGTGAATGTACTAAAGAACATTCTTGAGTCAGAATTTCTCTATGTAGCTATGGAGGCTGTAGCCAGGCTGTCCTCAACTTCACAGAGATCCACCTGGTTCTGTCTCCGGCCAGCTAGAATATTAAATTTTTTACTTTAAATTGGGCGAGTTGCACAGTATGTGGATGGTGTTTCAAAGAGCCTGCTAAAATTAGTGATGCTGACTGCACAGTGAGCAGAGTGATTACTTTGTTCCGTCATGCTCCAGGTACTGCTCCAATCTCAGCACTTTCAAATGATTGGCAGAAGCTGGACCGATGGCTCAGTGCTTAAGGATGTGTACTAGGGCTGGAGAGATGGCTCACAGGTTAAGAGCACTGACTGATCTTCCAGAGGTTCTGAGTTCAGGTCCCAGGAACCACATGGTCTCAACCATCGGTATGAGACCTGGTGCCTTCTTCTGGCCTGCAGGGATGCATGCAGGCGGAACACTGGGTACATACTAAATAAATATAACTTTAAAAAAAGTTAAAAAATAGAATGAGTGCTGCTCTTCCAGAATCTGAGTTTGAGTGCCAGCATCCATTCCAGGCACCCCCACAGCAGCTGTAATCCAGTTCCTGGGGATCCAATGCCTGTGGCCTCTGTAGGCACCTGCAGCCTCCAGGATTAAAAACAGAATAAAACATTTTAAATAACTGACATTCTCTAGCCCTATAAAATGTGTCCTACATGAATCTCATTTCATGGACGACAAACAGAAGTGACGTTATCAATGTTTCATGGCCAAAGAGTGGTGGTGCCAGGATCCAAAGCCACATGGACTTGCTCCAGCTGCCCCTCTGCAGCTCTCTGCTTTGTGCCCACAGGTAAGTCTCTCCCAGAAAGAAGGAAGGGCTGTGTGTGCTCTCCCACTGGGAGGTCCATGCAAACCTTCCTCATTTATCCTCTTCACTCATCACAGTAGAACTGGGATCCATTGGCTTCTCACACTGATGCTTCAATCCCTTCTCAGTTTCCCTGGCATGGCCAGGAGCCCTTGGGACATAGAGAGGAAGGGGAGTTGGGCCCCCTTCAAACCTCAAGGCTTGCCCCCCAATTCCACAACCTTCTAGAATAGTGCTGCCAGTTGTGGCAGTACTAGCAGATAGTCTATGTATATTCCCCTAGTCACTTGTATATCAAATATAATATGAGGGCTACCTAATATTGCTTATGATGTATTGATTGCAAAATATAAGAAAAACAAGTATTTATGTATTCAATGCAGACGGGATTTGTGGTTTTAATTTTTATTTGTTCTTTCAGATTTTTGTACATGCCTACCATGTATTTTACACACATCCACCCCTCATTTCCCCACCTCCAACTCCCCCTGCTTTCCCAATAACATCTCCTTTTCAACCCCATGTTCTCTTATAATCTTATAATCTAATCAGTGCTGTCCCTAAGTGCATGGGCATAGGATCATCCATGGGCTCAGACAACGTTCCAGGGACCACACTATAGGAAAGGGGCTGCCAAGGGCTGGAGAGATGGCTCAGCACTTAAGAGTACTGAACGCTCTTCCAGAGGATCTGGGTTCAATTCCTAGCACCCACATTTCAGCTCACAACTGTCTGTAACTGAAGTTCCAGGGGACCCAACACCCATGGCAAAGCACCATTGGACCTCATGCTGGCATGTCTGACCGGCTTGGTCCTGAGTGGGTGGTCCCAGCTGCTATAACTTCATGTGTGCAACGGGTGTGTCATGTCTGGGGGACAGCACTCCACAGCACTCCTCCCCATTCTCCAGCTCTCCCATCCTCCTCCTAGAGATGTATCGTGTGCTATGATTGTTGTACCCACTCAGAGAGGACCCCAAGGCTCAAGGACCTTAATGACACCAAATCCAAGTACAAGAAGGTCCATTTATTTCAGGAAAACCAACTCGCTGGGGCTCAACTCTGTCAGGAGGGCAGCAAAAGCAAGGCACTTTAAAAGAAAAAGGGAGGGGAGGGGGTAGTCCCAAGTCTGCAAGTCCTAGTTTGCAGGGTATAGTAAAGGTTATCAGAAAGAGAAGGCCATGAGAAGTGAGCAAGAGTCCTGAGACTGCAAGTCTCGTTAGGGTTCCCATAGTTACAGAGATTACTTAGCACAGTAAGTCTTTATACATAGTTATAGCATCTCAATTTTTCATACAAATTTTAAGACGAGGCCTTGAGAAGACACTAACTGCCTTTGGTTAGGTAGAATTAATTGTCACATCTGTTCTCTGGGATTCCATGGCCGGAGCACAACCTGTGATTGTGGGCTAAGGGAGTAGCTGCCAATGCTGTTGCAGCTGCTGGTGGGTCTGAACTTCTGATCTTGTAACACCTCCCCTCACTTAGTTGGGGATTTTTATTCTCCTTTTTTTCCTAATCCATTTTCCTTAGTGGCCCAGAACACATCAATGAGGAAGCTCAAGGAGAACCCTGAGTGGGGGGATTCCATGGCAGATGAGCAAGACTGAGGTGAAGGGATAAACACGCCAGGCAGACAGAGCCTAAGTGAGGAGTTTTATTAGAAAGGGGAGGGGGCGGTGTTGGGGAAGTCCTGTGCATTTGTCAATAAAGCACTGTCTGACCAATAGGGAATCTAGATAGGAGGGACTAGGAGTCCAGAAGGACTCTGGGAAGGAGAAACACAAGAGAGTCAACATGTAACGCCATGGGGTAGGAAGCCCGGAACTATTCTCCTGTAAGAAACATACTTAGATTAACAACTATGGGGTAATTACTTAAGTCAGAGCTAGCCAGTAAGAAACAAGCAAGGCCAACAGCTTCATAATTAATATAGCCTCCTGTGTGTTTATTTGGGACTGATACGGCTCTAGAACCAGGCTGGCGGGAAAGCGGCTCTGGAACCAGGCGGGAAGGCTCCTCTCAAGGACAAAGCTTCTCTTTACAGGGCGGGAAGAGAAAAGAGGTAAAGAGACACAGAGACAGAGAGGACGGAAGAGAAGAGGGAGACAGGAAACGTCCCGTCAGCCCCAGGAGAACATCAGGAAAAACAGAAGCAGGAAAGAGAGAAGCAGCAAAGACAGCTGGAAAAGATAACCTAAGTGGGCGGGGTCTTTCTTTTAAAGGGGTCCCTTGCATCTGCGTGCAGAATATGCGCTGCCTGAGTGCATTCTGTCAGGTGATACGGCAGGCCAGCATAATGCCTGAGTACTTATATTGTGAGCCTTGGAAGTGGGCTGATATAATCTTCAGCCAAGCCCACACTCACTTGTTCTCAACATTACAAACAAGAACAAGTATCTTAACCAGGTTCCTGGACAAAAGTATGGATGTAAATGAGAATACTTGAAGTTTAACAACATGACCGTTGTAGCCCCTCCACAGGACCTGAGCTCAGGTGCAGGTACCCACATCAGGCACCTAGAAACTGACTGTAACTTCAAGTCCAGGGGAACGGATGCCTCCGACCTTGGGGGTTCTGATAATCGTGTGCTCATATTCACATGCAGACACACCTTCATGTAACTAAACCTAACAAGAATAAATCATTTTCAAAATAAGAAGTTTATGTCATTTTTGGAAAAACAAGTGGAACTGAAGATCGTTGTGTTAAGGAAAGTATGTCAAAATCAGACAAAATTCACATTTTTCTCTTATTTACATAATGGAGTTTGTTTAAGATGTCAAAGTAGAAGAAGTATTTGGAAGAAGGAATCCAGTGCCTGCGGAAGGAGGTACAAGAGAGGATAATGCAGTATTAATATAATTTTACATGCGTACACACATGGTCATGAACCCTCTTGTCTTTCTCATTAGTATACACTAATTTAAAGAGACCCTTGTGGGAAGATGACAGGGCTACATGGAGACAGGTATTGGCCGCCAAGCCTGATGACCTCAGTGTGAAACCCAAGCACCCATGTGGTGGACGGAGAGAACCCAGTCCCTCAAGTTATCATCCAACCCCCACACGTGCACCCTGTGGTCACAGAGAGAGAGAGAGACAGAGAGATAGGCAGACAGATGTCGTAATTACTTTTCAGACAGAAATTCCACCAAAAACCAAAAGAGGAAGAGTCACCTAGTGAGACTACCAGGTGCTGAGAATAATAATGTAAATCCAAGTGTCCTCCAGCTAGCTTAATGATCCCACATCAAAGGCAAGCTGTGTAGCCACACACACTGTGAGGCTGCTTCCAATCCTAACATAACTTTGCGGTTTGTTTTGGTCTTACAGTCAGAGTCTCACTACAGCCCTTCCTGGCCTGCAATTCCCTAAGTAGACCAGGCTGACCTCGCACTGCTGGGTTCTGCTTCCTCTGCCTCCCCTCTGCTGGGATTACAGATATACACGGCTAAACCCGGCTCCTTATTGTGCTGTGTCTTAATGTGAAATGCATTACTGTAGCTCATTTTAATCTTTGAGAGCTGATTTTAACTCTCTTTTACTGACAAATAAAATGATGCAGGTAATTCTTAGGTTTGAATATTTTTAAGATCAGATGGCATATCCTCATAACGTGTGTTAGATACCTTTCTTGCCACCATGTCCAATGTGTGACAAAAAGCAAGTTAATCCCAGCACTCGGGAGAAAGACGCAGACAGACCTTTGTGAGTTCGAGGCCAGCCTTGTTTACAAAGCAAGTTCCTGGACAGCTTCCAAAACAATACAGAGAAACCCTGTCTCAAAAACAAAAAACAAAAACAAAAACAAAAGCTTATTGTGGATCACAGTTGCACAGTTTTCAAATATTTCTTATTTTTATTTTATATCTGTGGGTCAGAGAGCAGGCATGTTCACCATGTGTATGCAGTGTCCATGGAGGCCAGAAGAGGGCGTCACATCCCCCTAAAACTGGAGTTACAGGCAGTGAGATCCAAGAGGTGGGTGTTGGGAATTGAACACCAGGCTTCTGCAAGAGTAACACGTGTTCTTCAGGACTGATTGGCCCTCCATTTGAGGGTTCAGTTCCCCGTGTGCAGAGAAGCAGTAGGGCGCAGGAATTATGAAACATTGTGTCAGCAGTCAGGAAGCAAACAGTAAGGGGGACCCGGCGGCTATGAAGCATTAAGGTTGACTCTCAGTGACCCATGTCCTCCATCCAGACTCCACCCCCTAAAGATTCTCCTACCTCTAAAACAGCACCCACCATGGGGGGACCATGAGTTGAAACACATAAGCATGTGGAGCAAATTTCATACTCAAATCACAACATACCATAAATCAGTTGATTTAGATGAGATTCAAATTTAACGTTTCCTTTCTGAAATTTGCTTTTTCCTTGCTACAGTTGGAAGTTCTGCGTGCATGGGAAAGATGCCATCACTGTGCTTTTGAACTCTGTTCCAGCTGCTACATCAGTGGGGAAACAGAATGTTACCTACTGAATCCATGAGGCAAGTTGAAAATTTGGCTGTGGTCAAGGGGCCATTAGAGAATTGTGACGTCATCCACACAACAAACATGGCCATCCCGGCAATAGAGTCTTGAAGAAAGGATTTAACGTACTTGTGAATTGATGTCCTCAAGACCACTAAGTTAGAAACGCTCCCCAAGGAATCGGGTAAATGAAGTCATATAGAGAGGTCAGGGGGTAAAGGTACCTCGTCTTTGAATGAAGACACGAACTAAGGCAGCCTTGACCTCCTTGTTCCGCAGGCTGTAGATGAGGGGGTTGAGCATGGGGGTCAACATGGTGTAGGACAGGGACACCACTTGCTTGTTCTCAGGGGAGTAGCTGGAGTTGGGGCACAAGTGGATGACCCCCGCTGTGCCATAAAACAGAATTACCACGACGAGGTGGGAGGCACAGGTGGACAGGGCCTTGTGGCGCCCAGAGGCTGACGGCATCCGAAGGACAGTAACCAGAATCCTGGTATAGGACGTGACTATCAGAGATACAGGAACAATCAAAAGTACCACAGTGATCATGAAAACACTGGCCTCGAAGACTCTGGTGTCTGCACACACCAGGCTCAGCAGAGGTGGTATGTCACAGAGGTAGTGCCGGATGCCCCGAGACCCACAGAAGGGGAAGTTGAAGAGCCAGATGGTGAAGACCAGACCCACGGGAGTTCCTGCGAGCCAGCAGCTGGTGGCCAGCAGGTGGCACAGCCTCAAGCTCATGATGGTACCATAGTGCAGAGGCCTGCAAATGGCCAGGAAGCGGTCCCAGGCCATGACTGTGAGGAGCAAGGACTCAGATGTGACACAGGACAGCACGAAGAACAGCTGCAGGGCACAGCTTATGGGGTACATCCCGCGACCAGGTCGCAGCAGGGTCACCAGCAGACGGGGCGCCACGTCCAGTGAGAAGCAGATCTCCACCAGGGCCAGCTGGCGCAGGAACAAGTACATGGGCGCTCGCAGGCCTGGGTCCAGGCTGGTGAGCAGGACGATAAGCGTGTTGCCTAGCAGCGTGAGCAGGAAGATGGCCAGGAAGAGCACTGCGAGCATTGGGCGCAGGGAGGGCACGTGTGCAAAGCCCAGCAGAACGAACTCCAGCTCATGTGTGCGGCTGTGATTGGTCCAGGGACGAGCTGCCCACAAGGGTGTCATGGGCTCGGGATTCGAGGCTGCTGAGCTAAAGACCAAGGAGGAACCCTATGGAGTACCAGAGGGAGGAGAAGATGAATTGAGAATTGTACTTCGTGAGTCTCAACTTTCACCTTGCCTAGGATGCTTACGAATGATAAATCAAGCCAACGCGTCACCATGGGCAGTGCCCTTCTTAAAATCCCCAGTGAGGGCGGATGAATCAAAGCGACCTCGTCCTCTAATCTAGCCTGTCTTTGCCCTTACAGCCTTGATCTTCAAAAACAAACAAACAAACAAACAAACAAAACCCTTAGGTAGCCCTGGCTGTCTTGGGCTCCTTATGTAGATCAGGCTGTCCTGGAACTCACAGACATCCTCTTGCCTCTGGCATGATCCACCACGCCTGTGAGACGGTTCTTGGCTGGCTCTCCATCCTAGTCCCCTTCTGAACTTCTGGCTCACTAGAATTCATTTCCAGAACCTTCTCATCTGTGGTCCCTGCTATTTCCTTCTCACTTCATGACCTTTGTCACACAGGCAGCCTTGGTGAAACTTAGTGTGTCACAAAATCAAAACAGAACAAAGTGATGTCAGTGCAGGACAAGGATTTGTGGGACAGTGAGGACTCAGGTTGAGATAGACAAAGCAGAGAGTGAAATGACAGTAATCAGAATTGCATATGTATATATATATATGAGTCTGCCAACGAGCAAATTAAATTTAGGATAAAATTCATCAAAAAAAGAAAAATGGTAGAAAATTGCTTGGGTTTTGCTTGCCTGTTTGTTTATTGTTTGGTTTTGGTTTTGGATTTTTATTTCATTTTTTAAGACAGTCCTGGCTAACCACGTCTTTGGTGGCACAAGCCTTTAATCCCAGCATTCGGGAGGCAGAGGCAGGCAGATCTCAGTGATTTCTAGACCAGCCTGGTCTACAAGAGCTAGTTCCAGCACAGCCTCCAAAGCCATAGAGAAACCCTGTCTCGAGAAATGAAACCACAAAAAAAAAAGACAGTCCTGGCTGACCTGGAACCCACAGTGTAGACCAGGCTGGCCTCAAACTCACAGATCCACCTGTCTATTTCCCAAGGGCTGGGATTTAAGGCGCGTGCCAGCACCCCCTGGCAGAAATTGTTTTCTTAAAGAATTAAGATTTCCATGACAACACCAGACCAAAAGTAAAAAATAAAAACATACCAAGGGGATAAACTCAAGGGCTCTGTTTAAACTCCCTGAAGCTCATAGGATGTCACTAGAAGAAAGACTGGACAACTCTGAACAAAACTCAAAAAGGAAAACACCAGGAGGAGGAAAAGCCTCACCTAGCAAATGGAATACACAAGAAAGGAGAAGGTCTGATTAACACTATGTGTCTAGAGAGAAATCCCTGCAGCATAGGAACAAGGCAGCCTCCTCTGAGCCTATTTCTTACCTGTGAAGTGGTGATAACAGGGTTTCACTTGGGAGGCTGCATGGCACAGCACTAATTATTGGGGTAGCCCCAAGTTTAAAAACTCAGCATGGCCATAGCCATCTTTAAGGGGGGTCGGGAGGTTGGGGAAGTGAAACAGGGTTAAGAACCTGTGGCACCATCATGAGGTCCTGAGTTCAGACCCCCAGCCAGACATGGCGGAGGGAGCTTTAACCTCCGCACTGGAAGGACGGGCAGAGATGGGGGACCATCCGCCAGCTAGTCTACCAGAAATAGAGAAGGCCAAGTTCAGTGAGAGACCCTGGGTTGAAAAATAAGGCAAGAGATGCAGGACGACCCTTGAAAATGACCCGTGGATTCCACTTACGTACACCACTCTGGGGGGGGGGGAGACAGATAGACAGACACAGAGTGACACACACAGGAGACCATTGCAACATTGGCCATGGCAGCATGACCTCATAGTCTGGCATTAGGATGATGGAGGAAGGAATCAGGAATTCAAGGTCATCTCCTAATTATACATAGCTCAAGGCCACCCTGTCTCAAAATATAAAATATGAAATAGGATGGGATGGGAAAAGAGGAGAGGAGGAGAGATGAGGAGGGAGGGGAAAGGAAGGGAAGAAGGGGAGAGGAGGGGGAGAAGGCAAGAGGAGAGTTAGGGGAAAGGGACAGGGCTGGAGTGGAGGGAGGAAAGAGGGGAAGGGGAGAGGGGAGTAAGGAAGGGGGAGAAGAGAAAGGGAGGGGAAGGGTCAGGGAGGGGAGGGATGGGTATCAAAGTACAGTGACATAGAAAATATTCAGGAAATGTTGTACCCCAAACCCAAGTTGTAAAATAATAAGGACAGAGCGGTATCTTAGGTTGGGTTACTATTACTGGGATGAAACTCCATGACCAAAGCACCTTGGTGAGGCAAGTGTCCATTTGGCTGATGTATCTACAATGCAGTCATTGAAGGAAGTCAGCACAGGAACTCAAAGAGGACTAGAGCCTGGGAGCAGGAGCTGATGCAGAGGCCATGGAGGAGTGCTGCCTACTGTCCCGGTCCACATGGCTTGCTCAGCCTGCTTTCTTATAGAACCCAGGACCACTGGCCCAGGGACAGCACCATCCACAAAGTGCTTGACCAGCCCACATCAATCGCTGATTAAGGAAATGCCCTACACAAGATCTCCTGAGCAAATTGGAAGCATGGGGGGAGGGGGAGGGAGTTAGGAGAAAGGGAAAGGACAAGAGAAGGGGAGAGGAGGGCATGAGGGAGCAGTAAGATTGAGTCAGGGGAAGAATAGAGGAGAGCAAGAAAGGAGATATTATAACAGAGGGAGACATTGTGAGTTTCAAGAGAAATCTAGCACTAAGGAAATGTCCAGAGATCTACAAGGATAATCCCAACTATCAATCTATGCAATATTGCGGAAGCCACCTTAAATGCCCTTCCCCAATAATGAGACTGATGACTACCTTATATGCCATCCCAGAGCCTTCATCCAGTAGCTGATGGAAACAGAAGTAGACACCCACAGAAACACGGAGCTGAACTCCTGGAATCCACTTGCAGACAGGGAAGAGACCTGAACAAAGGTGTCAAGACCAGGCTGGAGAAACCCACAGAAACAGCTAACCTGAACGAGGGTGAGTTCATAGACCCCAGATTGATAGCTGGGAAACCAGCACAGGACCAACTCAGACCCCCTGAACGTGGGTGTCAGTTAGGAGGCCTGGGCAATCTATGGGGCCTCTGGCAGTGGAACCAGTATTTAGCCCTAGTACATGAATGGGCTTTGGGAGCCCACTCCACATAGAGGGACACTCTCTCAGCCTAGACACACAGGGGAGGGCCTAGGCTCTGCTCCAAATGACTGGAGAGACTTTGAAGCTCCCTGGGGAGCAGAAAGGGGATAGGATGGGGGTTGGTGGGGGGCAGGGGAGGAGGAGAGGGAGAAGGAACTTGGATTGGTATGCCAAAAGAGCTTGTTTCTAATTTAAATAAAAAAAAGTAAATGCCCTACTCTACAAGCTTGCCTACACCACAGTCTTTTGGAGGCATTTTCTTCACTGACAAGCTCCTTTCTCAGATGACTTTAGCCTGTCAAGTTGAGCTGAAACTATCGAGTACAGACTGTAGGATACAAAACACACCACAGAGTTGCCTGGTTTTTCTTTCAGGCCCACATGTACAGGGAGAAATGTACCATAAATGTGGGAAAGGATACACCCTAAAACAACGATGGAGATTCCTCTCAAAAAATGAGGATCCTGGTTGGAAGTAATAGGGAAGTTTAGCTTTGGTCCTATTAGGTTGTGGGCTGGCGAGATGACCCAGTGGGTGCAGGTGCTTGCTGCCAAGCCTGACAAAGTGAGTTTGATCTCTGGAAATTACATGGTGAAAAGGGAGAACCTGCAAGTTGTCCTCTGACTGCCACACTGCATTGTGACATGCACACACACACACACACACACACACACACACACACCTTAAACACATACGTACATAAATAAATGTAATCTTAAAATCTAACTTTCATTTTTAAAAACTACTGTAAACAAATCACTCTTAAGGACAGTACATGGCCAAAATCCCCTAAAAAAATGAATTCAGTGGCATCTTGGGGTCTTGTTATCACATAAATTTTGTGTCAGGGCTTTGTTTCTTTATTCTTCAGGGAGGGGTTGAGATAGGGTTTCTCTGTGTAACAGCCCTGGCTGTCCTGGAACTCACTTTGTAGACCTCATAGAGATCCTCATGACTCTGCCTCCCAAGTGCTGGGGTTAAAGGCATGCATTACCACCACCCAGCTTATTCATTGACTTTTAACTTCCATGTATTTTGTGTATATATTATAACATCCGGGTCTCTGTATTGCAGTCCTGTGTGTGCAAACATGTGTGTCTCTGATTCTACCTGTATTTCTTGTGCTTTTTCTCTGGCTTTCCTTCTGCTTGATTTGTCCTAATCCAGTTTGCTTGTGTTTTCTTTGTCTTCTTTTATTCTATGAGTATTCTTTAGATGTCTGATTGTTTTGAGGAGAAGAGGTGTGAGTTAGGACCTGTAAAAAGTGTGGTAGGGGAAAGTGTATGAAAAAAATCTATTTTCAATAAAAAAGAAAAGCAGAAAAAAAGATTACTGTAAGGACAAAAAGTACCAAAGCTCATTCCAGCCACACTCTTTATGGCCTGGGCATAGGGTCCTGGAGAAATAAAACGCTGGACCATCCCAGGCTGAGGATGGAGGTATGGAATGGATTTTAATCATCATCAGGCATTTTGTTTTGTTGTCTTTTTTTGTGTTTTCATGTCAAAATGAATCATTCAACTAGAATCAGGGCTATGATCTCTCACTCCTTAAATTCTCCATCACCCAAAAGGAAAACCAGATCCTTTTTGTATTTCAAAGCATCATCTTCAGGGATTAAGATTCTGGACCACTCCCGAGCCAGGAAATTCATTTAGCAGCACCCAAGAAGCATTCTTTTAGTGAATTCGAGCATTTTGAGATATGACCATGGCATCGACCAAGGATTAGAACTGTTTCTAACATGTCTCTGAACCCCACCCTATATTAAGTATGTGCACACAAAGAACACAACACACTCTTTGTATTTTTTTTTCCTTAGGATAAGGTCTCACTATGTATCCAAGGTTGGTCTGGAAGTCCCAGTGTAGCTCAGACTGGCCTCCTACTTGTGGACAGTCCCCTTATGAGGCTGCCAAGGCCTGGGGTTCCATGTCCCAGTCACCAGCACTTGTAGGACCCGGCACTTCCTGCCAGAAAGCTCCAGAAGTGCCTGGGATGCCCATATCTTAATGGCGTTTAAACAAAGCTGTGCCTTGATATCTGATTTTCATTACAGACTCAGCGCCTCCTTCGGGAAGCTGGAATGAGAGATGGGGTGGACACAATCAGATATTAAGGGAATGAACAACTGAAAGCAGGCAAGGCATTCGGTGTGTGACCTTTATCTTGTTGAGCACTTCTCCCCCAACCTGTAAAAGGGAGGTCATAATATACCCAGACTGGTGGCAAGCCAGAGAGAAAGTTTGTCACTGAGTACGTGCCCCCAAAGTGTTTCTAAGAGTGAGATAGAAGCTTGAATTCAAACTCTACCAGTTAGCACCTGTGAGAATGGCCTAACTTTTCTGTCCTTTATCTGCAAATTCACCATCACCCCACCATCACCACCAGCAGCAGCAGCAGCAGCAGCAGCTTCACCTAACTATATAATCTTAATCTTCGTCATTGTGATGAACACCTCCATCAGCACCACTATCACAAAATGAAAAAGAAAACCCAATGATGTTCCTCTCCCAGAGATCACTACAGCATCTGTCAGGCAAACAGAGCCTGTGTTCATTCTTGCCTGCAGCATGAACCCTTACCCTTCTGTCCCGCGCTACCGTCTCGCCAGCAAGAACGACGCAGAACACTCGGATCCTTCTGCAGTAAAGCTTTAATGCATCTTGAGAGATAGATGATCAGCTTCTTAGAGGGAGACCCCAAGCTAAGAAACCCAGCCCCTTATATAAGCCTAGGAGCTCCGAGTGAGATGTGTAGAGCCGGGATTGGTGGTTTGCACATCACCCCAGATGACGTCACGGGAGAGGCACAGTTTAAACAGTTAACTCCAACTGACAGCGACAGTTAACTCCAACTGACAGCGACAGTTAACTCCAACTGACAGTGGATGTCAGCGCCATCTTCTAACGGCAATAGCGATAGCGAGGGCGGCTCCTCACATCTCCCCCTATTCATTTATTTTTGAAGCAATAGGACACCCACAACTTTGGAGTGGAGATAGAGGTCAAATCCCCATGTGCAAATTCGGAACATGTACAAAGCTCCTCTCCAGGGTCTTATCCCCAGAGGAAGTCCTGACCAGTCCGATGTCTTTTTTTGGGGGAAGGAGATCATGACATAGAACCTTCATGCAAGATGACTTATCTCCCAGGAGAAAGTCGTTATACCGCAGACCTCTCCTGTGCAGTGCTTAGCCTTGCAACTCCTTGGGCTGCTGAAGCCTACCCACTCTATCCCGTGCAATGAGACTAGCCTCGTGGGGTGCAAGAGCTGGGAGGCCAGCGACCTATTGCTTTAACATGGTTAACCAAATGTCAGGGGATGCTCCGTGTTCTAAGGCAGCAAGTGCTTGTGCCACCACCACTTTCTCCTTTTGTTTGGGCTCTGAGCGTACACACCATCCAAAGCATCAACACTATTCCACAGCAGAGAACTAGGCTAAATGATCCTACCCCCACCCATTCCTTAAAATAAGAAAATGCAGATGAAATCCAGGGGAGAGGTCTTCCATCAGAGAAAGATCCAGATGCGTCGAATTCACTTGCAGGATCGCCATTCTCAACTCACGGAGTGTCTGCTCAAACTCAAAAGTCCAATTCTGTAATAAATGTTGAGACAGAGCTTTTGACAGGTTAGCTGCTCTTGTAAAATTCTCATATTGTACTAAGTGACACAAAGGCCAGGCAACTTTGTTCACATCCCAATTTGGCCATCTGCCACAATATATCCAATTGTTCCTGAACCAAATTAATCTGTTGGTTTACCAACATCAGGCCTCCTTGTATCTGAGAATTGGCAGTGGCCTGTTTATCTAGGACCATGGTCACAGTGGCCTATAGTTCATTAATGGTTTGAGTTGTCTGCACAGTGGCAGAAAGTGCAAGGGCCGAGGCGGTAACCGAAGCAGTAACCGCGGCGGTGGCTATCAGGCCCACAATAATAGCAGAGATCCCAAAAATCTCGCTTTTCCCTAAACAAACTCAAATTACTTGGCGCCTCAACAGGAGCTGGAATAAATCGAGGCATGCGCATTACCAAAGCAAAAGGGTGCTTAATAGCATCCCAGCATAATGCATAAAAACAATTCTAAGCAGAACAATTTATTTCTTTCTGATTCTTACCTAAGGTATCATTACTCACAACCCAAATAAAGGGCAGCTGAATAATTAGTTCTCTTAAAAGGGGTATACTTAACATTGGAGGAGGACCAATCAGATGATCCAGAGCTCTGTCCCTCACTCAGACTGTTGCCTAATGCCCCTTTCCAATCAAAAGTAATCTGTCCCTTCTCACTATCATAGGAGAAAGATCAGTACAGCTTCCATTAATTCAAAAGGATTAGCATTAGATCTTTCTGGATCCATATGAATAAAATTATCCTTTAATGAAGAAATCACAGTAAAGCACAAGCTTCCTACTAATGACAAGGTTCTCTCATCCTGAAAACTCTGTATCTGAGGATCTAAAGGCAAAAAGGCAAGCCCCAACTCTCTATTATTTGTGAAAAATCTAGGGAACACCTGGGCATTCTGCATCACTGGCATCGGTAGGGGAAGGTAGACATGATGGCCCACCGTAACTCTCCCATCATACTAGGAACCATCATCCCGAGTAGGAGAGTCTTCATCACCCACTTGGCCTCCATCCTTCTTATTCTGGAGTTGTGAAGGAGCTCTTCGAGTGAGTCTTTCAGGGATCCACAGGGGGTTTTCTTCCTCCTGTGGAAAAACACACACAGCTCCCCTGGATCTTATAAGAATAGGATCCGGGCCTTTCCAGAGATCAGTCAAGACATCTTTCCATTTTACCATTTCTTTTGGCCTATCAGGCTCTAAACTGTGGCGATCAGCCGCAGTGTGGCCTTGGGCATCACAGTTCAAGAAATTAAGGGTAAAAAGTGCCATGGATACAGCAACTCTTGGTACCGAGGGTAGAACATCCTCAATACTCCCCTTTTGTTTAATCAGATATGATTTGAGTGTACGATGGGCACGTTCCACAATGCTCTGTCCTTGAGGGTTATAAGGTAGGCCAGTTAGATGGGTAACATTCATTTGCCGACAAAACTGTCGAAATTTTTGAGAGGTATATGCTGGTCCATTGTCTGTTTTTAAATTCTGGGTTTTCCCCAAGCACTCCAGGCCTCAAGGCAATGTTGAATCACATATGAGGCCTTTTCCCCTGTTAGGGGTGTGGCAAACATTACGCCAGAACAGGTGTCAACAGAAACATGAACATATTGAAGCCTTCCAAAAGAGGGAATATGAGTAACATCCATCTGCCACATCTGCAATGGTCTAATGCCACGTGGGTTTATTCCCATGTGGGGAGTAGGTAAGAATTCGCAGCAATTCTGGCATTGAGTAACAATTTCCCTAGCCTCTTTCCTGGATAGAGCAAAACGACGGCGCAAGGTCTCAGCCGTCACATGAAAGCGCTTATGGAATTCTTTTGCTGCTTGTGCATGGGTAGACAAGGCAGCGGCCACCAGCTTTGTAGCCTTGTCCGCTAAGTCATTCCCTAAGGACATGGGACCTGGGAGTCCAGAATGTGCTCGGACATGGGTAATGAAAACAGGAAATCTCCTATTTAACAAGGCAGCTTGTATCTTCTGAAAGATGTTAGCAACTCTGCTGGAGGATCTTATTATTCCAGCTATCTCAAGGAGATTAACTGCATTAACCACATAAGAGGAATCTGATACAATATTGAGGGGTCCTGGAAAAGCCTCAAGAACCTCCAGTACTATCAGACATTCTACAACTTGAGGTGAAGTTTCATTATATTGTTTAGATATAACCCTATCCTTGACCACATAAGCTCCCATACCAGTTTTTGATCCATCAGTGTACACCACAGTCCCATCTGGGAGTGGGTCTTTAGCTGTCACTTGTGGAAACACTATAGCCTGGTTTAGGGCAAACTGTAAAATTGGATGCTTTGGAAAATGATTATCAATTTGTCCTGAAAAGGAAGTAACTAAAACTGCCCAATCACTAGATGTGGCTGCCAAGGTCTGAACTTGTGCAGCAGTATAAGGCACAATCAAGGAATCAGGATCCCTGCCAAAATGTGTAACAGCTGCTTTTATTCCGCGAAGCGCGAGCTGTGCAACAGCATCAGGGTACCAGTCAATAATCTTAGCAGGGGAAGCATTTGGATGAATCCAAAGTAATGGTCCATGTTGCCACAGGACTGCAGTTGGCAATTGAGCTGTCTTAAAAACACACAGATTAAAAGGTAGTGACTCCTCAATTCGTTGTAATTGTGCTTCCTGTAAGGCCTCTTCCACCATCTATAAGGCTCGGTGGGCGGCAGGGGTAAATTTTCTGGGTGAGGAGATATGAGGCTCACCCTCCAGGAGATCGAAGAGGGGTTTTAGATCAGCAGATGGAATTTTTAAAAAGGGCCTCAACCAATTTATATCTCCCAGAAGTTTCTGAAAATCATTTAATGTTTGTAAGTGGTCTTTGCGAATTTCTATTTTCTGAGGAACTATATTTTTGGGAGTAATCTTTGAGCCCAAAAAGAGCCCTGTATCTGCAATTTGAACCTTTTCTGAGGCAATCTCTAATCCCCACTGTTTTAATTCAGCCACCAGCATGGGAAAAGCCTTTTGTAAAACATCTAACTCTTTGTGACAAATAAGAATATCGTCCATATAATGGATAACGATTAAAGATGTAAATTGCTTCCTAATTGGCTCCAAAGCCTCCTGCACATATAGCTGACATATTGTTGGGCTATTGGCCATGCCTTGCGGCAGTACCTTCCACTGAAATCTCTTGTCTGGTTCCATATGATTAAGAGAAGGGATAGTGAAGGCAAACCTTGGTCTATCCCGTGGGTAAAGTGGAATAGAGAAGAAACAATCCTTAATATCTATAATAATAAGCTTCCAATCTTGAGGAAGTGCAGAAAGCAAAGGAAGGCCTCTTTGAACAGGGCCAAAAAGATGCATCTGATTGTTAATGGCCCGCAGGTCGTGGAGTAATCTCCACTTCCCAGATTTCTTCTTAATAACAAAAATTGGTGTATTCCATGGGGAGGTAGAAGGCTCTAGATGCCCCAGCCGTTCCTGTTCTTGCACTAATCTTGTGACAGCCTCTAATTTTTCAGAGGATAGAGGCCATTGAGAGACCCATAACGGCTCCTCTGTTTTCCATGGTATGGGTCGTGAAGCCTCAACGGCCCCTAAATAAAACCCAGTCCTTTTCTACCCCGATTTCCGTGTTGTGTAATGGGTTTTATTCTGCCTTGTTCTTGCCTACCCAAGCCTCTACCATTTGTATACCCCATCTTTGCCATAATGGCTGATGCCTGGGGGAGTATTCATTAGTTAGGGTCATGCCCATGGCTTGTAACACATCTCGTCCCCATAAATTTACAGGGAGTGGCAACACATAGGGGGTAAAACATCCCTGTTTGCCTTCAGCATCCCGCCAGGTTAAGGCTGAGGCACTGATGGCAGGAGAGGACTGGTATCCAAGACCTTGTAGAGAATGAGATGAAACAACAGTGGGCCAAGACTTCGGCCACCAATGGAGTGAAATAATGCTTTTGTCTGCTCCCGAATCCATTATCCCTTCAAATTCTTTTCCATTAATTAACAATTTTATTGTAGGTCTCTCATTTAGGGGTATAGCCAGATAGGCTGAATCACTTCCAGAAGATCCCATAGCCCTTTTTTGTAAAGTGTAGGTTTCTCCATCCCCGAGGGAGGGCAGCAACACCAGTTGTGCAATTCTATCTCCCTGCTTTATAGAAAATACACCCCGAGGGCTAGAACAGAGAACTTGAATCTCCTCTTTATGATATGGGTCAACAATCCCAGGATATATAATGAGTCCCTGTAAAGTTAAGGAGCCACGGCCCAGAATAAGCCCAATGGTGGCAGGGGGCAAAGGTCCAGGGGAATGGACTGGGACCGGTTGAACATTCATTTGGGGCATGAGTAAGAAGTCGGAGGCGGCACGCAAGTCCATTCCGGAGGTTCCTCGGAAACCTCTACTTCCTCTTGATTGCTTTTCTGAAATTGGTTCCCATATTTCTGAGGGCCCTGGGACCATGGGCCCCGTGACCCGTTTTTTGATTGGGGTACCTTGGATTCTTCAATAGGGGGCAGAAGCCTCCCTTTTACATCCCGGACTGACCTGCATTCGCTAGCCCTATGATAACCTTTACCACAACGATAGCAAAGCTTCGATTCTCTTGTTCTTTCAGGGGCTTGACAATCTTTCTTAAGGTGCCCCATTCTCCCACAATTAAAACAAGCTTTTCGATTAGATAAATCTCTATACCTGTGCGTTTGTAAAATGGCGGCAGCTAGTCCTGCATTGGTTAGGGGTCCCCCCAGCTCCCTGCACACTCTGAGCCAATCTTGTAAACCTTTGCTTTTGCGAGGGCGATAGCCGCTCGACATTCCTGGGTTGCTTGTTCATAGACAAGTTGCTCAATCAGGGGCATAGCTTGTTCTGAATCACCAAAGATGCGACTGGCGGCCTCTGTCATTCTGGCCACAAAGTCTGAAAATGGCTCTTGGGGTCCTTGGACAATCTTTGTAAGGTGTCCACTGGACTCTCCCCTTTTTGTGAGGGCCTTCCATTCCATGTATTGTCCCATGTTGGGAAGCACTGCTTTCACTGTCGTTTGCCAGTCAGTGGGAGTCATGGCAAAATTAGCAAGCCTTTCCACCTGTAATGTGGTAAAGTTAGCATTGACCCCATAATTACGAACGGATTCGGCCAATTCTTTAATTTGATTGTAATCTACGGGGGTATGTACTCTTCCGCCTTCCACATTCTCGAATACTGGAAAAGCCATTTGTATTTTTCTCCGTTCCTCTAAAGGTAAAAAGGAGTCAGTACCAGTATTCAGCCGAAGCTCATATGGCGGAGGCGCTGAGAGGCGTGAGCCCGCCGGATTTATAGGCGGTGGCCTCACATTCATTTTTGTTTTCAGTGGCCGGTGTCTATCAGGGTGATATCTTTTTCCTCATACCGTGCCACCTCCTCCTCTAGACCACCTTCTTCGCTAGAATCCAGAGTGTCAGAATCAGAATTATCTAGCTCCAAGGCTTCTAGCTCTACTGCAGGGTATAGACTAGATTCTGGCTTTTTCTTTTTCTTAGATTTGTTAAGGGGTGAATGATAACTCCCTTCTTTCTCTCCCCCTTTCTTAACTTCCTGGGGAGGGCCTTTTTCTTAGACATGTCTTTTCTTTTGCGAGCTCCCATTCTCTCACTCCGTTCAGTTTCTGACATGCTATCCTGAACTTCCTCTAAGGTTCCCTGACTTTCTATTATAGCAGGGTGACAGGCCTCATCCTCCAAGCAGTTTTTAACTAGCTTCCAAATGGCTTTGGTACCTAAGCAGAGATCTCCTTCTGCATGCTTCCTGTCTAGTTCTTTACCTAGCTTGTTCCATGAGGCCACAGTGAGGGACCCGGAACAAGCATACCATGGTGCCACTCTATCTACCTCCTTCACAAAATTTTGAAGTGTTCGTGGTGCAATTTTAAGATCTCTTTGTTTTAGCACAGTCTGTAAGGCTGTAACCACTGACTGTGACGACCCCATCGCGCTGACAGCTTATCTAAAAAACGCGCTCAACTCCGTTACCAGACTGACAGCACCAGACTGACAGCACCAGACTGACAGCACCAGACTGACAGCGCCAGATGGACAGCGCCAGATGGACAGCGCCAGATGGACAGCGCCAGACGGACAGCGCCAGACGGACAGCGCCGTTCTGTCAGCACCAGCCACGATGAAGGAGAAGGACAAACAGGACTAGCACCAAAGCCTCCACTGACCCGTCCCACGGTGATGACAAACTAAGGCCAAAGTCGAGAAAAGGGTTGTTCAGGATAAAGCATACCTCTCTGAACCTACGTCCCTGCAGTTCTGAATCCGCCCCGTTTTCCGAGGGGTCTCCCGCGGCGCCGGCGATGTTGAAGAGTTCCCGGGTTTCGGCACCAGATGTCCCGCGCTACCGTCTCGCCAGCAAGAACGACGCAGAACACTCGGATCCTTCTGCAGTAAAGCTTTAATGCATCTTGAGAGATAGATGATCAGCTTCTTAGAGGGAGACCCCAAGCTAAGAAACCCAGCCCCTTATATAAGCCTAGGAGCTCCGAGTGAGATGTGTAGAGCCGGGATTGGTGGTTTGCACATCACCCCAGATGACGTCACGGGAGAGGCACAGTTTAAACAGTTAACTCCAACTGACAGCGACAGTTAACTCCAACTGACAGCGACAGTTAACTCCAACTGACAGCGACAGTTAACTCCAACTGACAGTGGATGTCAGCGCCATCTTCTAACGGCAATAGCGATAGCGAGGGCGGCTCCTCACACCCTTCATGGAGAGTCAGCTCACCTCTTCTGCTTCTCTGTCTGTCTGGAACTAAGTGGTGACACAACTACTCTCTCGATCCAGGAGTCCCCGGGGCTGACTGGGATCCAGAAACCAAAGCTCTGAGCAGAAAATGAGAGCCCAGAAGACTCTCTCTCCCCTTGGAGAATTGTGTTCATTAGGTGACTCTGTGCCCCAGGTGAAGACAGAGGGAGGCAGAGAGTCTGCAGCCCCTGCTTCCCCAGAGACTGTGGTCCTGGTCATGCTTCCCTCTTGCCGGCTTTCCCTCAGACCTCCTGGATTATGTTTGCCCCTGTCTACACACAGGGAATCCCCACTGCCCTCGATGCCTTGTAATGTCCCTAAAGATTTCTGCTGCTGGCCCCTTCCATCTTCATGTCTGACCATGTCACAGCACAGCTCTCTATGTCCCAAGGGCTCCTGGCCATGCCAGGGAAACTGAGAAGGGATTGAAGCATCAGTGTGAGAAGCCCATGGATCCAGTTCTACTGTGATGAGTGAAGAGGATAAATGAGGAAGGTTTGCATGGACCTCCCAGTGGGAGAGCACACACAGCCCTTCCTTCTTTCTGGGAGAGGCTTACCTGTGGGCACAAAGCAGAGAGCTGCAGAGGGACAGCTGGAGCAAGTCCATGTGGCTTTGGATCCTGGCACCACCACTCTTTGGCCATGAGACATTGATAAAGTCACTTCTGTTTGTCGTCCATGAAATGAGATTCATGTAGGACACACTTTATAGGGCTTGAGAATGTCAGTTATTTAAAATATTTTATTCTGTTTTTAATCCTGGAGGGTACAGGAGCCTACAGAGGCCACAGGCATTGGATCCCCAGGAACTGGATTAGAGCTGCTGTGGGGGTGCCTGGAATGGATGCTGGCACTCAAACTCAGATTCTGGAAGAGCAGTACACATTCTTTTTTTATAAAAGTTATATTTATTTATTATATACCTAGTGGGTTTCATGCATGTATCCCTGCTGACCAGAAATAAGGGCACCAGGTCTCATTACAAATGGCTGTGAGCCACCATGTGGTTGCTGGGAATTGAACTCAGAACCTCTGGAAGATCAGTCAGTGCTCTTGACCTCTGAGCCATCTCTCCAGCCCCAGTACACATCCTTAAGCACTGAGCCATTGGTCCAGCTTCTGTCAATCATTTGAAATTGCTGAGATTATAGCAGTACCTGGAGCATGATGGAACACAGCAATCATTCTGCTCACTGTGCAGTCAGCATCACTAATTTTATCAGGCTCTTTGAGACATCATCCTCATACTGTGCAAGTCACCCAATTTAAAGTAAAAATTTTGATGTTCTTGCTGGCTGGTGGTGGCGTATGCCTTCAATGCCAGCATTGGGGAGACAGAGCCATGTGGATCTCTGTGAGGTTGAGGACAGTCTGGGTACAGCCTCCGTAACTACATAGAGGAATTCTGACTTGAAAAACCAAAAAACAATTTTTTAAAATTATCTTTGGTACATTCACGAGGATGTGGATCTGATGAGGGAAGTCCTGTGCATATGTCAATACAGCACTGTTGGCTAATAGGGAAGCAAGATAGGTGGGACTAAGAGTCGAGGAACATGCTGGGAAGGAGAAACACAGGGAGTCAAGATGTAACCACCATAGGGATAAGAAGCCCGGAAACTTCTCCCGTAGGATAACTACTTAGATTGACAATTATGGGATAAATACTTAAGTCAGAGCTAGCCAGTAAGAAACAAGCAAGGCCAACAGCTTCATAAGGGGCATGTAGGTTGCTTCCAGGTTGTGACTATTACAAATAATGGTGCTATAAACATAGTGGAGCAGATGCCCTTGTATGAATTTGCATCTCTTGAATATATGCCCAAGAGTGGAATTGCTGGGTCTTGTGGTAGGTTGATTCCCATTTTCCTTACTGATTTCCAAAGTGGCTGTATGAGTTGGTACTTCAACCAGCAGTGGAGGAGTGTTCCCCTCTCTCTACATCTTCTCCAGCATAAATTGTCTTCGGTGTTTTTGATTTTTGCCATTCTGACAGGAGTAATATGGTATCTCAAAATTGTTTTGATTTGCATTTCCCTGATGGCTAAGGATGTTGAGCACTTTCTTAAGTGTCCCTTGGCCATTTTAGCCTCCTGTATTGAGAATTCTCTATTTAATTCTGTACCCCGCCTTTTAATTGGGTCCTTTGGTGTTTTGGAGACTTGCTTCTTGAGTTCTTTGTAAATTTTGGAGATTAGCCCTCTGTCAGATGTAGGGTTAGTGAATATCTTTTCCCATTCTGTGGACTGCCATTTTGTCTTGTTCACTATGTCCTTTGCCTTACAGAAGCTTTTTAGTTTCAGGAGGTTCCATTTGTTAATTGTCGATCTCAGTGTCTGTGCCACTGGTGATATGTTCAGGAAGTGGTCTCCTATACTCGTTGAAGAGTATCTGCCACTTTTTCTACTAAGAGTTTCAGTGTGGTTGGATTTATGTTGAGATCTTTGATCCATTTGGACTTAAGTTTTGTACAAGGCTATAAACATGGATCTATCTGCAGTCTTCTGCATACCAATACCGAGTTATGCCAGCACCATTTGTTGAAGATGCTTTCTTTTTTCCATTGTATAGTTTCAGCTTCTTTGTCAAAAATAAGTGTGCATAGGTGTGTGGGTTAAAATCAGGGTTTTCAATTCGGTTCCATTGGTCTACCTGTCTATTTTTGTGCCAATACCAAGCTGTTTTTAGGACTATAGCTCTATAATAAAGCTTGAAGTCAGGTATGGTGATGCCTCCTGAAATTCCTTTATTGTATAGGGTTGTTTTGGCTATCCTGGGTCTTTTGTTTTTTTCATATAAAGTTGATTATTGTTCTTTCAAGGTCTGTGAAGAATTGTGCCAGAATTTTGATAGGGATTGCATTGAATCTGTAGACTGCTTTTGGCAAGACTGCCATTTTTATTATGTTGATCCTACCAATCCAAGAGCATGGGAGATCTTTCCATTTTCTGGTATCCTCTTTGATTTCTTTCTTTAAAGACTCAAAGATCGTGATATACAGGTCTTTCTCTTCCTTGGTTAACATTATCCCCAGATATTTGATGCTGTTTATGGCTATTGTAAAGGGTGATGTTTCACTGATTTCTTTCTCAGTCACTTCATCATCTGTATATAATAGGGCCACTGATTTTTTTTAGTTAACCTTGTATCCTGCCACTTTGCTGAAGGTGTTTATCAGCTCTAGGCGTTCCCTTGCAGAGTTTTTCGGGTCACTTATGTAAACTATCATATCATCTGCAAATAGTGAAAGCTTGACTTCTTCTTTTCCTATTTGTATCCCCTTTATCTCCTTTTGTTGTCTTATTGCTGTAGCTAGAACTTCAAGTACAATATTGAAGAGATATGGAGAGAGTGAACAGCCTTGTCTTGTTCCTGATTTTAGAGGAATTGCATTGAGTTTCTCTCCATTTAGTTTGATGTTAGGTGTTAGTTTACTATGCTTTTATTATGTTCAGGCAAGTTCCTGTTATCCCTGATCTCTCTAAGTCATGAAGGGGTGCTGGATTTTGTCAAAGGCTTTTTCAGCATCTAGTGAGATGATCATGTGGTTTTTCTTTCGCAGTTTGTTTATATGGTGGATTAAATTCATAGATTTTCCAATGTTGAACCATCCCTTCATTCCTTGGATGAAGCCTACTTGATCATGTTGGATGATTTTTCTGACACATTGGCTTGTGGACATGTCTGTGGGAGACTGTTGATTTTTCATTGATGTAGAGAGAGAGAGCCCATCGTGAGCATCACCATTCCTTAGCCGTATTGGTCATGGACTGTATGAGAGAAGAGAAAACCAACTGAGAGCAAACATTTAAACAAGGGTCTGTGTTTATTTTCTTTCTGCTCTTGACCACCGATGTGATGTTGTAAATGCCTACCTTGAACTGCCGGTGAATAGGGACTGCAACGTAGACTCCTTAAGTCAAATGAACTGTTTCTTTCTTTACAGCAACAGAAATGAAACAAGAGCAGCCAAAGAATTGAAAGTAAGCCTTTGTAGCTGTGTGGGGAGTTCATGTTCGCAGTAGTGCTATTCCAGACAAAGGCGGGGCAACCACCTTCATGGGGCAACTACCTTTGTGGGGCATCAAAAGATGAATAAATCACCAATAAAGTTTGATGCTCACTTACAACTGAATACTTAGCCACACAAAGAAGGAAATGCTGACCTATGCTGTGTTGGGTGCACACTGAAGATGTCAGGTCAAGTGAGAAAAAGAACTCATAAGTCAAGCGTGAACCCATTTGGTCTTATCAATAAAAAGCCAGAGTCAGATATAGAGGTGCTAAAAGATCAGAGAAGCAAAGGAGCAGCCGCAGTCACTTCTTACCTCTCTGAATCCTCATACCAAAAGGGGTCAAGGTCCTGTCTACACCCAGCCTTATCACTTTCTGTCTCCACCTCATGTAGTCACTTCCTGTCACCTCTCTGTACAGACCTCCGGACTTCTATGGTTATAGTAACTGGTGGCTATCTCCACCCTCTGATCTCCAGGCAAGCTTTATTTATAAGAACACAAACAAGATATCACAACACATACCAGTTAATGATTACTGTCTGATTCCACCTCCACAAGAAGTGTATCCAACTTTTATTCACAGAGAGATAGAGAAGCTAGGGTGTAGGTTGTCAGAGGCAGGGGGTAGGGAGAGAATCTTAGAGTTCAGTGGATGAGGAGTGTCAGTTTTGTAACATGATAAGTCTTGAAGATAAGAGAGTATTTATTGGAAAACAATGTACATGCAGTTGATGTCACCGAGTTAAGTACTTAGGATGCATAAATAGAGCTGCTATCACAGCCAGTTGTAGAGCGCTTACTTAGAGTCCAAGTTCCATTTCTGTTGTTGCAATGCAATAACCTGACAAAGAGCAACTTGGGGCCACAGGGGTTATTTCAAGCTTACAATTCCAGGTTATAGTCCATCATTGTGAGGAAGCCAAGGCAGGAACTTCAAACAGCTGGTCACATAACATCCTGAAGGGACCAGACCCTCACTCAGCCCTCTGCTTTAGCAGCCATGACAGCCTGAAGAAAAGAGTCAGCGACATGTGCTTGCCAGACCTTGCCCCTCCTCCCATTCACTAGGAGGTCAGGTACTCTCCATGTGCCAAGGAACCAAAGGGAATTTAGCTGGGGGGCTTTGGATGGGCCTTACAGCACTTTCCGGTGCTTTATGGTGCTTTACAGTAAAAGAGGCTTACAGGGATGTGCAGAGCATAGCAACCGCCCTGGGAGGGCCTATGGGCCATAGCAACCAGTTGACCAATCAACACAGGACAGGTCATCCAAGCCGGAAATCACAGCAGTCCTGAGACTGATGTGTACCCCTAGACACTCGCCTTAGTCTGCCCAATAAATTCCCTGTCTAGCTGGACCTTGGATTCCTCTCACACCACCCGCCATGATGGATGGATGAAGGGCCCAAGTTAATGCACTTAGCTCATTAATCAACGTTAAAAGACTCTTTGCATTGGCATCCAAATGGGTCTCTTAGTGATGTGGGGGTTCAGAATTTGGGCACAATGATCCAACATCAAGAGCAGAAAGACATGCTCACTTTCTCCCTTGTTTGCTTATGTTCAGTTTCTCCAGTCTGTGCAGTTCAGGACAATCTGCCTAGGAAGGGACGTCCCTCACAGTGGGTTGGGTCTTCCTGCATAACTTTGACTTATTTTAAGACCATCCTTTACAGGCATGCCCACAGGTCAACCAAATGTAGACAGTGCCTCACTGAAACTTTCTCCCCAGGTGACTCTACCTGGCATCAAGTTGACAATTGAAGCAAACCATCTCTTGTGTGACATTATTCCTGGGCAAATATCTATTCATCCCAGACAAGGACAGACCAAATTAAGGACACCATTGAAGTTCAAGTTGATGAATCAGTGAGTTTTATTGGGTGGCTGGGGGAGCAAAAATGACTCAAAGAGAGTTGTCTCTTAGACTATCTTCATTTCTGCCAGACCAGTTAGAAAAGGACATTTGTTGCATTTCCCATGCAACTTCAGACTCTGGAAAAAATAATCACAGAAGATGGCAGCAATGTGGAATCAAAGGTTAGAAACCTTACAGGTGTGGGAATGAAACTTCACCCAGAAAAAAAGGCATGTTTAGAAACTGAATGTAAGAAATTATTTCAAAATAGATTTTAATTATTCTTGGAGAATTTCACACTTAGATACCATGTACTTTGTATTCATCCTCTCTGCCCCAGCCAAATCCTCCCAGGCCATCACCCACTGCAACTGCTCCCCAATTTTTTGTCTTTCTCTTTTATTTTTAGTAACACACTAAGCCCGATTACTGATGACCAAAATGTGAGTGGCTGTGGTCTTGCACTGGGTCCCAGGTAGCCTACCAGCAGCCGCACCCTTGAAGGAACCTGGTTCTTCCTCCTCCAGCAGCCATCGTCTGCAAAGCCCTTCCCATCTATGCTGACACACTGGCTGATTCCATCATTGAAGACCTGCAGGTTCCCAAAGATCATTAATGACTTCCCCCAGGACACGCCTGAGCAGAAGTGTGTCTCTGACCTGGAAAAAGAGGGATGGAAGAAGGAAAGGAGGAGAGAGAGAAGAAAAGAAGGAAGAAGAGAATGAGCCATGATACCTAAAAATCTCAGGAAAATAATTCCCAGCAACCACATGGTGGCTCACAACCATCTGTACTGAGACCTGGTGCCCTCTTCTGGCCTGTGGGTGTACATGTGGGCAGACACTGTATACATAATAAATAAATAATTTTAAAAGTTTTTTTTAAAAAAAAGAATGTGTACTGCTCTTCCAGAATCTGAGTTTGAGTGCCAGCATCCATTCCAGGCACCCCCACAGCAGCTGTAACCCAGTTCCTGGGGATCCAATGCCTGTGGCCTCTGTAGGCACCTGCACCCTCCAAGATTAAAAACAGAATAAAATATTTTATATAACTGACATTCTCAAGCCCTATAAAGTGTGTCCTACATGAATGTCATTTCATGGACGACAAACAGAAGTGAGTTTATCAATGTCTCATGGCCAAAGAGTGGTGGTGCCAGGATCCAAAGCCACATGGACTTGCTCCAGCTGCCCCTCTGCAGCTCTCTGCTTTGTGCCCACAGGTAAGCCTCTCCCAGAAAGAAGGAAGGGCTGTGTGTGCTCTCCCACTGGGAGGTCCATGCAAACCTTCCTCATTTATCCTCTTCACTCATCACAGTAGAACTGGATCCATGGGCTTCTCACACTGATGCTTCAATCCCTTCTCAGTTTCCCTGGCATGGCCAGGAGCCCTTGGGACATAGAGAGCTGTGCTGTGACATGGTCAGACATGAAGATGGAAGGGGCCAGCAGCAGAAATCTTTAGGGACATTACAAGGCATCGAGGGCAGTGGGGATTCTCTCTGTGTAGACAGGGGCAAACACAGTCCAGTAGGTCTGAGGGAAAGCCGGCAAGAGGGAAGCATGGCCAGGACCACAGTCTCTGGGGAAGCAGGGGCTGCAGACTCTCTGCCTCCCTCTGTCTTCACCTGGGGCACAGAGTCACCTAATGAACACAATTCTCCAAGGGGAGTGAGAGTCTTCTGGGCTCTCATTTTCTGCTCAGAGCTTTGGTTTCTGGATCCCAGTCAGCCCCGGGGACTCCTGGATCGAGAGAGTAGTTGTGTCACCACTTAGTTCCAGACAGACAGAGAAGCAGAAGAGGTGAGCTAACTCTCCATGAAGGGTAAGGGTTCATGCTGCAGGCAAGAATGAACACAGGCTCTGTTTGCCTGACAGATGCTGTAGTGATCCCTGGGAGAGGAACATCATTGGGTTTTCTTTTTCATTCTGTGATAGTGATGCTGATGGAGGCATTATCATGATGACGAAGATTAAGATTATATAGTTAGGTGAAGCTGCTGCTGCTGCTGCTGGTGATGGTGGGGTGATGGTGAATTTGCAGATAAAGGACAGAAAAGTTAGGCCATTCTCACAGGTGCTAACTGGTAGAGTTTGAATTCAAACTTCTATCTCACTCTTAGAAACACTTTGGGGGCACTTACTCAGTGACAAACTTTCTCTCTGGCTTGCCACCAGTCTGGGTATATTATGACCTCCCCTTTACAGGTTGGGGGAGAAGTGCTCAACAAGATAAAGGTCACACACCGAATGCCTTGCCTGCTTTGAGTTGTTAATTCCCTTAATATCTGATTGTGTCCAGCCCATCTCTCATTCCAGCTTCCCGAAGGAGGCGCTGAGTCTGTAATGAAAATCAGATATCAAGGCACAGCTTTGTTTAAACGCCATTAAGATATGGGCATCCCAGGCACTGCTGGAGCTTTCTGGCAGGAAGTGCCGGGTCCTACAAGTGCTGGTGACTGGGACATGGAACCCCAGGCCTTGGCAGCCTCATAAGGGGACTGTCCACAAGTAGGAGGCCAGTCTGAGCTACATTGTGGCTACCAGACCAACCTTGTCTACATAGTGAGACCTGATCTTAAGGAAAAAAAATAAAAAGATGGTGTTGTGTCCTTTGTGTGCACATACTTAATATAGGGTGGGGTTCAGAGACATGTTAGAAACAGTTCTAATCCTTGGTCGATGCCATGGTCATATCTCAAAATGCTCTAATTCACTAAAAGAATGTTTCTTGGATGCTGCTAAGTGAATTTCCTGGCTCAGGAGTGGTCCAGAATCTTAATCCCTGAAGATGATGCTTTGAAATACAAATAGGATTTGATTTTCCTTTTTGGGTGATGGAGAATTTAAGGAGTGAGAGATCATAGCCCTGATTCTAGTTGAATGATTCATTTTGACATGAAAACACAAAAAAGACAACAAGACAAAATGCCTGATGAGGATTAAAGTCCATTGCAAACCTACATCCTCAGCCTGGGATGGTCCATGGTTTTAGTTCTCCAGGACTCGATGCCATAAAGAGTGTGGCTGGAATGAGCTTTGGTTCTTTTTGTCCTTACAGTAATCTTTTTTTCTGCTTTTCTTTTTTATTGAAAATAGATTTTTTTCATACACTTTCCCCTACCACACTTTTTACAGGTCCTAACTCACACCTCTTCTCCTCAAAACAATCAGACATCTAAAGAATACTCATAGAATAAAAGAAGACAAAGAAAACACAAGCAAACTGGATTAGGACAAATCAAGCAGAAGGAAAGCCAGAGAAAAAGCACAAGAAACACAGGTAGAATCAGAGACACACATGTTTGTACACACAGGACTGCAATACAGAGACCCGGATGTTATAATATATACACAAAATACATGGAAGTTAAAAGTCAATGAATAAGCTGGGTGGTGGTAGTGCATGCCTTTAACCCCAGCACTTGGGAGGCAGAGTCATGGGGATCTCTATGAGGTCTACAAAGTGAGTTCCAGGACAGCCAGGGCTGTTACACAGAGAGACCCTATCTCAACCCCTCCCTGAAGAATAAAGAAACAAAGCCCTGACACAAAATTTATGTGATAACAAGACCCCAAGATGCCACTGAACTTATTTTTTGAGGAGATTTTGGCCATGTACTGTCCTTAAGAGTGATTTGTTTGCAGTAGTTTTTAAAAATTAAAGTTAGATTTTAAGATTACATTTATTTATGTACGTATGTGTTTAAGGTGTGTGTGTGTATGTGTGTGTGTGTGTGTGTGTGTGTGTGTGCATGTCACAATGCAGTGTGGCAGTCAGAGGACAACCTGCAGGTTCTCCCTTTCCACCATGTAATTTGCAGAGATCAAACTCACTTTGTCAGGCTTGGCAGCAAGCACCTGCACCCACTGGGTCATCTCGCCAGCCCACAACCTAATAGGACCAAAGCTAAAATTCCCTATTACTTCCAACCAGGATCCTCATTTTTTGAGAGGAATCTCCATCGTTGTTTTAGGGTGTATCCTTTCCCACATTTATGGTACATTTCTCCCTGTACATGTGGGCCTGAAAGAAAAACCAGGCAACTCTGTGGTGTGTTGTGTATCCTACAGTCTGTACTGGATAGTTTCAGCTCAACTTGACAGGCTAAAGTCATCTGAGAAAGGAGCTTGTCAGTGAAGAAAATGCCTCCAAAAGACTGTGGTGTAGGCAAACTGTGGGGTAGGGCATTTACTTTTTTTTATTTAAATTAGAAACAAGCTCTTTTGGCATACCAATCCAAGTTCCTTCTCCCTCTCCTCCTCCCCTGCCCCCCACCAACCCCCATCCTATCCCCTTACTGCTCCCCAGGGAGCTTCAAAGTCTCTCCTGTCATTTGGAGCAGAGCCTAGGCCCTCCCCTGTGTGTCTAGGCTGAGAGAGTGTCCCTCTATGTGGAGTGGGCTCCCAAAGCCCATTCATGTACTAGGGCTAAATACTGGTTCCACTGCCAGAGGCCCCATAGATTGCCCAGGCCTCCTAACTGATACCCATGTTCAGGGGGTCTGGGTTGGTCCTGTGCTGGTTTCCCAGCTATCAATCTGGGGTCTATGAACTCACCCTCGTTCAGGTTAGCTGTTTCTGTGGGTTTCTCCAGCCTGGTCTTGACACCTTTGTTCAGGACTCTTCCCTGTCTGCAAGTGGATTCCAGGAATTCAGCTCCATGTTTCTGTGGGTGTCTACTTCTGTTTCCATCAGCTACTGGATGAAGGCTCTGGGATGACATATAAGGTAGTCATCAGTCTCATTACTGGGGAGGGGCATTTAAGGTGGCTTCTGCAATATTGCATAGATTGATAGTTGGGGTCATCCTTGTAGATCTCTGGACATTTCCTTAGTGCTAGATTTCTCTTCACACTTACTATGGCTCGCTCTATTATGATATCTCCTTTCTTGCTCTCCTCTATTCTTCCCCTCACTCAATCTTACTGTTCCCTCATGCCCTCCTCTCCCCTTCTCTTGTCCCTTCTCTTTCTCCTAACTCCCTTCCCCTCCCCCATGCTTCCAATTTGCTCAGGAGATCTTGTGTAGGGCATTTCCTTAATCAGGGATTGATGTGGGCTGGTCAAGCACTTTGTGGATGGTGCTGTCCCTGGGCCAGTGGTCCTGGGTTCTATAAGAAAGCAGGCTGAGCAAGCCATGTGGACCAGGACAGTAGGCAGCACTCCTCCATGGCCTCTGCATCAGCTCCTGCTCCCAGGCTCTAGTCCTCTTTGAGTTCCTGTGCTGACTTCCTTCAGTGACTGCAATGTAGATACATCAGCCAAATGGACACTTGCCTCACCAAGGTGCTTTGGTCATGGAGTTTCATCCCAGTAATCGTAACCAAAGCTAAGATACTGCTGTGTCCTTATTATTTTACAACTTGGGTTTTGGGGTACAACATTTCCGGAATATTTTCTATGTCAGTCTACTTTGATACCCATCACTCCCCTCCCTGACCCTTCCCCTCCCTCTCTCTTCTCCCCCTTCCTTACTCCCCTCTCCCCTTCCCCTCTTTCCTCCCTCCACTCCAGCCCTGTCCCTTTCCCCTAACTCTCCTCTTGCCTTCTCCCCCTCCTCTCCCCTTCTTCCCTTCCTTTCCCCTCCCTCCTCATCTCTCCTCCTCTCCTCTTTTCCCATCCCATCCTATTTCATATTTTATGGTTTGAGTCAGAGTCCCTCATAACATAATCCAGGTTGGCCTTGAATTCCTGATTCCTGCCTCTATCATCCTAGATCTGGACTATGAGGTGGTGCTGTCGTGGCCACTGTTGCATCTGTCTTTCTCTTTGTGTCTCTGTCTGTGTCTGTCTGTCTGTCTGTCTGTCTGTCTCTCTGTATACACAGTGGTGTATGTAAGTGGAACCCACGGGTCATTTTCAAGGGTCGTCCTGCATCTTGCCTTATTCTTCAACCCAGGGTCTCTCACTGAACTTGGCCTTCTCTATTTCTGGTAGACTAGCTGGCGGATGGTCCTCCTGTCTCTGTCTGTCCTTCCAGTGCGGAGGTGAAAGTTCCCTCCGCCATGTCTGGCTGGGGGTCTGAACTCAGGGCCTCATGATGGTGCCACAAGTTCTTTACCCTGTGTCATTTCCACAGCCTCCTGACCCCCATTAAAGATGGCTAAGGCCATGCTGAGTTTTTAAACTTGGGGCTACCCCAATAATTAGTGCTGTGCCATGCAGCCTCCCAAGTGAAACCCTGTTATCACCACTTCACAGGTAAGAAATAGGCTCAGAGGAGGCTGCCTTGTTCCTATGCTGCAGGGATTTCTCTCTAGACACCTAGTGTTAATCAGACCTTCTCCATTCTTGTGTTTTCCATTTGTTGGGTGAGCCTTTCCCTCCTTGTGGTGTTATTTGAGTTGCTTTCAGAGTTTTCCAGTCTTCATTCCACTGACATCCTATGAGCTTCAGGGAGTTTAAACACAGTCCTTGTTTTTCTGCCCTTAGTATGTTTTTATTTTTTATTTTTGTTCTGGTGTTTTCATGGAAGTATTTTTTCCATATTTTTTATTTAACTTGTTACACAAGCCACTCTCAGTTCCCTCTCCCTCCTCTCCTCCCCCATCCCCAATCCTCCCAACTCCTCACCCCCACTCCATCCCCCCTCCACTCCCCATGGAGAGCAAGGGCCTCCATGAGGGATTTCCAGAGTCTGTCACATCATCCAGGGAATGGCCCAGGTTCTTCCCAATGTGTCCAGGCTAAGAGAACATCCCTCCACCTGGCATGGAATCCCAGAGTCCCTCTGTATGCCAGGAATAAATTCTGCTCCACTCTCCAAGGTCCCACAGATTGCCAAGGCCTTCTCTCTGCCCCAGGTTCAGTGGGAGGATGTCTGGATCAGTCCCATGCTGTCCCCCCAATCATCAGTCTGGGGTCCATGTGATGCCTCTTGTTTAGGTCAGCTGCCCCTGTGGGCCTCTCTAGCCTGATCCCTATTCCCTTGGTCATCATTTCTCTTTGCAACTGGGTTCCAGGAGTTCAATTCGGTTCACAGCTGTGGGTGTCTGCCTCTGCCTCCATCTGGATGAGAGTTCTAGGATGGCATATAAGGCAGTCATCATTCTCACCATTATGGGAAGGCATTTAAGGTAGCCTTAATGCCAGTTGGTGTCATTCCTGTAGATCTGTGAAGATCTCACTGGTGCCAGATCTTTCCTCCAACTTATAATGGCTCCCTCTTTTATGGTATCTCCCATCCATTCCTCCTCTGTCGTGGAAATCTTTATTCTTTAAGAAAATAATTTCTGCCAGGTGGTGGTGGCACACGCCTTAAATCCCAGCCCTTGGGAGATACACAGGTGGCTCTCTGTGAGTTTGAGGCCAGCCTGGTCTACACTGTGGGTTCCAGGTCAGCCAGGACTGTATAATGAAACAAAAGTCCAAACCAAAACCAAAAAATAAACAAACAAGCAAGCAAAACCCAAGCAACTTTCTATCTTTTTGCTTTTTTTGATGAATTTTATCCTAAATTTAATTTGCTCTTTGGCAGTCTCATATATATATATGTATATGTGTATATATATATATATGTGTGTGTGTGTGTGTGTGTGTGTACATATGCAATTCTGATTACTGTCATTTCACTCTCCGCTCTGTCTATCTCAACCCAAGTCCTCACTGTCCCACAAATCCATGTCCTGCACTGACATCGTTTTGTTCTGTTTTGGTTTTGTGACACACTAAGTTTCACCAAGGTTGCCTGTGTGACAAAGGTCGTGAAGTGAGAAGGAAATAGCAGGGACCACAGATGAGAAGGTTCTGGAAACGAATCTAGTCAGCTAGAAGTTCAGAAGGGGACGAGGATGGAGAGCCAGCCAAGAACCGTCTCACAGGCGTGGTGGTTCATGCCAGAGGCAGGAGGATGTCTGTGAGTTCCAGCACAGCCTGATCTACATAAGGAGCCCAAGACAGCCAGGGCTACCTAAGGGTTTTGTTTGTTTTTTGAAGAGCGAGGACTGTAAGGGCAAAGACAGGCTAGATTAGAGGACGTGGTTGCTTTGATTCATCCGCCCTCACTGGGGATTTTAAGAAGGGCACTGTCCATGGTGACACCTTGGCTTGATTTATCATTCCTAAGCTCTCCTAGGTGAGGTGAAAGTTGAGACTCACGAAGTACAATTCTCACTTCATCTTCTCCTCCCTCTGGTACTCCATAGGGTTCCTCCTTGGTCTTTAGCTCAACAGCTTCGAATCCCGAGCCCATGCTACCCTTCTGGGCAGCTGCTCCCTGGACCAATCAGAGCCGCACACATGAGCTGGAGTTCGTTCTGCTGGGCTTTGCACATGTGCCCTCCCTGCGCCCAATGCTCGCAGTGCTCTTCCTGGCCATCTTCCTGCTCACGCTGCTAGGCAACACGCTCATCGCCCTGCTCACCAGCCTGGACCCAGGCCTGCGAGCGCCCATGTACTTGTTCCTGCGCCAGCTGGCCCTGGTGGAGATCTGCTTCTCACTGGACGTGGCGCCCCGTCTGCTGGTGACCCTGCTGCGACCTGGTCGCGGGATGTACCCCATAAGCTGTGCCCTGCAGCTGTTCTTCGTGTTGTCCTGTGTCACATCTGAGTCCTTGCTCCTCACAGTCATGGCCTGGGACCGCTTCCTGGCCATTTGCAGGCCTCTGCACTATGGTACCATCATGAGCTTGAGGCTGTGCCACCTGCTGGCCACCACCTGCTGGCTCGCAGGAGTCCCTGTGTCGCTGGTCTTCACCATCTGGCTCTTCAACTTCCCGTACTGTGGGTCTCGGGGCATTCGGCACTACCTCTGTGACATACCACCTCTGCTGAGCCTGGTGTGTGCAGACACCAGAGTCTTCGAGGACAGTATTTTCGTGATCACTGTGGTATTTATGATTGTTCCTGTATCTCTGATAGTCACGTCCTATACCAGGATTCTGGTTGCTGTCCTTCGGATGCCGTCAGCCTCTGGGCGCCACAAGGCCCTGTCCACCTGTGCCTCCCACCTCGTCGTGGTAATTCTGTTTTATTGCACAACAGGTGTCATCCACTTGCGCCCCAAGTCCAGCTACTCCCCTGAGAGCAAGCAAGTGGTGTCCCTGTCCTACACCATGGTGACCCCCATGCTCAACCCCCTCATCTACAGCCTGCGGAACAAGGAGGTCAAGGCTGCCTTAGTTCGTGTCTTCATTCAGAGACGAGGTACCTTTACCCCTTGACCTCTCTATATGACTTCATTTACCCGATTACTTGGGGAGCATTTCTAACTTAGTGGTCTTGAGGACCTCAGTTAAACCCTTCAGTTCCACTCGTTTTTCCAAAAATGACATAATCTTCTCATTTTAAAAATGATTTATTCTTGTTAGGTTTTGTTATGTGTAGGTGTTTCTGCATGTGAATATGAGCACATGAGTATCACAACCCTTTGGTCGGATGCATATGATCTCCTGGACTTGAAGTTACAGTCAGTTTCTAGGTGCCTGATGTGGGTACTGGCACCTGAGCTCATGTCCTGTGGAGGGGCTACAGTGGTCATGTTGTTAAACTTCAAGTATTCTCATTTACATCCATACATTTGTCAAGGAACCTGGTTAAGATACTTGTTCATGTTTGTAATGTTGAGAACAAGTGACTGCGTGCTTGGCTGTAGGTCTATCAACCCAGTTACAAGGCTCACAAAATAAGGACTCAGGCATCATGCTGGCTTGCCATATCACCTGACAGAATGCACTCAGGCAGCACCCTGGTCAGCCCAGGGCTCCATGATTGCATATTCTGCAAGCAGATGCAAGGGGCCCCTTTAAAAGAAAGACCCTGCCCACTTAGGTTATCTTTTCCAGCTGTCTTTGCTGCTTCTCTCTTTCCTGCTTCTGTTTTTCCTGACATTCTCCTGGGGCTGACGGGACTTTTCCTGTCTCCCTCTTCTCTTTCGTCCTCTCTGTCTCTGTGTCTCTTTACCTCTTTTCTCTTCACGCCCCACTGCCCTTTCTAATAAAATTTCTCACTTAGGCTCTGTCTGCCTGGTGTGTTTGTCCCTCCACCTCGGTCTTGCTCATCTGCCGTGGAATCCCCCACTCAGGGTTCTCCTTGAGCTTCCTCATTGATGTGATCTGGGCCACTAAGGAAAATGGACGGAAAAAACAAAAGAAAATAAAAATCCCCTACTAAGTGAGGGGGGGTTACAGGATCAGAAGCTCAGACCCACCAGCAGCTGCAACAGCATTGGCAGCTACTCCCTTAGCCCACAATCACAGGATGTGCTCGGGCCGTGGAATCCCAGAGAACAGATGTGGCAATTAATTCTACCTAACCAAAGGCAGTTATTGTCTTCTCAAGGCCTCGTCTAAATTTGTATGAAAAATTGAGATGCTATAACTATGTATAAAGACTTACTGTGCTAAGTAATCTCTGTAACTATGGGAACACTACCGAGACTTGCAGTCTCAGGATTCTCTCTCACTTCTTCTCAAGGCCTTTTGTTTCTGATAACCTTTGCTATACCCTGCAGACTAGGACTTGCAGACTCGGGACACCCCCGTCCCCTCCTTTTTTCTTTTAAAGTGCCATGCTTTTGCTGCCCTCCTGACAGAGTTGAGCCCCAGCGAGTTGGTTTTCCTGAAATAAATGGACCTTCTTGTACTTGGATTTGGTGTCATTAAGATCCTTGAGCCTTGGGGTCCTCTCTGAGTGGGTACAACAATCATAACATACGATACATCTCTAGGAGGAGGATGGGAGAGCTGGAGAATGGGGAGGAGTGCTGTGGAGTGCTGTCCCCCAGACATGACACACCCGTTGCACACATGAAGTTATAGCAGCTGGGACCACCCACTCAGGACCAAGCCGGTCAGACATGCCAGCATGAGGCCCAATGGTGCTTTGCCATGGGTGTTATGTCCCCTGGAACTTCAGTTACAGACAGTCGTGAGCTGAAACGTGTGTGCTAGGAATTGGACCCAGATCCTCTGGAAGAGCGAAGAGCGTTCAGTACTCTTAAGTGCTGAGCCAACTCTCCAGCCCTTGGCAGCCCCTTTCCTATAGTGTGGCCCCTGGAATGTTGTCTGGGCCCATGGATGATCCTATGCCCATGCACTTAGGGACAGCACTGATTAGATTATAGGATTATAAGAGAACATGGGGTTGTAAAGGAGACGTTATTGGGAAAGCAGGGGGAGGTGAAGGTGAGGAAATGAGGGGTGGATGTGTGTAAAATACATGGTAGACATGTACAAAAATCTCAAAGAAAAAATAAAAAAACACAAATCCCGTCTGCATTGAATACATAAATACTTGTTTTTCTTATATTTTGCAATCAATACATTATAAGCAATATTAGGTAGCCCTCATATTATATTTGATATACAAGTGACTAGAGGAATATACATAGACTAAGTGCTAGTACTGCCACAACTGGCAGCACTATTCTAGAAGGTTGTGGAATTGGGGGGCAAGCCTTGAGGTTTGAAGAGGGCTCAACTCTCCTTCCTCTCTGTGTCCCAAGGGCTCCTGGCCATGCCAGGGAAACTGAGAAGGGATTGAAGTATCGGTGTGAGAAGCCCGTGGATCCAGTTCTGCTATGATGAGTGAAGATGATAAATAAGGAAGGTTTGCATGGACCTCCCAGTGGGAGAGCACACACAGCCCTTCCTTCTTTCTGGGAGAGACTTACCTGTGGGCACAAAGCAGAGAGCTGCAGAGGGGCAGCTGGAGCAAGTCCATGTGGCTTTGGATCCTGGCACCACCACTCTTTGGCCATGAGACATTGATAAAGTCACTTCTGTTTGTCGTCCATGAAATGAGATTCATGTAGGACACATTTTATAGGGCTAGAGAATGTCAGTTATTTAAAATGTTTTATTCTGTTTTTAATCTTGGAGGGTGCAGGTGCCTACAGAGGCCACAGGCATTGGATCCCCAGGAACTGGATTACAGCTGCTGTGGGGGTGCCTGGAATGGATGCTGGCACTCAAACTCAGATCCCGGAAGAGCAGCACGCATTCTATTTTTTAACTTTTTTTTAAAGTTATATTTATTTAGTATGTACCCAGTGTTCCGCCTGCATGCATCCCTGCAGGCCAGAAGAAGGCACCAGTTCTCATACCGATGGTTGAGACCATGTGGTTGCTGGGAACTGAACTCAGAACCTCTGGAAGATCAGTCAGTGCTCTTAACCTGTGAGCCATCTCTCCAGCCCCAGTACACATCCTTAAGCACTGAGCCATCGGTCCAGCTTCTGCCAATCATTTGAAAGTGCTGAGATTAGAGCAGTACCTGGAGCATGACGGAACACAGCAATCACTCTGCTCACTGTGCAGTTAGCATCACTAATTTTAGCAGGCTCTTTGAAACACCATCCACATACTGTGCAACTCGCCCAATTTAAAGTAAAAAATTTAATGTTCTAGCTGGCCGGTTGTGGTGTATGCCTTTAATGCCAGCATTGGGGAGACAGAACCAGGTGGATCTCTGTGAAGTTGAGGACAGCCTGGCTACAGCCTCCATAGCTACATAGAGAAATTCTGACTCAAGAATGTTCTTTAGTACATTCACGAGGATGTGGCTCCATCCCACATACCTCATCACTCCTTAAAGAGACCTTGTGACCATTGAGTAGAGGATCCCCAAATGTCTTGTCCCTACTCATCTTTTTTCAGTCTCTATGGATAGGACCATTGGGGGATATTCATGTAAATTAGTATCTAGACTAGCCCCTACCTTTGGCCCCATAGAAAAATATTTTCAAGGTTCATCTGCATTGTAACACACGCCTAGCATAGATTTCTTTCATTTTAATATTGATTCTAGTATTCCATCATGTGTGCATGTGCACACCTGCGTGTTTGCACGTGGCTGTTCAGAAGGTGCCAGAGCCTGAACCTAGACCAATGTGCATGCTAAGCAAGCATTCTTTTTTGTCTTCCTTTGTTTTAAGACTGAACTATGCCCTAGCACCGCACAGGGGGATTCTAGATGGGTGCTCTATCAATGAACCATACCCTCAGCCATTCACTGGTGGGGTACAGGCAAACATTACACAAATGAGACATGTCCCATGCCTCTCTCAGGTAGATCTAGGTAAATGATCTATCACTAAACAACATTCCAGCACCTCATTGGTGGATTCTAGGCAGGTGGTCTGCCACTGATATGTGCCCCGTGCCCTCAGTGGAGGATTCTAGGCTAGAACAGCACCACTTGAGACACACCCCTCATCTCCTTCCCTGGTGGATTCTAGACGGGCACCTACCCTACCCAATGAGTTATGTCCACAGCCCCAGCTGATAGACGTCTGAGTTGTTTCTACATGATTGGGGCTATTGTGAGTGGCACAGATGTAAATACCAAAGACAGTGTATTGTATAGATTTGTGCTTTTCTCTGACTTGGGTGTCTACCAAGGGTGGAAACTGGATTATATGACACCTCTGTGCTTGATACTCTTAATAAGCCATCGAATTTTTAATGTTATTATATATTTGTTCACTTTCACACTATAATTGTAGGACATATTCCTATAGTTTTTGGAGTACTGGTCTACCCTGATTATGGATGACTCAATTAATGATGGAAACATCCCTAAACTTTCATATCTTTTTGGTGAAAGAACCTCAAAACCACACCCTCTGAACTTACGGTTTGGGATATATCACTAAAATTAATTTCTAAAATAAATTCCCTTTTAAACACCCACATGTTTCTGTTTGTATGAAGAATATAAGAGACCAGCCTCGTGCTGTGTGTGTAAAGGTATCCACAAGGAAGCCTAATGACACAGTGTTGTCTTCAGGACTGGGATGGTGGAAGCAGAGAACCAACTCCCACAAGTCATCCTCTGAACTCCACACACACAAACACACACACACACAAATTAATTAGTTAATTAGTTAGCTGAAAATACACATGTAATTAAAAACTTTAAAGAGAATAAGGGGGTCTGGAGAGATGACTCAGCAGTGAAGAGAGAGTACTGTCCTTGCAGAAGACCTAAGTTCAGTTCCTGGCACATCCTGGATGTCCCACAAACGCCTGCAACTCCAGAACCAGGAGATTCGATGCCCTCTTCCGACCTCCTTTGCCTCCTGCAGTCACATGAGCATGAACTTCAAACACAACATACACAGAATTTTTAAAAACTAAAATAGGTGGCTGGAGAGAAGGCTCAGAGGTTAAGAGCAGTAGCTGCTCTTCCAGAGTCCTGAGTTCAATTCCCAGCAACCACATGGTGACTCACAGCCATCCTTAATGAGATCTGGTGCCCTCTCCTGGTGCATAGCCATATATGCAGGCAGAACACTAAACACATAATAAATAAATTAATTAATTATATAGATTTTAAAAGACCCTCTGAACTACCCAGCACAGTGTTTTTCTTCTCCAAACTTAACACAAAAATATCCCCACCTTCTTTGTCCTGTGGGTAGTGATCAAAATACACTGTGCTGATAAGTGATTATGATAACCCTTGGTCTCCACGTATCGTCAAATGATGTGTCCTGTTATTTAGTATCACAAGAGCTTGGTCTCAGAGCCTATGCATGGTTTTGGAGCACTCCCAGTGTACCTGTAGAATGATAGAGGGAACACATTCCTCCTATGCTCTGCTTCCCTCACCCAAAGTGGCGGCTGGCGGGTCTGCATCTGTGAGCCGAAAGAAAATAACCTTTTCGTATTGTAATCTGATTGTCTTGGGTGCTTGTTAGAGCGGTGAGAAGTTCACTAACAGAGAGAGTACAGGCCCAAGTTTATTGGCACCTTTGATTTATAATCTGTTCCTGCTGGTTTATCCCATGAACATCTATGTCATAGTGGTGTAGAGTTTAGATCTGGGGAAACTAAGGCACAAGATCAAAAACTGAGGCTGTGACAGCTCAAGATGTGAATTTGGTCTCTCTGCACATGCAAAAACAGTGTGTGGAGAGATGGCTCAGCAGTTAAGACCATGGACTGCTCTTGGAGAGGACCTGAGCTCAGTTCTCAGCATCTACATCTGGCGGCTCACAACAGCCTGTAACTCCAGTTCCAGGATATGCATCCTCTGCATTCTGCAAACACAGGCACTCATGTGCACATACGTACACACAGACACACATGTATACCTAACTAAAGAAATAAAAATTTAAAAATCAGCATTCCTTTATGATACAAGTCCTGGAAAAATTCAGAATAGAAAGAAGGTGTGTCAAGACCATAAATGATCTATAATATACCTATAGCCAAACATTTTATTAAATGGAGAAAAACACAAAGCATTTCTAACCTTTTTGGGGGAGGGGTTGGTTTTTTGAGACAGGGTTTCTATGTGGCTTTGGAGGCTGTCCTGGAAGTAGCTCTTGTAGACCAGGCTGGCCTGGAACTCACAGAGATCTGCCTGCCTCTGCCTCCCTAGTGCTGGGATTACAGGCATGCACCACTACGGGCTGTCTGGTCTTGTTTTAAAGACAGAGAAATGCAAACTGCTCACCTGGAATCTCCAGCTCACTCCTGCTTGATCTGGCTATTCCTCCCTCTTCAAACCCCTCCCTCTCAGAAAAAACCTCCAAAAATTCCAGTTCTCCAGTGTTGGTGGCCAATCCCCCGAAGCTGGTAGCCCCTCAAGACCCTGCTTAGCTAAAAGCGTGCCGCGTGCCATACTTGGGTACAAACCCATCATCACCCCCCATCCGGCTACACGGTATTTAAGCTCCCTACTTTAGAACCGCCAAGTGAATTTTCTCCTGCCCTTTCTCCTGCCCCACTCTCTGGGGCCTGGAGGGTCACCCAGGAGTCCTTTGCCAAAATAAACCAGCTCTTTTACTTTTTAATTTGTCTGGATCTGGCCTACTGTGTCGGTGGAGAAACCTACCATAGAGGACCAAAAGGCTGAGAGGGGCAGAAAGAAGAGGTTTTGGTGGTAACTGTGGTCCAAGTATATGATGTAGTTGAATGAGGACATGTATGAAAGCCCTCATGGTGAACGAGAAATTTTCAATCCTCCTGCCTCTTCCATGCATTTCTGAGAATGAGATTGTTAAGTTTGTATTTTGTCTGATGACTGGGATAGAAAAAACAAAAACAGGACCTTGCTATATACAAATTATTTTTACATTTTGAAGTAACTAAAAAAAGTAAGAGTAGCCAGGTATGCACCTCTCTCTCTCTCTCTCTCTCTCTCTCTCTCTCTCTCTCTCTCTCTCTCTCTCTCTCTCTCTCTCTCTCTTCTCCAAGACAGGGTTTCCTTGGTAGATCAGGTTGGCCTCAACCTCACACAGATCCAGCAGTCTTTGCCTCCGGAGTGTTTTAAGGCAAGCAAGCGCCACTAATATCCGGCCGGGCCAGTGGTGCACATCTTTAATTAATCCTAGGACTCAGGAGGCTGATGCAGGAGGATCAGGAAGTTCTGAGTTCTAGGCCAGCCTGGTCTACAAAGTGAGTTTGAGGACACTCAGGGCTACACGGAGAAACCCTGTCTTAAAAAAAAAAGGAAAAAGAAAGAGCAGAGACTGGAGAGATGACTCAACGGTTAAGAGCACCGACTGCTCTCACAGAGGACTCAGGTCTGAATCCCTGCACCCACACAGTGTCCACAATCGTCTGTAATTTCAGTTCCAGAGGATCCAGCATGTTTTGGCTTCCTCGGGCATTGAATGTGCACGGTGCACACACACACTCAGGCACACACATGTCTATAAAATAAGTAGTTTAACTTTTCAATATCTATGCATCGCTACTAAAATAAGAATCACATTGCCTTCCCCACTGGCTTTCCTCCCCCAGGAGCCTCCTTCCAGACTTTGACATACACATATTATGGGGTGTCCAGACAGCAGTGTCCACTGAGAATTTTCTGGGTGCAGCGCAAAGTTCCTTTGTGACTTTATCTGTAATTTCTCTCTCACTCTCCACGGTAACAGGAATGATGGAGCCACAGCAAGTCTGAAAATTTCATCTACTTCTTTATTTAAAAGTGCCGTCAGGGCTGGGGATGTGGCAGAGGGCTGGCCTGGCAAGCGCAAAGCCCCGGTAGGTCCACCTTGCTCCATTCAATGGCCCCACACCCATGAGGACAAGGGGACACAAACTGAACTGGGGGTTGCAGTTGGAAGTAGGGGTGCGTCTGGAAGGAGATGGGGGAGGAGTGGGAGATGGACGTGATCAGAACACACTCTGGGAAATCCTCAAAATGTCAATAAACATGTACAGTTTTTAAAACATCCCCGTAGTGTGACACACCCATTTAATCCCAGCACTCAGGAGGCAAAGGCAAGCACATATCTGTGAATTCGAGTCCAGCCTGGCCTACCTAATGAGTTCCAATCTAGCTGACTACCTACTGAGACCTTCTCTAACAAAAATAAAATACAAAGATGTCCCCACGGAATTTGAAGGGACCAGCAATGAGAAAGTTCTATGCCCCGCACGAGTAGCTTTAGCCCAGCACAGTGCTCCCGCCCCGGAGTCGGGCCAGGGCATACTGGGCTGCCGCGTGGACCTCACGGTTTCGAAGGCTGTAGATGAGTGGATTGAGAACAGGTGTGATCACCAGGTAGAAAACGGCCACCAGCTTATGATGTCTGGCGGGGAGAGCACTAGAGGCTCGGGGCCGCAGGTACATGGCGCTCACGGTTCCATAGAAGAGCCCGACCACCGCCAAATGTGAGCTACAGGTAGACAGGGCCTTTCGGCGACTCCCAGCCGAGGGCAACCTGCTCACCGCAGCCAGAATCCAGGCGTAGGAGGCTAGGATGAAGGCCAAGGGCACCAGGAGGATGGGCACGCCCAGGCCGTAGACCAGCCTGTAGTTGGCTGTGGTGTCCGCACACGCTGTCCTCAGCACCGCAGGAAGCTCACAGAAGAAGTGGTCCACCGCAGGCCTCCCGGGACAGAAGGGCAGGCGCAGTGCGGCCACCGCATTGGGCACAGACAGTCCAAAGCCCAGCGTCCAGGATGCTCCAGCCAGCGCTGCGCAACGGGGCGTGGTCACCAGCGTCGCATAATGCAGGGGTCTGCACACGGCCAGACAGCGGTCCAGGGCCATGGCGGCCAGGAGGATGGCCTCGCAGCTGCCCAGGGAGATGCCCACATACAGCTGGGCCCCACAGCGCGCCAGGGAGAGGCGGGCACGCTGCATGGCCATGTGTGCCAGCGCCTGCGGCAGCGTGGTGCTCACATAGGCCGTGTCCAGCAGGGCCAGGTGGGTCAGCAGGCGGTACATGGGCCGGTGTAGTCGTCTGTCCAGGGCTATGAGTCCCACCAGGGCACCGTTACCCAACACCGTGGCGAGGTAGGCCAGGAGAAGAGAGGCCCACAGCAAGGGACGCAGGGAAGGTGGGGCCCACAGTCCCAGCAGCAGGAACTCGGGGGTTCTTGAGTCATTGAGGGTTCCTGGCCCCATCCTGGAGACAGAGACAAGGGCAGGATCACTGCAGCCCCTCTGGGCTAGGAGGGTAATGGATGTGGGTGGTATCCGGCTCCTCCCTCCCCTCCCTCACCCCTCCTTTGTTCTCCCCAACTCTAAGTTATGTCTCGCTTGCCTTTTACTGTAGCTTCTTACTGCTTCTGTCTCTGCCACTCGCAGACTATGTTACACTGAAGGAAGTTTCGAATCTGAAGTTTCCCTCTTCCTCTCCCTTCTCTCTCTTCCCTCATTCCTCCCATTTCTTCATCCCCAGCCTTCTCCCCTCTCCTCCCTCCTCCCTCCTCTCTCTCTGTTTCCCCCTCCTCCCATACCCCTCCCCTCTTCTCTGTCTACCTCTGTCTCTCCCCCTCTCTCCATCCTCCATCCTCCCCTCTCTCTTCCGGTCTCCCTCCTCCACTTCTCCTTTATCTCCTCTCTTCCCTCTTCCTCTTCTTCATCCACCCACTTCCTCTCCCCTCCCTGCCATCTCCCCTCCTGCCTCCCTGCCAGTCCCTTCCATTATCCCTCCTGTATCCGTAGCTCTACATCAGCATGTGGCTCAGTAATTCACAACCAGGTTCCTTCAGGCTGGTTTGGTCTAAGTCCTCATAAGAGCCTGGGACCCCCAACTCTAAGCCCAACCCTCCAAATCCAGTGCTAACTCCACCTCCTCACCATCTTTCATTCAGCCCTTCACCCCAAAATATCTCACATAGAGGGTGTTGGTGCCTGGCAGGTGGGGGGTTATGTTAGGGGTTGTAAGACCAAGCCAGCTCTGGGGGCCATTGGACCCCACACCCAAGCATAAACCCCGGGTGGTCCATGCACCAGGCCTTCCGACACTGCCTTCTGCTGCCCTCCTCCTCTCTCTTCCCTGCTTCTTAAACCACTCCGAGCCAGTCATTCTGACGCCCGAAGCTGTGCCTAGGATCCAAGGCTACGTCTCAAGAGGCCCTTCCCTATTTTGCTGGAAAGAGACTATATTATACAACGCTTCCGAGACACACAAAGTCACAGGCACACCTCCTGCCCTCCGTCCCCTCTGCTCTCCCCTTCCCTCTCCGAGCTGTCCGTCTCTCTTCCATCACCGCTTTCTCCTGGATTCACACGACGCCCTCAGATTGTTTTTCCTGGCACTTAACTCCCCCCTCAACTTCCTCCCACCCCACCTATCCTTAGCCACAGCCCTGCCCACCCCAAGTCTTGCCTCCATTTCCCCTCTCTCCTCCCTTTCGTCCTTCTCTCCTCCCTTCCTCGCTGCTTCCTACCTTTCCCTGCGTCCCTCTCTACCTTGTCCTTATCTCTCCACCCAGCCACCCTTTGGAGCCTGTTCTCCTCTCTTCCTATCCCGTCTCGGTGTCTCCCTGTCCCCACAGGTGTCTCTGCCTCTAATGGCCTCTTCTGCTCCCCTCCTCTGCTCCCCACCCATCCCCCTCTTCCCCCTGCTCTCCTTGACCATTCATCTCTCACCATCCCCCCTCCCTCTCCTTTCTTCATCCTCGTTCTCTCTCTTCCCTACCAGGGGACAGGCCCAGCCCATGTGAAGAGACAGCTGGGCATAAAACCTTTGGCTCGGCTGCACCCCTCTCTGCTGCAGATCAGACAGGCACTAGGGAAGCAGAACGTTCATGGAAATGTCTGGGCTGTTCCTCTCCAGGGAGGACCTGTTCCCCTTAGGGAGACCACGACAGTCTCCCATCCTCCAGAACCCCTTCCTAGATACGTCCCAGCTGACCTCAAAGTTTGTCACGAGGTAACCAAAGGCCATTTGTTGAAAGGATGGGAAAGGAGTGGCTGAGAGGGACAATGTCTTCAGGTGGTTTGCTCTGTACTAATTCTTCCCATGTGCTAAGAAGAAGAATCCCGTTTCCTCGTTTGTAAGATGCAGACAATCTCTGCACATCTTTTCCAAGCTTGTTCGAAGCGTGTGTTAACGCGCATAGAGATGTTAGAGAGGTGTCTATGAAGCCTGGGGAGATGGTGTTGGAGGCAGAAGACCCTTGACACCCAGAGGTGAGTCCAGGGCACAGGACCGAAGTGAGCACGGCTGGGCCAAGGTGGCCAATGGCTAGAATGTGGCCAGCAAAAAAAGAATGTGCGTGTAGGTGGTCTAGCCAACGCCCTGCCAAGTGGGGCGGGAAGGCCATTACTGTGTCAATCGTGGGGTGACACATTCTGACTGACCCCGGGCATCTGAGAAGACTTCCAGGTTCTTCTCTCAGTGGGTATGTGGACCTTGGGGCTAGGGAAGTACCGTATATGCAGTTGTATAAGCAACCCTTGACATTTCCTTTCTCTTGACCAAAAACTCACACTCACTTTAAAGAAGTGAGAACTAACTCCTTTTCTCCTCCTTGACTCTTGGAGAGCACTTTTCCCCCATCTGTTCAACAATCTTGCTGTGTAGCCGAGACTAGCCAAGAACTTAGTATGTATCCCAGGCTAGACCCAAACTTATTTTCCTACTGCATTGACCTGCCAAGTGCAAGGAATAGAGGTATACTCATTTTTAAGTATTACGTTTCTTAGGTCCTTGTGGGAACCCTAATCTCATATCTATCAACACTGAATAGATGAGTCCAGGACTTAACAGAGAGCCCATGGCTGAACATGAGATTCACAAATATCAGAGTCTCCCAGTAGTTATAAACCCACTGCAGTCACGGGTGCAGGGGAGGAAGTCAATCATGAAAGATGCCTACAGTCCTATCCTGTGATATTGGGTGAAGACTGGGACGGGAGAGAGATGGAGAGAGATGGGATTCCCCTATAAGACATTCTGACCTACATGCACACGCATCCCTTTGTACAACAGCTCCTTTGGGTCACATGGCATCTCACTGACGCCCAGCAGGTCTCCCTCAAGAATCTGCAACCTCAAGAGACTCACCTCACAGAAACCCCTCCTTCTTTACCGCATAGTGAAGCCACGGCCACACATCCCCATTGTGGAGCAAATAGACTCTTCCCACCACCAAAGGTGCACAGTGTGCATGAGGCACCCGGGCTCAGCAGTGGGGGTGGGGGATGGCAAATTATCCAGACTGTGTTCATTGTGGGATGAGTTTAAGGCCTCCACCCAGGTCCCTAGAGAGCTCTGACCCAGAGGGATCAGGGGACCAATTGCAGGACTCCCCACTTTGAATTCTCCCTGGGTCAGGACCACACTAAGCTCCCACAAGGACCCATTATTGCCCATCTGTAATTAATGAGGCTTCAGTGTGTTGATCTTGGCCCCAGATCCCTATGGGCCCTATGGGCGTGAGAATGGAAGTCACCCTGAGAGAAAAGGCAGGAGATTCTCTGCACTATGGTTTTCTCCATCGCTCCTTACCGACTGCCTTCGGTTTTCACATTATCTGTTTCTTTGTATACTATCGAGGGGGTAACAGCCAGAGGACCACTTGTAAGAGTCAGCCCTTTCCTTCCACCATACGGGTCCTGCGAACCCTGGTCTTCAGAGATGCCCTGCTGTCCCTGTCCTTTCTCTCCTGTCTTCTCAGATCCGGGGGCATCTCTCAACCCGTCCCTCTCCACGTTAATTGCTCTCCTCGCTTAGCTCTTGTTCTCTGCCTTTTCTTGCCTGGTATGTCTCTGTTGGGGTTCTCCCTGTCAAATGTCCGCTGGTCTCCCTGCTACCATATCCCTGCCTCTCCCTCGGCAGAGTTTCTCTCCGCCTCTGACTTGCTCCATCTTTGCATCTGTCTGAGTTTCTCTTACTCTGTTCAACTCTCTGGTTTTCTCTGCTTCTCTCTTAGAATCTTTCTTGTTTGTTTATTTGTTTGTCTGTTTTTGTTGTTTTGTTTTTGAGATAAGGTTTCTTGTGTAGCTCTGACTGTCCTGGAACTCACTCTGTAGACCTGACTGGCCTTGACCTCAGAGACACATCTGCCTCTGCCTCTTAAGTGCTGAGATTAAAGTTGTGTATCACCAACTTGCATTTTTGTCTAGAATCATTTTCTGTCTGAATATACTACTCTCTCTGTTTTTCAGTCCTTCTCTCCTCTCTCATAGCTCTGTCTTTCACATTTTACTATGTGTTTACTAATTTATGTTGGGCAGGGTATATGCACATGTGTGCAGTGCCTTCAGAATCCCTAGAGTGCAAGCTGCCCAGTGCTGGAGTTGAGGGACATTGATCTGCGTGTGTGTTGGGAAGCCAATGCTGTCTGGTTCTCTGCAAGAGCAGTTTCCTCTTCTAAGTGCTGCATCATCTCTCCAGGCCCAGATCCATCTCTGTGATTTCTTATCTGCCTTATTTTATGATTTCACAGTTCCCCAATGCCCACCGCTGCACCAATTAACACATTGCATACACCAGACCTGTTCTAGACCCTTGGAAAACTCACGAACCCAAACCTTTTCACGTTCAGCTTTGTCCCTTGAGAAGAGCCAGGAGACCACAGCCCACTTTGAATGGAGGATCTCATTTTCTTTGTCTCTGCCGAGTGTTTCAGGTACCCATCGCCATACACAACACAAACTAAGCGATGGCGGTGGTTGGATTTCGTGGGAGGAGTCCTTCTGTGGGGCAGTGGACAGCTTCCCTCTGTGCCTATGAAACTTAGAAGCTTGGTCTCACTCCATTGCATGAAGGGGATTTGAGGCCACTGCTGTAACCGTGTATCAACATCCCCACCTTCCTGATTTGTCAATCAGTCCATTCCTTCATTAAGTCATTCCACACTTGAGGCTAGCTTGATGGTGAGGATGTTTCCCTCTTCCTGTTTCTTTTTTCCATTTCTCTCTCTCTCTCTCTCTCTCTCTCTCTCTCTCTCTCTCTCTCTCTCTCTCTCTCTCTCTCTCTCTGTGTGCATGTATGCAGTAGGATATTACTTTAAGGTGTGCGACTTTTGTTCATGCTGCATTTGTTTAACATGGTGAAGCTGTGATTCTTTGCCTGTATAAAACACCTGATGGTCTAATAAAGAGCTGAACGGCCAATAGTGAGACAGGAGAAAGGATAGGCGGGGCTGGCAGGCAGAGAGACTAAATGGAAGGAGAAACGAGAACAGAGGAGGAACAAGAGAACAAGGAGAAGAGGGTGACAGGGGCTAACCATCCGGCTATCCAGCCTCACAGCAATCCACGGACTAAACTAAGATTCACAGAAGTAAGGGAACAGAAAAAGCCCAGATGCAAAAGGTAGAAGGGTTCATTTAAACTAAGAAAAGCTGGCTGGAAACAAGTCAAGCTAAGGCTGGTTGTTCATAACTAACAACAAGCCGCTGTGAGTGATTCATTTGGGAGCTGGGTGACAGGCCCCACAAAAGAGAAAACAATTATTACTACACAAATGCATGGGCACATGTGTGGGGACTCACATATACATGTATGCATGTTCCTAGAGAGGCCCACACTCAAGGCAAGCTTGATGGTGTGGATGTCTCACACAGAAGTTTCTCTTCTCCATTTCAGTGTCTGTGTGTGTGTGTGTGTGTGTGTGTGTGTGTGTTTGCATGTTTATGGCCACATGTGTGGGGCTGCACCTATACATGTATGCATGTGCATACAGAGGCCCAAGGCTAATAAGGAATCATCCTCAATTGCTTTCCCATCTTGTTTATTGAGGAAGAGTCTGTCAATCAAACCCAGGGCTCACACATTTGCCTATTCCCTGTGGTCAGATTGCCCTGGTGAATCCCCCATCTCTGCCTCCCAAGGCTAAGATTACATGCCCACATGGCGTTTGTATCCGCTCTGGGAGCAGATCCATGGTCCTCAAACTTGTGTGTCCAGATTCTCAGAGCTTAGACTCAGGTCCTCAGGCATGCTTAAAAATCACCTTACCAAGTGAGCTCTCCCCCAACCCCTCATCTTTCTGCTCTACGGGATGAACTAATGTAGGTATGAGACACAAATGGAACTCACCATGTGTGGCCTGTTGTAGTTGGTACCTTTCTCCCTTGTGTGTTCCTAAGGTTAATCCTATTTTTAGCACGCAAGAGTACTCCCTTTCCTTTTCTTTGTAGCAAGATTCACATGACATGCTAGCATCTTGCCCATTTTAGTCTGAGGTTCCAAGTGCAGTTATAGATCCATCACTCACTCATTGTTGGAAGGAATGTGAAAGATGCAGCCACTATGGTAAACCATAGGGCTGCTTCTCACAATATTGAAGACAAAATCTCCACACGAACCAGCAATTCCTCATCAGGAGGTACCGTCGCTAATCTCTCTGGGCTGGGGTTCCTCTGGCCACCTCCAATTTGAAGTAGAGCAGCTGCTGTAACCCACAAGAAACCTTGTTGCATGACACACTTCCTAGATATACATAAACAAATGTCTTCTCACCCCAAATAGGGAACCAATAAAAGACCAAAGTCTCATGAGTTTCAGTGGGGTTTGTTATACAAGTATGGGTGAGTGGGTCAGGAGAGTGTTCATAATATTGTATTACTACAGCTGTACAAGAACAAGAACCTGAATCCAAATTCCAACACCCAATAAACAGCCCAGTGTGGTTATGTACACTCCTGTACCCCAACACTGTGGGAATACTCCTGTAACCCTTGCTGCAGGGAGCAGAGGCAGGAGGATTATGAGGACTGCTGGTCACAACCTGAGGTCCAATTTCACTGAGAGACCCTGGATTTAAGTAATAAGATGGAGAGAGAGAGAGCAGGGTACTCAACATGGCCTCTAGACTCTGTGTTCACACAGGCATGAGTGCACACGCATGCGCGCACACACTCACACACACCACACACACACACACATACACACCACACTAAGAATGAAGAAGCCTACACATCCATTCTAACATGGTTAGTAACATGGTTAGTGTCAGTGCTAGCTTGCTTTCTTTGGCAATGATAAAGAGGATGACCAAAACCAACTCAGGCAGAAAAGGATTTATTTGGCTTAAACAATCAAATCATAGTCCACACTGATGGAAGTTGGGGCAAGAACTCGAAGAGAGCAGGAACCTGGAGGCAAGACCAAGAGCAAAGGCTGTGAAGGGACACCACTCCCTGGCTTGCCTTCATGGATTTCTCAGCCTTTTTACCAACAAAATGGGGGATGCCTTCCTATGTCAATGATTAATCACGAAAATGCCCTCCCCTGCTCATTTACCCACAGGTAAAATATGATGCCAATTTCTCTGTTGAAGTTCCCTCTTCCCAGATGACACTGGCTTGTGTCAAGGTGACAAACACTAGCCACCAAAGTACCCATAAGTCAGAAAAAAGCAACACTGGTATGCTATGGGGGAAATCCTTCTGTGTGTATGTTTGACTGGCATAAATAAAGCACTGTTGCCCAATAGGGAAGCAAGACAGATGGGACTAGGAGCCGAGGAGGATTCTGGGAAACAGGCACAGTAAGTTATGATGCCAGAGGAGTAAGAGTTCCGACACTTTCTCCAGTAAGAGAAGACCACATAGAAGTACTCAGACTAGCCGGGAACACGCCTTTAATGCCAGCACTCGGGAGGCACAGGCAGGCAGATCCCTATGAGTACGAGGCCAGCCTGCTCTACAGAGAGAGTTCCAGGACAGCCTCCAAAACAATTCAGAGAAGCCCTATCTCAAAAAACCAAAAAAACCAACAACAACAACTAAGACTAGTAATTATGGGTTAATAATTAAGTCAGAGCTAGTCGATAATAAACCAAGCAAATGGCCAAGAGGTTCATAATTAATATAGTGTCTCATGTGTTATTTGGGGGCTAAAATGGCAACAGGACCCAGGCAGCTGGTGGAAAGACTATATGTTACAGGTATGTCTTGGAGAAACTGGACCCTTTCTACATTGTGGGTAAACTGTGACTTTCTACATTGCAAAACATGAACTCTAATAGGGTCTGACATAAGTCAATCATCAAATTTCTACATGATCCAGCAATTCCACATTCGATTTACACAACTGTGCCGGTTAATTCTAAGTGTCAACTTGACACAACCTATAACAACCTGGGAGAAGGACTTGCCTAGACGCATTGGCCTGTGGGCGTGTCTGTGGGACACTGTCTTCATTTTTAATTGATGTAGACAGAGAGAGAGCCCATTGTGAACATCACCATTCCTTAGATGTAGGGGTCATGGATGGTATGACAGAAGAGAAAACCAACTGAGAGCAAGCATTTAAACAAGGGTGTGTGTTTCTTTTCTTTCTGCTCTTGACTGCCGGTGTGATGTTGTAAATGCCTACCTTGAACTGCCCACGGATACAGACTACAACATAGACTCCCTAAGCCAAATGAACACTTTCCTTCTTTACATTGCCTCTTTGTTGGGATATTTATGGTGCCTTATGACACATTATGGTAAAAGTAGATTAACAGTGATGTGCAGTGCATAGCAACCACCCTGGGAGGGCCTATAGGCCATAACAACCATTTGCCCAATCAACGCAGGACAGGTGATCCAAGCCGGAAAGTACACCAGACCTGAGACTGCTGTGTAACCCTAGACACTCCCCTTACTCTGCCCAATAAATTCCCTGTCTAGCTGGCCCTGAGACTCCTTCTCACACCACCCTCCATGATGGATGGATGAAGGGCCCAAGTTAATGCACTTAGCTCATTAATCAACAATAAAAGACTCTTTGCTTTGGCATCAGAATGGGTCTCGGTGATTTGGGGGTTCAGAATTTGGACACAATGATCCAACATCAAGAGCAGAGTTTCTCAGTCTTGTACAGTTCCGGACAATCTGCCTAGGAAGGGACGCCCCTCACAGTGGGTTGAGTCTTCCTGCATAACTTTGACTTATTTTAAGACCATCCCCTACAGGCATGCCCATGGTCAACCAAATGTAGACAGTGCCTCACTGAAACTCTCTCCCCAGGTGACTCTACCTGGCATCAAGTTGACAGTTGAAGCAAACCATCTCTTGTGTGACATTATTCCTGGGGAGACATGAGGAAATATCTATTCATCCCAGACAAGGACAGACCAAATTAAGGACACCATTGAAGTTCAAGTTGATGAATCAATGAGTTTTATTGGGTGGCTGGGGGAGCAAAAAATGACTTAAAGACAGTTGTCTCTTAGACTATCTTCATTTCTGCCAGACCAGTTAGAAAAGGACATTTGTTTACATTTCCCATGCAACTTCAGACTCAGAAAAAAATAATCACAGATGATGGCAGCAATGTGGAATCAAAGGTTAGAAACCTTACAGGTGTGGGAATGAAACTTCACCGAGAAAAAAAGGAATACTTAGAAACTGAATGTAAGAAATTATTTCAAAAATAGATTTTTATTTATTCTTGGATAATTTCACACTTATATACCATGTACTTTGTATTCATCCTCTCTGCCCCAGGCAAATCCTCCCAGGCCATCCCCCACTGCAACTGCTCCCCAATTTTTTGTCTTTCTCTTTTATTTTTAGTAAAAGTAAGCCGGATTACTGATGACCAAAATGTGAGTGGGTGTGGTCTTGCACTGGGTCCCAGGTAGCCTACCAGCAGTCACACCCTTGAAGGAACCTGGTTCTTCCTCCTCCAGCAGCCATCATCTGCCAAGCCCTTCCCATCCATGCTGACATACTGGCTGATTCCATCATTGAAGACCTGCAGGTTCCCAAAGACCACTAATGACTTCTCCCAGGACATGCCTGAGCAGAAGTGTGTCCCTGCCCTGGAAAAAGAGGGATGGAAGAAGGAAAGGAGGAGGGAGAGAAGAAAAGAAGGAAGAAGAGAATGAGCCATGATACCTAAAAATCTCAGGAAAATAATTCCCAGCAACCACATGGTGGCTCACAACCATCTGTACTGAGGCCTGGTGCCCTCTTCTGGCCTGTGGGTGTACATGTGGGCAGACACTGTATACATAATAAATAAATCATTGAAAACGTTTTAAAAAAAGAATGAATAATTTTAAAAGCAGCAGATCAGTACCCATCCCAAGTATACACATGGACTTTGGACTCCCATAGAACTATGTGAGGTGCACTCTCACCCTGAACTCTTGGGGAAGGTTCTAGGCCCTGCCCTATATGAAATGACAGACTATGGACACCCCCATGGAGGGCCTCACCCTCCCTGAGGGAATGAGGGGATAATGGGGGGGGGTTGGGGGAGGCTACGGGAGGAGGGTAGGGAAAGGGAGAGGGACCTGGAACTGACTTGTGAAGCAACCTTGTTTCTTATCTAAATTTAAACTGGAAAATAAAATAAAATAAAAATAAATAAATAAAAAATTTAAAAGCTTTTAAAAAATGTGTACTGCTCTTCCAGAAGATCTGAGTGTGAGTGCCAGCATCCATTCCAGGCACCCCCACAGCAGCTGTAATCCAGTTCCTGGGGATCCAATGCCTGTGGCCTCTGTAGGCACCTGCACCCTCTAGGATTAAAAACAGAATAAAATATTTTAAATAACTGACATTCTCTAGCCCTATAAAATGTGTCCTACATGAATGTCATTTCCTGGACGACAAACAGAAGTGAGTTTATCAATGTCTCATGGCCAAAGAGTGGTGGTGCCAGGATCCGAAGCCACATGGACTTGCTCCAGCTGCCCCTCTGCAGCTCTCTGCTTTGTGCCCACAGGTAAGGCTCTCCCAGAAAGAAGGAAGGGCTGTGTGTGCTCTCCCACTGGGAGGTCCATGCAAACCTTCCTTATTTATCATCTTCACTCATCATAGCAGAACTGGATCCACGGGCTTCTCACACCGATACTTCAATCCCTTCTCAGTTTCCCTGGCATGGCCAGGAGCCCTTGGGACATAGAGAGCTGGGCCGTGACTTGGTCAGACATGCAGATGGAAGGGGCCGGCAGCAGAAATCTTTAGGGACATTACAAGGCATCTAGGGCAGTGGGGATTCCCTGTGTATAGACAGGGGCAAACACAGTCCAGTAGGTCTGAGGGAAAGCTGGCAAGAGGGAAGCATGGCCAGGACCACAGTCTCTGGGGGAAGCAGGGGCTGCAGACTCTCTGCCTCCCTGTGTCTTCACCTGGGGCACGGAGTCACCTAATGACCACAATTCTCCAAGGGGAGAGAGAGTCTTCTGGGCTCTAATTTTCTGCTCAGAGCCAAAGACTGAAAGCTTTGGTTTCTGGATCCCAGTCAGCTCCAGGGACTCCTGGATCGAGAGAGTAGTTTTATTCCAGACAGACAGAGAAGCAGAAGAGGTGAGCTGACTCTCCAGGAAGTGTAAGGGTTCATGCTGCCGGCAAGAATGAACACGGGCTCTGACAGATGCTGTAGTGATCCCTGGGGGAAGAACATCGTTTTGTTTTCTTTTTCATTCTGTGATAGTGATGCTGATGGAGGCGTTAATCACGATGATGAAGATTAAGATTATATAGTTAGGTGATGCTGCTGTTGCTCCTGCTGCTGGTGGTGCTGGTGGGGTGATGGTGATGTTGGTGAGGGTAAAGATTATAATGTCGTGGTGATGATGATGATGAATGAAGTTATGATGGTATAGTCATGACATGATGATGACTAAGATTATATTATGGTGATGATGGTAGCGATGAGTAAGATTATACTGATGTGGTAATAATGGTGGTTGTGGTGGTGATTCAGATGACCATGCTGATGGTGACGGTGATTGTGGCGGTGGTCCTAGAGTCTTATAGATGGTGACAACGATAATCGTGGTGATACTACAATGATGATGGGATGATGTTGATTGTGATGGAGGAGCAAGCTGAAAGTCCTGGTGACCCCAGACCTTGGCAGCCTGAGTCAGGGGGATCTCTATAAGTAGGAGGCCAGTCTGAGCTGCATTGTGACTTCTAGACCAACCTGGGCTACGCAGTGAGACCCGGTCTTAAGAAAAAAATAAGGGGAGGGTGCTGTGTCCTTTGTGTGCACATCCTTAGCATAGGGTGGGGATCAGAGGCATGTTAGAAACAGTTCTAATCCTTGGTGGATGCCACGATCATATCTCAAAATGCTCTAATTCACTAAGAATGCTGCTTGGGTGCTGCTAAATGAATTTCCTGGCTCAGAAGTGGTCCAGAAACTTAATCCCTGAAGATGATGATTTGAGATACAAAACGGATCTGATTTTTCTTTTTGGGTGATGGAGAATTTAAGCAATGAGAGATCATAGCCCTGGTTCTAGTTGAATGATTCATTTTGACATGAAAACACAAAAAAAGACAACAAAACAAAATGTCTGATGATGATTAAAATCCATTGCATACCTACATCCTCAGCCTGGGATGGTCCAGGGTTTCAGTTCTCCAGGGCCCTATGCCCAGACCATAAAGAGTGTGGCTGGAATGAGCTTTGGTACTTTTTGTCCTTACAGTAGTCTTTTTTCCTGTGTTTCATACAGTTCCCTCTCCCCCGCTTTTTACAGGTCCTAACCCACACCTCTTCTCCTTAGAAAACAAACAGGCATCTAAAGAATAATCATAGAACAAAAGAAGATAAAGAAAACACAGACAAACTGGAATAGGATAAAACAAGCAGAAGGAAAGCCAGGGAAAAAGCACAAGAAACACAGGTAGACACAGAGAAACACATGCTTGCACACACAGGAATCCCATAAAAACACAGATATACATAAAAGACATGTAAGTTAAGAATAAATGAATAAGCAGGGCATGGGTTTCAGGACAGCCAGGACTATCTCAAAACACAAAACAAAAACTCAAAACAAAAGCCAAACAAAAAATAAACAAACAAAACACCCTGAACAAAACCAAAGTTAATTTCTTTTTTTATGAATTTTTTCATAAATTTAATTTGCTCTTTGGCAATCTCATATATGTTATATTACATATGTGATTATGTAATTCTGATTACTGTCATTTCACTCTCCGCTCTGTCTATCTCAACCCGAGTCCTCACTGTCCCACAAATCCATGTCCTGCACTGACATCACTTTGTTCTGTTTTGGTTTTGTGACACACTAAGTTTCACCAAGGCTGCCTGCGTGACAAAGGTCGTGAAGTGAGAAGGAAATAGCAGGGACCACAGATGAGAAGGTTCTGGAAACGAATCCTAGTGAGATACAAGTGCAGAAGTGGACGAGGATGGCAGCCAGCCAAGAACCGTCTCACAGGCATGGTGTTACATGCCAGAGGCAGGAGGATGTCTGTGAGTTCCAGGACAGCCTGGTCTACATAAGGAGCCCAAGACAGCCAGGGCTACCTAAGGGTTTTGTATATTTGTTTGTTTGTTTGTTTGTTTGTTTTTTGAAGATCAAGGCTGTAAGGGCAATGACAGGCTAGATTAGAGGACGAGGTACCTTGCTTCATCAGCACTCACTGGGGATTTTAAGAAGGGCACTGTCCATGGTGACGCCTTGGCTTGATTTACCATTCATAAGCTCTCCTAGGCAAGGTGAAAGTTTAGACTCACGAAGTACAATTCTCAATTCATCTTCTCCTCCCTCTGGTACTCCCTAGGGTTCCTCCCTGGTCTTTAGCTCAGCAGCCTCGAATCCCGAGCCCATGACACCCTTGTGGGCAGCTCGTCCCTGGACCAATCACAGCCGCGCAGGTGAACTGGAGTTCGTTCTGCTGGGCTTTGCACATGTGCCCTCCCTGCGCCCAATGCTCGCAGTGCTCTTCCTGGCCATCTTCCTGCTCACGCTGCTAGGCAACACGCTCATCGCCCTGCTCACCAGCCTGGACCCAGGCCTGCGAGCGCCCATGTACTTGTTCCTGCGCCAGCTGGCCCTGGTGGAGATCTGCTTCTCACTGGACGTGGCGCCCCGTCTGCTGGTGACCCTGCTGCGACCTGGTCGCGGGATGTACCCCATAAGCTGTGCCCTGCAGCTGTTCTTCGTGCTGTCCTGTGTCACATCTGAGTGCTTGCTCCTCACAGTCATGGCCTGGGATCGCTTCCTGGCCATTTGCAGGCCTCTGCACTATGGTACCATCATGAGCTTGAGGCTGTGCCACCTGCTGGCCACCACCTGCTGGCTCGCAGGAACCCCCGTGGGTCTGGTCTTCACCATCTGGCTCTTCAACTTCCCGTACTGTGGGTCTCGGGGCATTCGGCACTACCTCTGTGACATACCACCTCTGCTGAGCCTGGTGTGTGCAGACACCAGAGTCTTCGAGGCCAGTGTGTTCGTGGCCACGATGTTAATTATGATTGTTCCTGTATCTCTGATAGTCATGTCCTATACCAGGATTCTGGTTGCTGTCCTTCGGATGCCATCAGCCTCTGGGCGACGCAAGGCCCTGTCCACCTGTGCCTCCCACCTCGTCGTAGTAATTCTGTTTTATTGCACAACGGGGATCATCCACTTGTGCCCCAAGTCCAGCTACTCCCCTGAGAGCAAGCAAGTGGTGTCCCTGTCCTACACCATGGTGACCCCCATGCTCAACCCCCTCATCTACAGCCTGCGGAACAAGGAGGTCAAGGCTGCCTTAGTTCGTGTCTTCATTCAGAGACGAGGTACCTTTACCCCCTGACCTCTCTATATGACTTCATTTACCCGATTCCTTGGGGAGCGTTTCTAACTTAGTGGTCTTGAGGTGAAAGTGCACAAGTATGTTAAATCCTTTCTTCAAGATTCTATTGCTGGGATGCTCCTTCTAGGATGAGTGGATGACGTCACTATTATCTAATGTCCCCTTGAACATAGTCAAAGTATTAACTTGCTCCATGTATTGAAGAGGAAGCATTCTGTTTCTCCACTGACATAGCAGCTGGATTGGAGTTCAAAAGGATTGTGAAGGCATCTTTCCCATGCAAGTTGAATACCAGGTGAAGCAAGGAAAAGACAAATTTTAGAAAGAAAACATTGAATATTAATCTCATATAAATGTTAGAGTATGTTGTGATTTGAGTATGAAATTTGCTCCACATGCTCATGTGTTTCAACTCATGGTGCCCCCATGGTGGGTGCTGTTTTAGAGGTAGGAGAATCTTTAGGGGGTGGAGTCTAGCTGGAGGACATGGGTCACTGAGAGTCAACCTTGATGATTCATAGCCGCCGGGTCCCACTTGCTGTTTGCTTCCTGACTGCTGACACAATATTTCATAATCCCCCCCATCATGCTTCTCTGCCCACGGGGAACTGAACCCTCAAATGGAGGGCCAATCAGTCCTGAAGAACACGTGTTACTCTTGCAGAAGCCTGGGGTTCAATTCCCAACACCCACCTCTTGGATCTCACTGCCTGTAACTCCAGTTCTAGGGGATCTGACGCCCTCTTCTGGCCTCCATGGGCACTGCACACACATGGTGAACATGCCTGCTCTGTGAGCCACAGATATAAAATAAAAATAAGAAATAATTCAAAACAGGAAAACTGTGAGCCACAATAAGCTGTTCTTTATTATGTTGCTTTTGATCAGACACTAGATGTGGCAGCATGTAAAGTATCTAACACGTGGTACAAGGATACCTCCTCTGACCTTAAAAATAGTCAAACCTAAGAATCACCTGCACAATTTCGTTTGTCAATTAAAAGTAAGTTAAAATCAGGCTCTGAGAGATTAGCATGAGCTACAGTAATGCATTTCACATGAAGACACAGCACAATAAGGAGCCGGGTTTAGCAGCGTATATCTGTAATCCCAGCAGAGGGGAGGCAGAGGAAGCAGAACTCAGCAGTGTGAGGTCAGCCTGGTCTACTTAGGGAATTGCAGGCCAGGAAGGGCTGTAGTGAGACCCTGCCTGTAAGACCAAAACAAACCGCAAAGTTATGTTAGGATTGGAAGCAACCTCACAGTGTGTGTGGCTACACAGCTTGCCTTTGATGTGGGATCATTAAGCTAGCTGGAGGACACTTGGATTTACATTATTATTCTCAGCACCTGGTAGTCTCACTAGGTGACTCTTCCTCTTTTGGGTTTTGGTGGAATTTCTGTCTGAAAAGTAATTACGGCATCTGTCTGCCTATCTCTCTGTCTCTATCTCTGTGTGTCCACAGGGTACACGTGTGGGGATTGGATGATAACTTGAGGGACTGGGTTCTCTCCTTCCGCCACGTGGGTGCTTGGGTTTCAAACTGAGGTCATCAGGCTTGGCAGCCAACACCTTTCTCCATGGAGCCCTGTCATCTTCCCACAAGGGTCTCTTTAAATTAGTGTATACTAATGAGAAAGACAAGAGGGTTCATGACCATGTGTGTACACATGTAAAATTATGTTCACACCGAATTAGCCCACACTCCCAGGTTGTGCTCTGGTGGTGGAATCCCAGAGAACACATGTGCCAATTAATTCTACCTAAGGAAAGGCAGTTATTGTCTCCTCAAGGCCCTTTGGTTTATGATAACTTAGTATGAAAAATTGAGATGCTATAACTATGTATAAAGACTTACTGTGCTAAATAATCTCTGTAACTATGGGAACCTTACGGAGACTTGCAGTCTCAGGGCTCTTCCTCCCTTCTTCTCAAGGCCTTCTCTTTCTGATAACTTTTACTATGCCCTGCAAACTAGGACTTGCAGACTCGGGACACCCCCCCTCCCCTCCTTTTTTTCTTAAAGTGCCTTGCTTTTGCTGCTCTCCTGACAGAGTTGAGCCCCAGCAAGTTGGTTTTCCAGAAATAAGTGACCTTCTTGTACTTGGATTTGGTGTCATTAAGGTTCTTGAGCCTTGGGGTCCTCTCTGAGTGGGTACAACAATCATAACACACGATACATCTCTAGGAGGAGGATGGGAGAGCTGGAGAATGGGGAGGAGTGCTGTGGAGTGCTGTCCCCCAGACATGACACACCTGTTGCACACATGAAGTTATAGCAGCTGGGACCACCCACTCAGGACCAAGCCGGTCAGACATTCCAGCATGAGGCCCAATGGTGCTTTGCCATGGGTGTTGGGTCCCCTGGAACTGCAGTTACAGACAGTCATGAGCTGAAACGTGTGTGCTAGGAATTGAACCCAGATCCTCTGGAAGAGCGTTCAGTACTCTTAAGTGCTGAGCCATCTCTCCAGCCCTTGGCAGCCCCTTTCCTATAGTGTGTCCCCTGGAATGTTGTCTGGGCCCATGGATGTTCCTATGCCCATGCACTTAGGGACAACACTGATTAGATTATAAGTTTATAAGAGAACATGGTGAAGAAAAGGAGACATTATTGGGATCTCAGGGGGAGTTGGAGGTGGGGAAATGAGGGGTGGATGTGTGTAAGATACATCGTATACATGCACAAAAATCTCAAAGAACAAATGAAATTAAAACCACAAATCCCATCTGCATGAACACATAAATGCTAGTTCTTCTTATATTTTGCAATCAATACATCATAAGCAATATTATGTAGCCCTCATACAATATTTGCTATATAAGTGACTAGGGGAATATACATAGACTATCTGCTAATACTGCTCCAACTGGCAGCAGATTTCTAGAATGTTGTGGAATTGGAGGGCAGGCCTTGAGGTTTGAAGAACGTTCATCTTGCAGGTGAGCCGTCCCAAGCTTCTTGGAGTAGGATGTGTCTCCAACTTCCACAGCATCGTATCTCCTTCCCAACACTCAAAGAACTCTTGTGGGACATTCCTTCTGTCGCTGTGGCTTTGTTTTGCTCTCATTGGTTAGTAATAAGGCTGATTTGGCCTATAGAGAGGCAGAGTAAGGCTAGGTGGGAAACCCAAACTGAGAAGACACAGAGGAAGAAGGCTTGAGTCAAGAGATTCCAGCCAGATGCCAGAGAAACAAGATGCTCTGGTAAAACCACCAGCCATGTGGCAAATGCAGCTCAATACAAATTGTTTAGTTTTGTTTGTAAGAGCTAGTTAGTAATAAGTCTGCGCTATAGAATGAGCATTTTGTAATTAATACAAATTTCTTGTGATTGTTTGGGACCTGGTGACCAGGACAAAACAAAAACTGCTTCCAGTTACAGACAACTACAATGCTTGGTTACATTTTTAGGAAAATGTCCTACTACAGAGCCCCATGCTGGTGTCAAACTGACCTCCTCCTACCTCAGTCTCCTAGGATTACAGACATGCACCATCACTCCAGGCCACCCCTGCAATTTCAGTGACACTTCTTAGTAAATGTAAATTGACCTTGCATAATCTGATGCTCTATGCTCATCATCCAGTACCATTCTTAGTACTCTCTTGTCACTTAATAAATGCTTGCCAAGAGGAGGCATGATGGATGAGTGTCTGATGTTGCTTGCTTTTCTGATACTGCAATAAAACACACTGACCAACAGGAAGGTAGGAGGTAAATTGATTTATTTGGTGGGTCACAGTCTATCACTGAAGGAAACTAGGATGGGAACTCCAGGAAAGAACTTGGAGGCAGAAACCACGGTGGGATGTTGTTTATTGGTTCCAGCCCTTTGCTGTCATATACATCTCAAGGACATCTGTCTGGGTTGGTGTTACCCACATTGGGCTGGTACCATCCACATCAATCATCTATCTAGGCAATTTTGCACAGTCATACCCACACGCCAGCCTGATCTAGACAATTTCTTATTGTGTTTCCTCTTCCTAAGGGGCTCTAGGTCTTGTCAATTGGCAATAAAAAGTAAAAGCAAGCTGGCTCTCCACATCTACTGATCAAATTCTTTTTTTGTAGTTATGAGACCTCTTTCCAGATTGGCAAGAAGGTAAGTCAGTGATCTAGAACACTTTGACACCTGGAGTTTTAACAATAAGCCCATTTGTGTTGTTTGAATCACTGACATTTCCAGTTTCTACAATGGTTTCATCCTGTAAAACAGAAACCTTGTCCCCAATTTTCACTCTTTATTCTACCTCTTCATGTGCTAGCAACTGTAATTCTCCTTTGTGTGCTTAGAGACTTGACTCCTTTGTGTAACCCATACAGGTGAACTGTGCAGTGTTCATGTTTTGTGATCAGGCATTAGGCTCACTGTGTCATCAAAGTCTAGCCTTGTAAAAACATATACAAGAATTTCTTTCCTGCCCTCCTGACACAGAACCTCGTAGAGGGACCTGGAGGCAGAAGAATGCAGCCGCCATCATAGGCTGCCATTCCGGTCTTGACCCTCCACCTTCTGGGGGAGGGGAGAGAGAGAGAAGGAGAGAGAGAGAGAGGATAGAGCCTTGAATCCATACCCAGCTAGGAGAGGGAGAGACTACCTCTATACCCACTGGAAGAAAATATGGGAAGAAGACAGTATAAGAACACATCCAACAATGGAAAAACTTACAGGACACCACCAGAGTGCCAGGATTCTACACCAGCAAGACCTGACCATCCCAGTGCAGATGAAACAGAAGAGAATGTCCTTAAAAACAACCTTCTGAAAATGAAAGAGGCCCTCAAGGAGGATATGAGAAAATCCCTTACAGAAATGGAAGAAAAAAAACCCCAAAATGCACGAAATCAACAAATTCTTAAAGAAAGCAAGGAAAGCCCAGAAAAAACAATCAAACAGATGAAGGAAAAAATCAAACAGTTCAAGACCTGAAAACTGAAATAGATACAATAAAGAAAACACAAACTGAGAGAATGCTGGAAATAGGAAAACTGAATAAATGATCAGGAGCTATAGATGCAACCATAACAAACAGAATATAAGAGATGGGAGACAGAATCTCAGGCACTGAAGATAAACTAGAGGAAATAGATTCATAGACAAAAGAAAATCTTAAATCCAACAAATCCTTAACACAAAATATCTAGGAAATATGGGACACTGTAAAAAGACCAAACCTAAGAATAGTAGAAGAAGGCAAAGAAGCCCAGCTCAATGGTACAAAAAACATATTCAACAAAATCATAGAAGAAAAGTGTCCCATTCTGAAGAAGGAGATGCCTATGAAAGTACAAGAAGCTTATTGAACCCCAAGTAGACTGGACCAAAAAAAGTTCCCTTGACACATAATAATCAAAACACCAAACATGCAGAGTAAAGAAAGACCATTAATAGCAGCAAAGGAAAAATGGCCAAGTAACATATAAAGGCAAACCTATCAGAATTACACCTGACTTATCCATGGAAACTCTGAAAGCCAGAAGGTCCTGGATGTTCTACAAACACAAAGAGAACAGACTCCAGCCCAGACTATTATTCCAAACAAAACTCTCAATCACTGTAAATGGAGAGAACAAGATATTCCATGACAAAACCAGATTTACACAATACATATCTATATATCCAGCCCTACAGAAAGTTCTAGAAGGAAAACTCCAACCAAAGGAAGTTAATTACACTCAAAATAACATGGGCAATAGATAATCATACTTTACCAGAAGCTAGAAATAGAGGAAACACACACATAATACCACCACTAAAAATGAATCCAAAACAAAATCAACAATCAATGGTCATTAATAGCCCTGAATATCAACGGTGTTAACTCACCTATAAAATGACACAAAATGGATACCAAGACAGAATCCATCCTTCTGCTGCATACAAGAAACACTTGAATTTCAAAGACAGATGTTACCTCAGACATAAGGGTTGAGAAAAGATTTTCCAATCAAATGGACGTAAGAAGAAAGCAGGTGTAGCTATCCTAATATCTAACGAAATAGAATTCAAACTAAAACTAATCAAAAGAGATGAAGAAGGATATTTCATATTCATCACAGGAAAAATCCATCAGGATGAAGTCTCAATTCTACACATCTATGCCCCAAATACAAAGGCACCCACATTCATAAAAGAAACATTACTAAAACTCCAATCACATATTAAACCCCACACACTTATAGTGGGAGAATCCAACACCCCACTCTCACCACTGGACAGGTTCACCAGACTGAAACTTAAGAAAGAAACAAAGGAACTAACAGAAGTTATGACCCAATTGGGTTTAACAGGCATCTATAGAACATTCCATCCAAACACAAAAGAATATACCTTCTTCTCAGCTCCACATGGAACCTTCTCTAAAATCGACCACATACTTGGCAATAAAACAAACTTCAACAGATACAAAAAAATTGGAATAACCCCTGTATCTTATCAGAACACTATGGCTTAAAGTTAGAATTCAACATCAACACAAATTGCAGAAACCCCATTAACTCATTCAAATTGAACAATGCTCAATGGATCACTCCTGGATAAATGAAGAAATAAAGAAAGAAATCAAAGACTTCCTAGAATTCAATGAAAAATGAAGGCACTACATATCCAAACCTATGGGACACTCTGAAAGCAGTGCTGAGAGGAAATTTCATAGTACTAAGTGCCCACATGAAGAAACTGGAGAACAGTCACACTAGAGAATTAACAGCACAGCTGAAAGCTCTAGAACAAAAAGAAGCAAACTCACCCAGGATGGGTAGACACCAGGAAATAATCAAATTGAGTGCTGAAATCAATAAAGTAGAAACAAAGAAAACAATACAAAGAATCAATGAAACAAAGAGTTGGTTCTTTGAGAAAATCAACAAGATAGACAAACTTTTATCCAGCCTAACCAAAAGACACAGAGAGACCATAATAATTAACAAAATCAGAAATGAGAAGGAGGACATAACAACAGACACTGGGGAAATCCAGAGATTCATGAGGTCATACTTTGAAAACCTGTACTCCACAAAAATGAAAAATTTAAAGGAAATGGATGAATTTTTGGATAGATTTCACTTACCAAAACTAAATCAAGAACAAATAAACAATTTAAATAGAACTATAACCCCCTAAAGAAATAGAAGCAGCCGTAAAAAAGTCTTCCAACCAAATAAAGTCCAGGGCCAGATAGTTTCAGTGCAGAATTCTACCAGAAATTCAAGGAAGAGCTAATTCCAATAATCTTCAAATTGTTCCACACCATATAAGCAGAAGGATCACTGCCAAACTCTTTTTTTTATTTTTTATTTTTTTTATTTATTTATGTATTGTGTATACAGTCTTCTGCCTGCATGCCAGCAGAGGGCACCAGATCTCATTACAGATGGTTGTGAGCCACCATGTGGTTGCTGGGAATTGAACTCAGGACCTCTGGAAGAACAGTCAGTGCTCTCAACCTCTGAGCCATCTCTCCAGCCCGCCAAACTCTTTTTACGAAGCTACAATTACCTTAGTACCCAAACCACACAAAGACACAGCTAAGATAGGTAACTACAGACCAATCTCCCTCATTAACATTGATGCAAAAATACTCAATAAAATAATGGCAAAATGAATCCAAGAACACATCAAATAAATAATAAACCAAGATCAAGTAGGCTTCATCCCAGGGAAGCAGGGAGGGTTCAACATACAAAAATCCATGTAGAGCTCTTCCCAGCCCCAAACTCCAGCGAGCCTAGCTTCAGGTGAGATTGGGTCTCCGGCTGGGATCCCCCCCACTCCCATCCCTTGATCTTCCCGGCCACTCCTGGCATCCAGAAGACCTGCCCACACAGGAAAGACATCAGCTCTTCCCAGCCCCAAACCCCAGCGAACCCAGCTTCAGGAGAGATTGGGTCTCCGGCTGGGATCCCACCCTACACCCATCCCCTTGATCCTCGGGGCCACTCCTGGCATCCAGAAGACCCGCCCACACAGGAAAGTCATCAGCTCTTCCAAGCCCCAAACCACAGCAAGTCCAGCTTCAGGAAAAACATCAGCTCTTCTAAGCCCCAAGCCCCAAACCCCAGCGAATCCAGCTTCAGAAGACCCGCCCACACAGGAAAGACATCAGCTCTACCAAGCCCCAAACCCCAGCGAGTCCAGCTTCAGCTTCAGGAAGGAAGGAGACCAGTGGAGATAGAAAGACCCCACCAGCATCCACTGGAAGAAGAGATGGGAAGAAGACAGAATAAGAGCTCACTCAGCAATAGAAAGACCAACATGACCCCACCAGAATCTAGGGATCCAACACCAGCAAGACCCGAAAAGGACTACATAGATGAAGGAGAGGAGACAGACCTTAAAAATTATTTCATGAAGATGATGGAGACCCTCAAAGAAGAAACGAGGAAATCCATTAAAGAAATTGAAGAAAACACAAACAAAAAATCTATTAAATGGGGGAAAAATTCAAGAAATAAACAAATCTCTCAAAGAATCTAAAGAGCACCAAGAAAAAACAACCAAAAAAATTAAGGAAACAACTCAAACAGTTGAAGGATTGAAAGCTGAAATAGAAACGATAAAGAAAACACAGAATGAAGGGATGCTGGAAATAGAAAAGCTGGGTAAACGATCAGGAACTACAGATGCAAGTATCACCAATAGAATACAAGAGATAGAAGAGAGAATCTCAGGTGTTGAAGACTCATTAGAGGATATAGAGTCATCAACCAAAGAAAATCTCAAAACCAACAAATACTTAACACAAAATATCCAGGAAATATGGGACACCGTGAAGAAGCCAAACCTGAGAATAATAGGTATAGAAGAAGGTGAAGAAATACAACTCAAAGGTACAGAAAACATATTCAACAAAATCATAGAAGAAAACTTCCCTAACCTAAAGAAAGATATGCCTATGAAAATACAAGAATCTTACAGAACACCAAATAGGCTGGACCAGAAAAAGAAGTCACCTTGCCATATAATAATCAAAACATCAAACCTACAGAGTAAAGAAAAAATATTGAGAGCAGCTAAAGAAAAAGGCCAAGTAACATACAAAGGCAGACCTATCCAAATTACACCTGACTTCTCAATCGAAACCATGAAAGACAGAAGATCATGGGCAGATGTCCTACAAACGCTAAGGGAACAAGGATGCCAGCCCAGACTACTATATCCAGCAAAGCTCTCAATTACCATAGATGGGGAAAACAAAATATTCCAGGACAAAGCCAGATTTAAACAATACGTATCCGTGAATCCAGCTCTACAGAAAGTGCTAGAAGGAAAACCTAGATCCAAGGAAGACAACTACATTCACAAAGACACAGGCAAGATATAATTCCACTCTACAAAACACCAAAAGAAAAAGGGAGGAGAAACTACACAAAATAACTTCACTAACAATAAATCAAGCACAAACAAGAATCATTAATCAATGGTCATTAATATCCCTCAATGTCAACGGCCTCAACTTGCCTATAAAAAGACACAGACTAGCAGAATGGATACGAAGACGGAACCCTTCCTTCTGCTGCATACAAGATATACATCTCAACATCAAAGACAGACGTTATCTTAGAGTAAAGGGTTGGGAAAAGATCTTCTAATCAACCGGTCCCAAGAAACAAGCGGGTGTAGCAATCCTAGTATCTAACAAACTAGACTTCAAATTAAAATCAATCAAAAGAGATGAAGAAGGACACTTCATATTCATCAAAGGAAAAATACATCAAGATGAAGTCTCAATTTTAAACATCTATGCCCCAAATACAAAGGCACCTACATTCGTGAAAGAAACACTACTGAAGCTCAAAATGCACGTAAAATCTCACACACTAATAGTAGGAGACTTCAACACTCCGCTCTCACCGCTAGACAGGACCTCCAGACAGAAACTTAACAAAGAAACAAAAGAACTAATAGAAGTTATGACCCAACTGGGTTTAACAGATATCTATAGCACAGCTGAATGTTCTAGAACAAAAAGAAGCAAACTCATCCAGGAGGAGCAGATGCCAGGACATAATCAAATTGAGGGAGGAAATCAATCAAGTAGAAACCAGGAAAACACTGAGAAGAATCAATGAAACAAATTGTTGGTTCTTTGAGAAAATCAACAAAATAGACAAACCTCTGTCTAAACTAACCAAAAGACAGAGAGAGAGCATGCTGATTAACAAAATCAGGAATGAAAAAGGGGACATAACAACGGACTCTGAGGAAATCCAGAGAATCATCAGGGCATACTTTGAAAATCTGTACTCCACAAAATTTGAAAATATAAAGGAAATGGACAATTTCCTGGATAGATATCACTTGCCAAAACTAAATCAAGAGGAGATAAACAATCTAAACTGACCTATAACCCCTAATGAAATAGAAGCAGTCATCAAAAGTCTCCCAACCAAAAAAAGCCCAGGCCCAGATGGCTTCAGTGCAGAATTCTACCAGAAATTCAAAGAAGAGCTAATTCCAATACTCCTCAAAGTATTCCATACAATAGAAGCAGGAGGCTCACTGCCAAACTCTTTTTACGAGGCTACAATTACCTTGATACCCAAGCCACACAAAGACACAACTAAGAAAGAGAACTATAGACCAATTTCCCTCATGAACATCGATGCAAAAATACTCAATAAAATACTCGCAAACCAGATTCAAGAATACATCAGAAAAATCACCCACCATGATCAAGTAGGCTTCATCCCAGGAATGCAGGGATGGTTCAACATTAGAAAATCTATCAATGTAATCCACCATATAAACAAACTGCGAAAGAAAAACCACATGATCATCTCACTAGATGCTGAAAAAGCCTTTGACAAAATCCAGCACCCCTTTATGATAAAGGTCCTAGAGAGATCAGGGATAACAGGAACATACCTGAATATAATAAGAAGCAATATACAGTAAACCAACAGCCAACATCAAACTAAATGGAGAGAAACTCAATGCAATTCCTCTAAAATCAGGAACAAGACAAGGCTGTCCACTCTCTCCATATCTCTTCAATATTGTACTTGAAGTTCTAGCTACAGCAATAAGACAACAAAAGGAGATAAAGGGGATACAAATAGGAAAAGAAGAAGTCAAACTTTCACTATTTGCAGATGATATGATTGTTTACATAAGTGACCCAAAAAACTCTGCAAGGGAACTCTTAGAGCTTATAAACACCTTCAGCAATGTGGCAGGATACAAGGTAAACTCAAAAAAATCAGTGGCCATATATACAGATGATGAAGTGACTGAGAAAGAAATCAGAGAAACATCACCCTTTACAATAGCCAAAAACAGCATCAAATATCTGGGGATAATGTTAACCAAGGAAGTGAAAGACCTGTATATCAAGAACTTTGTGTCTTTAAAGAAAGAAATCAAAGAGGATACCGGAAAATGGAAAGATCTTCCATGCTCTTGGATTGGTAGGGTCAACATAATAAAAATGGCAATCTTGCCAAAAGCAGTCTACAGATTCAATGCAATCCCTATCAAAATTCCATCATAATTCTTCAAGGACTTGGAAAAAACATTAATCAACTTTATATGGAAAAACAAAAGGCCCAGGATAGCCAAAACAACCCTATACAATAAAGGAACTTCAGGAGGCATCACCATCCCTGACTTCAAGCTCTATTATAGAGTTATAGTTCTGAAAACAGCTTGGTATTAGCACAAAAATAGACAGGTAGACAAATGGAATCTAATTGAAGACCCTGATATTAACCCATACACATTTGAACACGTGATCTTTGACAAAGAAGCTAAAACTATACAATGGAAAAAAGAAAGCATCTTCAACAAATGTTGCTGGCATAACTGGATGCTGGCATGTAGAAGACTGTAGATAGATCCATATCTATCACCATGCACAAAACTTAAGATGGATCAAAGACCTCAACATTAATCCAGCTACATTGAACCTCAAGAAGATAAAGTGGGTGGTACCCTTGAACAAATTGGTACAGGAGACTGCTTCCTGAACATAACTCCAGTGGCACAGACACTGAGATCGACAATTAATAAATGGAACCTCCTGAAGCTGAGAATCTTCTGCAAGGCAAAGGACACAGTCAACAAGACAAAAGGCAGCCCGCAGAATGGGAAAAGACATTCACCAACCCTACATCTGACAGAGGGCTGATCTCCAAATTTACAAAGAACTCAAGAAGTAAGTTTCCAAAATACCAAGTAACCCAATTAAAAAGTGGGGTACAGAACTAAATAGAAAATTCTCAATAGAGAGTCTCAAATAGGCTGATAGACACTTGAGAAAATGCTCAACATCCTTAGCCATCAGGGAAATGCAAATCAAAACAACTCTGAGATACCATCTCACTCCTGTTGGAATGGCTAAAATCAAAAACACTAATGACAGTTTATGCTGGAGAGGATGTGGAGAAAGGGGAAAACTCCTCCACTGCTGGTGTGAGTGCCAACTTGTACAGCCACTTTGGAGTTTGGTATGGAGATTCCTCAGGAAAATGGAAATCAGTCTACCACAAGATCCAACAATTCCACTCTTAGGCGTATACCCAAAGATGTACATTCTTACAATCAGGACATCTGTGCAACTATGTTCATAGCAGCATTATTTGTAATAACCAGAACCTGGAATCAATCTAGATGCCCCTCAACTGATGAATGGATAGAGAAAATGTGGTACATTTACACAATGGAGTTCTACTCAGTGGAAAAAATGGAATCTTGAATTTCGCAGGCAAATGGACAGCACTAGAAGAAACCATCCTGAGTGAGGTAACCCAGTCACAAAAAGAAAACCATGACATGTACTCACTCATATATGAATTTTAGACATGGAGCAGATAATTGACAGCCTACAATTCCACTGCCAGACACTCTGGGATACAGGGAGGACCTTAAGAGAGATATGCATGGTAACCCAGAGAATGGGAAGGGCATGGGATCTCCTGAGAGGATTGGGAGCATGGTCGAGGGAAGTGAAGGGGAGAGGGAGAGGGAGATGGGAGAAAGAGGGGAGGAGAAGAGGAGGGAGAGTAGGACATCCATGTGTAGGAAGGTTGAGTCAGGGTAAGAATAGAGGAGATCAGGATGAGAGATACCATAATAGAGGGAGCCATTATAGGTTCAAGGAGAGATCTGACACTATTGAGATTTTCAGAGATCTACAAGTGATGTGGGAAGTCCTGTGATTATGTCAATAAAGCATTGTTGGGCCAATAGGAATATAGATAGGTGGGACTAGGAGTCCAGGAGGACTCTGGGAAGGAGAAACACAGAGAGTAAAGATGTAACGCCATGGGGTAGGAAGCCCGGAACTATTCTCCGGTAAGAGAAATACTTAGATTAACAATTATGGGGTAAGTACTTAAGTCAGAGCTAGCCAGTAAGAAACAAGCAAGGCCAACAGTTTCATAATTAATATATCCTCCTGTGTGTTTATTTAGGACTGATGTGGCTCTGGAACCAGGCTGGCGGGAAGGCTTCTCTCAAGGAAAAGGCTTCCCTTTACATACAAGAGTGATATCAACTGGCATAGAGGCTATCTAAATGCCCTCCCCGATAATGAGATTGATGACTACCTTATATGCCATCCAGTGGCTGATGGAAGTAGAGGCAGACACCCACAGCTAAACACTGACCTGAACTCCTGGAATCCAGTTGCAAAGAGGAGTGACCAGCAAGGAGTCAAGACCAGGCTTGTGAAACCCACAGACAGCTCCCCTGAACAAGAGGCAACTCATGGACCCCAGACTGGTGCCTGAGAAGCCAGCATGGGACTGATCCAAACCCCCTGAACCTGGGTGTCAGAGAGGAGGCCTCCACAATCTATGGGACCCCGGATAGTAGATCAGTATTTATTCCTGGCATACAAATGGACTCTGGGAGCCCATTTCACATGGAGGGATGCTCTCTCAGCCTGGACACATTGGGGAGGGCTACCTTATATGCCCTGCCTATGATGATATGGTAGACTTTGAAAAATTCCATGGAGGGTCTTACCCTCCCTGGGGAGCAGAAGGGGGATGGAGAGGAGGATTAGGAAGTTTGGGAGGGCAGTGGAGGAGGGGAGGGAGAGGGAGCTGGGAGTAACATGTGTAAAAATTAAATAAAGTTAAATTTTTTATTTTAATGGCAAAATAATTACACATTACTTGAATGTATCCCATTTTCTTCATTCAACTTCTGTCAATACATTCAATGTTAAAATCACAGGCTGAGCAGTGGCGGTGCACCCCTTTAATTCCAGCACTCCGGGGAAGGGGGCAGAGGCAGGCATATCTCTCTGAGTTCAAGGCTAACCTGGTCTTCAGAGGGCTTCCTAAGACAGTCAAGGTCATACAGAGAAACTCTGTCTCAAAAAACCAAAAACAAATTTTGAAATTTCCCTGATCTATAAAGTGAGTTCAAAACCAGCCAGGGCAACTTATGGAGACTCTGTCTCAAAACAAAATATAAAATGACATGGGTGCATTATTATCTTTTGGGGTCCTTGATTTGAATTCCTTTGTGACTTAGCTCACCTTTTCATCAATGCTATGTGGTTCCCATTGCTTTTAGATGCACTTAAATTACAAGTATGTAGGTTTGGTTCTATATCTAGTTGGATCCCACAGATAAGAGACAGAAATGGGTCATTGTAAGACAAACTTCAGGTAAATGAACTAACCACAGAGAGGGGATTTGGGGGAGACTTGGTCTAAACTCTTGACAACAAGGATAATATTCTGGTGGTAGATGGTTCTAATGCCAGGACTTGGGAGATGGAGGCAGAGGTCATTCTCAGCTACATGTGAAGTTAAAAACCAGCCTGGGCCACACAGGATCCTGTCTCAAGACAACCAATAATTCTTCTTACATGAATACTATTTATGAAAGCATTTCTCCTATAAATGTGTCCTTAGTATTAAAAGTAATTGAGTCTTGCTGCTTTATTCTGTGTCTCCGTCACTGTTCCATTGCTGTGAGGAGACACTACGACTAAGGCAGCTCCTATGAAAGAAGACACTTAGTTGGGAGCTAGCTTACAGCCTCAAAGGTTTAGTACAGTATCATTATGGTGGTAAACACAGGAGGAGCATGGTGGCTCTCGTGGCCCTGGAGTGTAGCAGAGAGCCACATCCTGATCCACAGGCAGAGAGAGAGAGAGAGAGAGAGAGAGAGAGAGAGAGAGAGAGAGAGAGAGAGAGAGAGAGAGAGAGAGAGAGAGAGAGAGAGAGAGAGAGAGAGAGAGAGAGAGAGAGGGAGACCTGGGGAGGTGTTAAGAAGTAACATCTACTCATTCCAGACAGAATCAATGGCAGATCAAAGTAAGGATACCACCAAAGACCAACTTGGTGAACCTGTGAGTTTTACTCAGGTTACTTGCAGGGGTAGAAATGACTCAAAGACAGCTTGCATCAACAGAAGCCTACCCAAGCATGGGTGATGGTGCATGAGGCCAGGGATTCTGGAACTCACTCTATAACTTTGCAGACAACTTGACAAATAAGTGTGTCTCTGAGGCGCTTCAGTCTGATATGAGCATCCACCAGTTCTCAACCTTCCTAATGCTGTGACCCTTTAATAAGTTTCTCATGTTGTAGTGACCCCCATCATTAAATTATTTGTGTTGCTATTTTGTAACTGTAATTTTGCTACTTTGATAAACTATCATGTAAATACCTTATATTTCCAATGGTCTTTAGTGACCTCTGTGAGGGGCTGTTCAACCCAAGGAGGTCTTAACCCACAGGTTGAGAATCACTGTTCTGTGCAGATCAGATTGGCACAGCGTGTCTCTAATATGTCCTTACTGCTTGTGTATGCTTGAGCAGGGCAGCCTAGTGTATTTGTCCAGTTTCAGGAACTTCCTGAAACCTTTGAGTTGTTTCTTCCTGGGTGCTCCCCCTCCCAGTGTGTGTGTGTGTGTGTGTGTGTGTGTGTGTGTGTGTGTGTGTGTGTGTGTGTGTGTTCAGGAGTGCAGGTCATATGCAGGTGATGCAAAGGGCAGTAGATAGTATTAAATCTCTCAGAACTGGTGTTACCAGCATTTGTGGGCTTAGTAATGTGGGTGCTTGGAAATGAGCTTTGATTCTCTGCAAGAACTGTAAACATTCTTAGCCTCTAGCCACTGAGAGCATGTATTTAATACTTGTACCTGTGATATAATATATATCCATTCAAGTGAATGTTTCCTGGCTTGTGGTGGATGAAGCCAGCCTTAGAAGTCTCCTGGACATTCGATTTTTGAACCAGTTTTCTCTAGAATATAACATGATCATATTTAAGTGGAGACCACCTTGGAACCTAATTGAGCATATTGAATTAGCAGCAGGTGGGTCCACAGTGATGGTAAAGGAAATGCTAATACTCCCTCCTTGAAGTGGAGTATGTGTGTCAGAAGACCCATAAGGAGAGTTCCTTCTTGCTCTCCCCCAGCTTCGGATCAGCTTGGGTGATGCTGGAGTATACAGGAAGTGGAAGGCTAACTTCAGCTGAGACTCCATGATGCAGCTTCTAGGAGGTCATTATCTATCATGGGGTAGAAGATTGTGGTGATGGAGCTTTTGGGGGGCCACCTTCACCCCTGTAAGTAGACCCTCACCCACTTCTCTAAGTAAACTGAACAAAGTCATTGGTTTTCCAGGTTGGACTGTAGTTGAGTCATTACATTGATCTGTAATTGATGACATATCTGGGGTGAATAGATATTTGTTCATGTCTCTGTGGGAAGCATTAATGATGCCTGTCTTCCTCTATGCCACCCTCATTTTCTGGTTCCATTTTCATATCAACAGTTACCAGGGAACTTGGGGGCTGGGGCAAATGTCAGACTTATTCCCATATTCCTGGCACACATAGAATCTTTCATCATGCAGAAGAAGATGACTGTTTCCTTGTCAACATGATGGAAAAACTCTCCAGACTAAGCATGCCTTTGCCCTCTTCCTCAAGCCTAACAGCTTTTCTAATTTAGAAATAAAAAACAATTCTCTTCCATCTGTTGTTAAATTCCACAGAGATTTAGGGCAGTCTCAGAGATCCCCAGCCATGGCTTAAACTAGCCTCTGTGTGTGTCCTGCCCATGAGTATAGAAGCGACTTGGAATTGTCCAGACAGCAAGCTCAGATACACACTGTGTGAATGGATGAAGACAGGCTAGTACTCACGGTTCAGAACCAAGGACAGTGCTCACAAGTTATCCAAGGAATGCCCTGGACCACTGAATGCTGGATCCTTTGACTTCATTGCTGAGGAATCTACGTCTGAGTAGACACTGAAGACCATCTCATCACTGATCAGAGACCCTAGTAGGAGAGCACTTTACTCAAGCTTCTCAGGTAAGTGAACTGGAGGCCTCACATTGCTGAGAAGGAACCAGGAGAGAAGTGCTACTTTAGAGTCAGGTACTGTGTCAGCTGCCCTGTCAAATTCTCTTGTTTTGTATTCATGATTTCTCACTGCATCACTATGCTGTAGTTATATACATAGCCCTTATTTTAAGGATGGATGCCGTCAAGCCTACATTGACAAAAACCGGGCTGGCTTTGGTACAGCTGACTAGTTTAGGATCTTGAATTTTAGTCCTGGGTCACATAATTCTGAACCCCAAATTCTTTTTACCATACCATGGTTTCTCTTGAGGATGAGTGAAATAGAATATGTGGATTGAGAGGTGAAAATGGGACTTGCAGTTTCAACTAGCTGAGGGACTCTGGTCAAAGTGTGGTGACATATTTTTGTGTGGGTTATGCAGTTTCTTTTTAGTTTGCCCATACGTTTACTGGTGTTTTTCTGTTCTTTTCTTTCTAGTTACTTATTGATGAATTTATTGACTTGTCTGTACATATATGTGGGGGTACATATGCCCCGGCACATGTGTGAAGGTCAGAGGTCAACTTGCAGGAGGTCAGTTCTCTCCTTTCATCATGTGGGTCCCGGGGATCTTACGCAAGCTGTCAAGTGATGTGGAAAATGTTTTTACCTGTTGAGCTTAACTTTTCCATCCATGGTTGCCTTCTGTACAGCCCCAGAATCGAGTTCAAAGGCCAGGAGAAAGAGAGCTTTGCACTCCCACTTCCCAGTGTGTACAGGCAAGCAATGGTCGTTAGCTTCAGAGCCAGGTAGAGCCTGGCTTCGCTGCTGGATTTGCTGCTTGCCATCTGAGTGTTCTCAGTCAGGATTCATCCCCACTCTGGGCTTGATTCCTTTGTCTGCAAAGTGTATGCAGTTACATCCCACTCTCAAATTGCTTTGCAACCTGGATTCAGAAAGCATTGTACTTTCCATAAAAATGAGATCTATACTCGGATGCGTATGGCTTAATCATAGTAGGTAGTATTTATTGTTTGCCATGTTTCAAAAAGTTGTCATGTGTGAATCTTATTAAGACAATACTACGATAACTCATAATTTGTCTAGGAGGAAATGGAGCTCTAGTGGGGTGTATAAGTTCTAAAATCACTGCTGTTAACATCTAATGTTGAAGTCCAGGTCTACTAGACCCTTACTTGATGGTGGAGGTGTAAATTCTCAAGGAAGATAATCACTCTTGTTTCAAAATCTATGAAGTGTCAGATGGATTACAGTAAGTCATCCAGCTTTAGCCAACAATGAAGAAGAAAATAGTAAGCTCTTGTCTGGGGTTAGGTTTTGCTTATTTCTCTATTCTCACTGTGACTTCTTGGAGGTTATTTCACAGTGTTGATGCTGGAGGCATGCTTAGAGGATGAGGCTACTCTCAAATGTTTGTATTATGCAATACACAATTCCAAAGCAGTTTTAAAACTGGAATGTGGCTCTGTGGTGTTATCAGTGGGATAGTGACTGGAAAACATCTATCACAGTGACCCCTGGAAAATAAAATAAAATTTGACATAACCATTCAATGCAGTTGTGAACAAGAACAACTTCTCTAGAATATTACCATAGCTGGTTCTATAACAGATGGTGTTAATGCTACTATTGATTTCAAATCAGCAGATAGTCAAAGGTCAAGGTCCAGGTAGATGAGAACTATGCTGTTCCTCAGGGTGTCCAGGGAAATGACCAACCTCCACAATGATGTTAATGAACACTTAAAAAGGGGTTGGTAAAATAGAATAAAATTACTACTAACTTATTTCTATAAAATTTTGTTTTCTTATGCCATCTCTGCCACAGCTCATGGAAGTCAATATCGTTTATATTTTTAGTTCTACAGAGGGAAACCTGATGCTTGAATAAAGGCACAGCATGCTGGGAATTATAATCATCACACAAAGAACAATTTTTGATTCAAGGGCAGTTTTCCAACTGTGCCACATTTTGTCTCTTCTAACTCAGTAACCGTCAGTGCACGGTGGCTCATGTCTGTACTCCCAGGATGTGGGAAGCTCGCTGTGAGTTAAAGGTCATCCTGGGTTACATAGTGAGTTCTTAAGACATCCTTAAGTGTCTTAAGTGTGGTCTTAAGACCACAGAGTAACATGCCATCTAAGGTAAACTCAAAAATCAAGCACAGATAATTCAACGACCATTACAAATTGAGCCTGAGTCCAAGTGATCTTGAATCCATTTATTGTGAAGCCTCTGGAGGGAGTCATTGATGCTTAGAAAGCTACTTGTGATCCATCATGCATTATGTGAGAGTATGTGCTGCACACTATATGAGGGTCCTTGACTGAGTGTGGAGGACAGAATTCTCAGTAAGACTCACATCAATCAATGCAATCTTGCCCTTAGGAGGCTTACAAACTAGTTAGAAGGAAAAAGATCAATGAAAAGAATACCAGGAATTTAATTTCTCCCTTAGATATGCTCATTTTATTTTATGTATGTTTTTGCCTGTATGTACCCATGTGCACCAAGAGCATGCCTGATATTTTTGGAAGTCAGTAAGAGGCATTAGATAGCTAGGAACTGGAGTTGTGGGTGATTGTGCGTCATCATTGGGCTCTAGGAAACAAATTCAGGTCCTTTACAATAACAGCCAGTGCCCTTAATCCCTGAGCCATCTCTCCAGAATCCTCCCAGTAATTCAAACTAATAGCAATCACTTCACAAGGAAGAATTAATGAAAGGAATAAGAAATAATGACACGGGATTTGATATGAGACTTTTGAGAGGCCTATCTGGAGACAACACTTTAAAATGAGATGTAAGAATGTGAAGTGTTTTCCAGGCAAAAAGAACAGGATGCGTGAATTTCCTAAGGCTAGAAGGAGCTGGACACTTGAAGACATGGGAGGGGAAGGTCTCCGTGGATGTGGAAAGGACTTAAATCCAAAATCATTTGGTATTGGAGTGCTAGAGGCTAAAATACAGCCCTATGATAAATTGGGTGTGGTTCATATGTCAGTAATCCTGGCCCTCAGGAGATGGAGCAAGGATGATCATGAGTTCAAGACCACTGTTAGCTACATAACGAGTTCAAGGTCAGGCTGTGCTACCTGAGACAATATCTCATGGAAGAAGGAGAAGAAGAAGAAGAAGAAGAAGAAGAAGAAGAAGAAGAAGAAGAAGAAGAAGAAGAAGAAGAAGAAGAAGAAGAAATTGTATTGTGGAGATATCTATTATGAGGATAGTGAGAATATATGGGCGTTTTAAGGAGAAAGGACTATCTTATATCAGGTATGTTTTAGAACGACACCACCGGATGATACATAAATAATTTTATAGGTCAAATTTGAAGTAGAAAGATAGAATAAGAAGTCATGTCAGGACTGGTGACAGGGTTCAGTGGGTTAAGGTGTTTGTAGTCAAGATAGATGAACTGAGTTTGATCCCTGGCACCTACAACAAAGAGTCTTAGGACCCTCACACCCATACCCCAGATACTCTCCAAAATGCATAAACACAGTAACAGTTTTTAAAAAGTGATTTATGCAGTTGTGATAATGGCGTGGGTCTAGGGTGGGATAAGATATAGCGGGAAAGAGGTTTAGAAAAAAATTGTAGATGTATTTTGTTTTTAGATGGAGAAGTCACTTGAATTGGGCAACATGACCAGAGTCCAAGAGTTTGTCCTACTGGGCTTGTCCACAAGGCTGGGGATAAGGGACGCCCTGTTTGTCGTCTTCCTGACTCTCTACCTACTGACGCTCCTGGAGAACACACTCATCATCTACCTCATCTGCAGCCACAGCGAGCTCCACAAGCCCATGTACTTCTTCCTGGGCAACCTCAGCTGCCTGGAGATGTGCTATGTGTCAGTCACCATGCCCACCCTGCTCATGGGGCTGTGGACAGGACCCTGCCATGTTCCATTCACAGGTTGCATGATGCAACTCTTCTCCTTCATCTCTCTCATCTGCACAGAGTGCACCCTCCTGGCCTCCATGGCCTATGACCGCTATGTGGCCATCTGCCGCCCACTACACTACCCACTGCTCATGAGGCCCCAGGTCTGCCTGGGCTTAGCCTTGTCTTCATGGCTTGGTGGCTTGCTGGTCTCAGTGATTAAAACAGCATGCATTGCAAGCCTGTCCTACTGTGGTCCCAATGTCCTCAACCACTTCTTCTGTGATGTCTCCCCTCTGCTCAACTTGTCCTGCACCCATGTGGCCCTCACAGAGCTGGTTGACTTCATCTCAGCCATTGTCATCCTCTGGGGCTCCCTCCTTGTGGCCATGGCCTCCTATGTGGCCATTGGTAGGACAGTTCTGGGTATGCCATCAGCTGCTGCCCGGCACAAAGCCTTCTCTACCTGTGCCTCCCACTTGGTAGTGGTGGGCATCTTTTACTCAGCTGCTCTCTTCATCTATGCCCGCCCCAGCCGCATAGAAGCAATGGACCTCAATAAGGTGCTGTCTGTCATCTACACTGTGGTTACCCCCATGTGTAACCCCATCATCTACTGTCTGAGGAACAGGGAGGTGCAATCAGCTTTCCGTAGAACTATGCACTGGTCCTGAGGTTGACAAGGTACTTAAGACCATGAGGTGAGACATCAATTTACATATATCCCACTTTTGTGTTAAGATACGATTCACAGGCCATAACTTCACCTTTTAAAAATATGCAACTCTGCTTGAATGTTTTCACAAAGTAGTACAACCATCATCAATGTATAATTTCATCACTTCTGGAAAAGTTCCTGTATATATTGGAAGTCATTTTCTGTGGTATCTTGACTACTAAAAAATCACCAATCTACTTTATATTTGCATAGATTTCCCTATTTTTTATATTTTATAGACAGGGAATTATACAATTGCCACCTTTTACAGATGACTCCTTTTCACAGTTCATAGGGAAAGGAGAGGGAGAGAGAGAGAGAGAGAGAGAGAGAGAGAGAGAGAGAGAGAGAGAGAGAGAGGAGGGAGGGAGGGAGAGGGAGAGAGGGAGAGAGAGAGAGACAGACAGACAGACAGATAGGAGAGAAAGAGATTATGTTTCCTATTCTCTTGTTCTTATACCCAGATATAGAATTGCTGAGCTGGCCATAAGTTAACTGAGTGCCTAACTTTTTGAGTTAACTGACAAACTATTTGACAAAATGTTTAATACCTTACTTTTAAAATATCCTGTTTTTTTTTCAAGACAGGGTTTCTCTTTGAAACGGTCCTGGTTGTCCTGGAACTCACTCTGTAGACCAGGCTGGCCTAGAACTCACAGAGATCCACCTGCCTCTGCCTCCTGAGTGCTGGGACTAAAACCGTGAGCCAAAACATACTTTTAAGTTACTTAAGATACATATCCCAAATTTATGTACACATTCTAAGTCTCTCACACGTATGTCTTCTGCATGCGTGTGCATAACGTGGGCTCCCGTGAGGATGAAGGGTACCAGCGAGAACAATGGGAGTCGTGAAAAAGGACAAGGTGTATATGAAAACGCCATAAACAAAACCACCACCTTATCCTGATTTTTAATACCTGTCCACAAGAACCCCTTTCAAACATATATTAAGGTGGGTGGTGGCACTTATAAACATAGAATCAATAGGTGTTATAAACATAGAATCAATAGGTAAAACAACAAGTGTTCACTGGATCTAAAGACCTCCTTGGCCCTCGCAGAAAACGTTAAATAGAAAATCACCACTATGTCATTAAGCTGATTCTCACATCCTGACCTCGTTAGGTTTTTTTAAAAAAGATGAACATATGCGTATGCATTCCTGGTGATATACCAAATTGTTTAAGCTTTCTTGGACAATAGCCAACTCGCCAGTATAAAATGTTGAAAACTGGTTGCAAACTTTGACCCAGTTGTCCTCGCTTATGTGAGTATTTCATAAGACAATTGAAGCCCTAGAAGCACAGAAAATGACAAAAGATGCTGACTGTAACATTGCGCCAAGTGTATGGAACCAGAATGAATGGTAACACCCACCAATGAGACAATGGCTGGCTATTTTATGCTAACTCCACACAGCTGAATGTGATATAAAAAAGGATTAATTGTAGTTCAACATATTGATAAAACATGTGAGAAGTTTGTAACTTGAAATTTGAATTTTAGAGTAAAAGCATAATTTAAAAATATTTGAATAGGAAACCTTTAAACAAAGATGGTATACATCTAATAGGCATTTTCATAGGGATTTTAAGAAACCAAGAACAATTAAGGACAGCATGAATTTTTGCTTGTAAACCTGAATAATAACAACAAGGTAATAACCAAAACTGATACAATTTTTGTGGAAATTTTGACACTATGCATTATATATGTGTGTGTATGAATGCTGACTGAGAACATAACTGAAAGATTTGCAAAGAAAATAATTTAGACTATTAGATATACCATGTTAACACTTTGCATTTAAAAAAATATTTATTTTTATTTATTTATTTATTGTGCATTCACACACACACACACGTGCAGGTGCTCTCGGAGGCCAGACTATGGTGTCATGGTACCAGACTCTCCTGGAGCTCGAGTTACAAGTGGTTATGAGCTACCTAATGTGGATGTTGGGAACTGAATTCAGGTCATCTGTAAGAAATAAAAATAAATAAGTCAGAAAAAATAAACCCAGATTCATTCAGTATGCTTATATAACTCAGTTGGCTGAGCACCTGCCTGGCAAGCCCAAGGTCTGGATTTGAACCTCAGCCTTACAAAAATGGGGGGTGGGGTGCATTCCTGTAATCCCAGAGTCTGAGAGGCCAAAGGATCTTCGACTACACAGTGAATTCAGAAGTAGCCTAGGCTACATGAGACTCTCTCAAAACAAATTTAAGAATGTAATTTCTATGGAAGAACTAGAATAGGTTTTAGAAATTATTGCCTTAAACTTTTAACAATGACTGTCTTAGTGTGGGAGAACACAGGAGGCGTTGTTTCTCATAGCCGGCTGCTGTCAACTTTCTGTGCTAAGCATGCGCTTCTTTTATAATAAATTATTTTATCATCTGTCACAATACCCAAATCGTGACGTTGAGAGATGTTTTAATTGTCTTTGGGTCGGTGGAATTCCTGCCTCTTTTTTCTTGTCTCATACCAAGCACACACATTCTTGTGATACCCCTCTGCAGCCAAGTTTATATGTCCGTCCTACAAATAGTTTCAAATCTCCAAATCCTCACCCTCTGCACATGGCGTAACACTTACCATTTATTATAAGATTTAATACATGCCTTTTGTAGGTTCTGTGACCTTTATATCTTGGGAACAACTTGAGAGTGGTAATTGGATTTCACAGACATGTTTGATGCCAGTGTCTGACACAAGGCCTTGGTCCTATATGGAGTTGCAAATTGTCTGGGAATTGACTTGGAGTCAGTGCTGCCTTTGGGTCACTCTCACAAGCCCCAGTACAACCTGATGAAAAGTTTCACTTGAATTTTTGCACCAAACCCACAGAGATTAAGAGCCCTCTAAGGCCCAGCTCTTGGTTTTAAGTGGGCTGCTCTGCTTGTATCTGGCTGGAAGAACAGAACTATCTTGAAAACACAAAAATAGAGAAATGTGGAGAGCCTAGTTGAGGATTCATTGCCTGGAAATAAAGATAACTTTGGCAAATATTTGGCTTTGAATTCATTGTCCAACCACGTAAGTCCCTGACATCTTCACTATGTCCAGGCAAGAAATCGGACATTATTAAAGAGGAAGAAGCAAGACCTGCTTTGCCTTAATAGAGAGGTAAGAGGGTATGATCACATGATTTCAAGGATAACAAAAAGTTTTCTCTCCTATAGGATCTCTGTAGATGCTAGGAACAGCCTGGATGATACACAACTTCATTGGGATGACTCTCCGTGGCAACCATAAGAATTCAAGGCCATCTATGAAACCAGAAAGGACATTGAAGGATAGATTAACTGGATAGGTGATGGGAGACTAAAAGGACAAAATGGGAACATGTTAATATGTTCAAAATATATAATGTACTTTTAAAAATTTGCTTATTTGCTTTATTTTATTGGTGCTTTGCCTGTATGTTTATCTATATGAGAGTATTGTTTCCTGGAGTTATAAATAGTTGTGAGCTGCCATGTGGGTCCTAAGAATTGAACCTGGGTCCTCTGGAAGTACAGTCAATGCTCTTAACCACTGAACCATCTCTCCAACTCTACAGGATATATTTTAAAGCAGTTGTCTGCACCTACCTTAACACTGAGTGCAGTGAATATTTATACCAATAAGATATTTTAAAAAACAAATAAAGGGATATCATCTTTATACTGCAGATGAATATGTGAGCTTCATAAGGCCAGAGCCTATGCAGGCAGAGTTGGATTAGAACCAACTTAGTGTCATTGACAATCTCTGTACTTAACTTGGCAGTGTATTTCAAGCTGAGAGTCATAAAATCAACTTACTGGGTCGATAATACTACTAATAATATTGGGTCAATAATAATATTAAAATGATACAGATTATAATGTCTTCATTCATGTCTTCTATAAGTGAAGATGCTGTCAAACCTATCATTTGCTATAAAGGTGAGTGTTGTTGAACTTTTAAAAAGTGTCCTTGGTGCTTATGTATGCATACTGTTGTGATGTATGTGTGGAGCATATTATAGCTTGCTATGTCTAATTCACTCAGTATCTGTCAAACAGGCAACAGGTAAAAGCCATGATGCAGTGTCCTTATGTAATAGATAATTCAAAAGAGTGTACTGTTAGATCTGGTTATGATCCCTCATGCCTGTAATCCCAGGAATCTGGAGGCATAGACAGAGCTCAAGGTTACCTTTCACTATATAATGAGTTTGAAGCCAGCATGGACCACTTTAGATCCGATCTCAGCTCCAACACATGCTTTAAGACATCTTTGATCCATCTCAGACCATCCAGTACCTTTTGAAACATTGAAATCATTTTTGAAAACTCAGTCATAGAGAGGCAAGGTAAGGTAGAGAAGTCTTCAGGAGAAGTTATATCAGTGTCAGAGTGTATATAGGAGAAAGTATGGAAGAGAAATGACCAAGGGATAAGTAGACCAGAGGAGGAAATCTTTCCAACTGTGGAGGAAATGTCTGTACGGGAAGATTAGCAGGAATTAGTCTCAGTACCACGGACAGCTCCAGGAACCCAGCCATAACCTGCAGGGCGCGCTCCCAGGAACCCGACAGGGTTTCATCACCGGGGACAGCTCCGGGGTACTGCTCAACTCCTGTTTCAGGTATGGAACCTTTCTGTCGGCGACACTGGGTAGGTGTCAAGAGGATCCATGCTGACCGGCACAAAGGCTGGTGGCCTGAGAAGCACCTTTAGCATTGTCTTTGAGTCTCAATAGGCTTGTTTGGAAGACGAATTGAGCTTTTGTATTTAAAGAAAATATTTTTAAATTAAAAGTTATTTTAATTTGTGTGTGTACTTATATGTATGGAGGGCAGAGGATAACTTGGGAGTTTGCTCACTTTTGTGTGATTGGGTTATTAGGCTGGGTGGCGAGTGTCTTTACTCACTGAACCATCTTGCTGGCTTAACAATATTTTTCAACATTTATTATTATTATTAATTATTGTGTTTTTTGTGCATAATGTGTCAGGGGGCATGCAGGCACATGCATACATGTGGACATTAAAGGAAACTTTCATAAGTTCTTTGTTGCATCAAGGATTCCAGGAGCAGAACTCAGGTTGGCAGGATGAGCTGTCTTTCCAGCCGCTAAACTTTAAAAAAAAACTTTTGTTTTTTGCAGTTTTATTTTATACAAGTGATTGATGCCAGTTGCATGCCTAGGCATCTTTCTGTTTGCTCAGGAGTCATGTTTCTGAGATTGACCGGGGAGGATGCTAGACTTATTTGCTTGCAAATGTAAGCACTCCATTATATAAATGGGTCTTGGTGTATGTCTTGGTTTTATTGCTGGACGCTTGCAATGTTGAGATGCTTTTTTTTTAAGGGGGGAGGAGTACCAAAAAGTGCTGCTGTTCATGTGACTTCTCATGCAGCAGCCACACTCTAAAATTCGTTAGATGTCCATTACTACTTCATTTCCCAAGAGTCTAGGCTCCCACCCGAATGTGTGAGACAGCTGTAAGGTGAGGCTGAATGTGTCCAAATGCTCATGTTCATGACAGACGGCTCGCTGGCTGTAAAAGCTGGTACTTCATTTCAGCTTCAGTTTCCATGTCCTTGTTTCCTAATCAGATGAGAACATTTCCTAGTCTTAAGTCATTAGTTATTTTTGGCCAAAATATGTCTTTAGGACAGTGGTTCTCAACATATCAGATATTCACATTATTATTCATAACAGTAGCAAAATTACAGTTATTAAGTTGAAGCAAAATAATTTTGTGCTTGGGAGTTGCCACCACATGTGGAACTATAAGAAAAGGTCACAGCATTAGGAGGGTTGAGAGCAACCACTCTAGGACTTTTTCTCATTTTTAAAAATTACTAACTGGAAAAGAATCTGTTTCCCATACCAACCAACCAGCCAATGTCTGTGTATTTTCTATGGAGAAACATGCACTAAGGACATTTTCCCAGCTTGTGATTTTTTTCTGGTAATCAGAATTTCTTTATATCATGCAATTTTTAAAAAACTTTCTGAGGTAGATGTTGTATTTCTTCACCCTTTTATTGAAAATAGATTATTTGCACACAAAATATATCCTGATTAAGGTTTCTTCTCCCTCTACTTTACCCAGTTCCTCCCCACCTCTTCTCCCAACCACATCTACTACCTTTCTGTCTCTTACTAGAAAAGAGATGATATTTAAATATGACAACATGACATAGGATCAAACAAAAACTGTCACATCGAAGGCAGACAGGACAGTCCGAGAGAAGGAAAAGAGTCCAAGAGAAGTCACAAGAATCTGAGACCCACTCAGTCACACACTCAGCAATCCCATAAACACACTCAACTGCAGGCTATAATGTTTAAGCAGAAGACTTGTTGTGGATCCGTGCAAGCCCTGTTCTTGGTGCCTCAGCCTCTGTGAGCTCATATGGCCATTAACGAGACAGATGTTTTAAATGCTTGCCCCTTGTTGTCACTGTTGTTTTGTGTAAACAAGAGGCCACAGCTTTCTAAAGTTTTAGAGATCTTTCATTATGCATAAATACACTAAGTTTTGACAGTTTCATGCAGGTATACAATGTGGTGCGGTCAGGTTCGCCCCGGTTGCTTTCTCTTATCCTCCTCACTCTCCTGACTGCCCATTTTTTCTTCCCAACTGGATCTCTCCTACTTTCAGGTCATGCTTTTTGTGCAGTTATTATCTGCATAGGAACCCACAGCTGCCTGTCCAGGATTTCATTATCCTGCTGCAGACAGGGTCTCAGAGGGCTCCTCCCCATCCTCCAGGCCCAGCAATCTCTCTCCCCATTATTTTTGTGGTGGTGTGACTTCTCTAGCCAGATGAGGAAGCTTTTTCTTTTGCAGTTGGTGCCAGTTAATGCAGAAACTCGTAACTGGCCCAAATGCTGAGGATAAGTAGTGACTGTTCAGTGTTCAGCTCTGAATGGGACATCTGTATTGCATTTATATTTTCATCTGATCAAAAACTGTGTGTATGACAGAGAGAGAGAGAGAGAGAGACAGACAGACAGACAGACAGAGACAGAGAGAAAGATGTAGGCTTTTTCTTTATTTTTTATTTTGATATGGATAACTAATTGTCCAGGAATAGACTTTCCCAATCCATGTGGAGTGCTTTCCAACCATTTCAACACTCAGCTGTTCATTGTTTTCTCTCTTGTCATTGAAGATTAAGTTTAGATGTTACTTTCTTCCCAGTGAATTATTCTTTGACTCTTAAAATAGCCTCCTCCGGGCCTGGACAACTATATGCATCTTGGCTGTCACTTTTTCTTTAGCGTCCGTGCTCTGAAATTCTCTTTCTCAATCTCTCTCTCTCTCTCTCTCTCTCTCTCTCTCTCTCTCTCTCTCTCTCTCTCTCTCTCTCTCTCTCTGTGTGTATGTAGTGTGTGTGTGTGCACGTGTGAGTTCATGGGGAGGCCATAGGTTGACACTGGGTGACTTCTCAAGTCTCTCTCCATTGTAATTTTAGAGACAGGGTCCCTTCACTGGCCGGTGGGTGACCAGTTTGGCTAAACTATCTAGCCAGCTAACTCCAGGGACCCACCCAATTCCTCTGAAAGCCAGCGCAGGAGTTACAGTTTACATTTGTGTGACTACTCCCCATTGCCTACTATCTCATTTTTACATTTGACCTTCTATTTGAATTTTTGTCTCTCATTACCTAGAATATAAAAATTTCAAACAGTTGCAAACATTCATTTTTTTCACTGTTTTATTTCAAGTGCCTGGTACAGATTATATGCTAGATATTTGCTACTGAATGGGCTGAAACACTGTACTGTCTATGCCTGATACTGACTCCCATAGTGTTAGCACAGGGCAGGAACTGTCACAATTCCTTTGAACAAGTTACCTATGATTCATGAGCTCTGGTACAGTCGCATGTATGCATGGTTGGATCAAAGTCTATACATCTAAAGTAGTAAAAACAAACCTGATGTTTATTTAGAATATTCTGCAGACCCTAAATCATGCTCAATATGCCTAGTTTCTTTCCTCTAAAAGGACTTCTGGGCATGGAGGAGATAGCCTAATGGATAAAAGTGTTTATTTAGCAAGCATAAGGACCGGAGTTTGGATATACAACATATACATAAAAAGCCTGGCACGGCTGCAGGTGCTTGTAATCCCAGCACAGAAAGGCAGATACAGGTGGATCCTGAGAGCTCACTGATCAGCCAGCCGACCAGAAACTGTAGGCTTATAGTTCAGTAAGAAGCCCGGTCTTAAGGCAAAAAGGTGGAGATCGGTTGAGGAAGACACCCGAAGTTCTACTTTGGTCTCTGCATGCACATTTATGGGTGCATATGGACACCCATGCACATGCAAAACACACACATTCACACACACATGCATGTACAGACACATTCATACACACCCATGCATGTACATGCACACGTACGCACATACATAGGCACAGGGAAACAGAAATACACACACACATGCATGCACAGACACATTCATACACACCTATGCATGTACATGCACATGTATGCTCATACATATGCACAGAGAAACAGAAGTGTGTGTGCTTGTATGTACACACACACACTATTGCCGTTCTGGAAGGATTTTCTTCACCCAGGCTTCATGAGTCTCAGCTGCTGTACTGTTCTAACAGAGGTGAGGCTCTGGGAAGTTGGCTTGGTGCTTAAGAGTTCTTGTTGCTTTTGCACGAGACACAGGTTTCATTTTTTAGCACCTGTATGGCAACTCATGACCATCCCTAGCTCCAGCTCCAGGACCATTATATCGACCTCTGTGGGTACCAAACATTCACAAGAAGGGGCATGCATATGGGCAGGGTAAATACTCATACACTTACGTAAATATAGACATGCTCCTCTGCCCAAATTGTCCTTCACCTACGTGGTCCTCACAGCATCGGTCAACTTCATTCCTGCCCTCGTCATCTTAGTCATGGAAGAAAATTCTCATGGAAAGATTATTGTACTGGAACCTTTTTCTAGCGGTGACACACTTCCTTTAGCAAAGAGCCCAGTCAAGAGAGAGATAAACCTAGAAAAGACTGTTGTGAGTCTTCTCTTACTTAAAATAGTGCACACTACTTCTGAGACCTTGGGAGGTTTTTGAAGGAAGAAATCTGACCCAGAAACAATCATCTAAGGTCATCAAAAGTAAGAAAAATAACCACCATCCCTTATTCTATAAAACATATTCTCATCCATTGTTATATTTAAATATCATAGGCAGGGGTGCGGTTGTGGCTCCGTAGGACAGCACTCATGTAAGATGGGCAGGGCCCTGAGTGCAATTCTCAGCCGGAAAAAGCAAAAAAAAAAAAAAAACCAAGAAAACAAACACCAACAAAATTTAAATATTCATAATGGCTAAGGGCTCTGTGAGGATGGATTTCGCTTTGTTTCATTCTTTTCAGAGTCTATTATTTCATGTTATGTGTACGATCATTTTGCCTTCATGTATTTGTGTGTACCTCATGTGTGCCTGGTACCCTCAAAGGTCAGGAGGTACTGCATCACCTAGAACTGGAGTTACAGATGGTTGTGAGCTGCCACGTGGGTCCCGGGAATCAAACCCAGGTTCTCTGAACTGCAGAGCCACCTCTCCAGCCCCTCACCTCTATTTTACTGACTCAGTAATGGGGAGACCCATAAAGGCTAGACGTCTTTCTTAAAACTGCAGACTCAGTAAACTCCCGTATGTGCCAATCTCCCATTTCTGGTTTTGCAGTTTCCCGGGTTCTCCTCATTGCTCGTCCCGTCACATGTCAACCGTTTGCTAAGTTGATTCAGCCCCAAGAAGGTTTAACCATAGATGCCTTTACACTCCAGAACAGATCCAAGTCTTTACAATCCCATTTCTTTCTTCGCTTAGATGGAGAGATCTCTGCAGCTGACCAATAGGTCCACTGACCAGGATTTTATCCTGCTGGGTTTGTCTGCCAGGAAAGACATCAGGGACGGCCTGTTTGTCATTTTTCTGGCCCTCTACCTGCTGATCCTCATAGAGAACATGCTAGTCATCTACCTCATCTGCAGCCAGCACGAGTTACTCCACAAGCCCATGTACTTCTTCCTGGGCAACCTCAGCTGCCTGGAGATGTGCTATGTGTCAGTCACCATGCCCAGCTTGCTCATGGGCCTGAGGTCTAGCCCGTGCTACGTGTCCTTCACGTCCTGCATGGCTCAGTTGTTTTTGTTCATTTCTTTCATTGGTACCAAGTGCGCCCTCCTGGCCTCCATGGCCTATGACCGCTATGTGGCCGTGTGCCGCCCGCTGCACTACCCCCTGCTCATGAGGCCCCAGGTCTGCTGGGGACTGGCTGTGTCCTCCTGGGCGGGTGGACTGTCCGTCTCGGTGATCAAGACCACTTGCATTGCCAGCCTGTCCTACTGTGGCCCCAATGTCCTCAACCACTTCTTCTGTGACGTCTCTCCTCTGCTCAGCCTGTCCTGCACCCGCGTGGTCCTCACAGAGCTGGTCGACTTCATCTTGGCCATCGTCATCTTCTGTGGGTCGTTGCTAGTTGCTCTGGCCTCTTACGTGGGCATCGGTAGGGTGCTGATCCGGATGCCTTCGGCTGCTGCGAGCCGCAGAGCCCTCTCCACCTGCGCCTCCCACCTCCTTGTGATGGGCATTTTCTACTCTGTGGTCCTCTTCATGTATTCCAGGCCCAGACGTATCAAGCCCACAGACCTCAACAAGGTGCTGTCAGTCATCTACACAGTGGCCACTCCCATGTGCAGCCCAATCATCTACTGCTTGAGGAATAGGGAGGTCCACGCGGTGCTGAGGAAAACGCTCCGCGTGTGCTAAGATTCTTGAGAGAGCCGATGTCCTCCCTCTCCTGGTTTGAAAAGAAAATCATGGCCAAATACTCATGAAGGAATCTCAAAGGCAGAGAGAAACATGGCAGAAGTTTTCGGGACACTGCACCAAGAGCCTTCTTTTCTTTTATTTTCCGAGGCAGGGTTTCTCTGCATATCTTTGGCTGTCCTGGAACTCACGCTGCAGACCAGGCTGGCCTCTTGAACTCCCGAGTGCTGGGATTAAAGGCATGCACCACCCTGCCCAGCCTAAAGAGACTTTGTAAAATCATCGTGAAAAACAGGACTATTAAAGGGACTGAAAAGATGTCTCAGGGAGCAGACGATCGCTCTCAAGTCTGATGACCTGACTCCCTGTGTCTCACATTGTAGAAGGAGTGAACTGACACCCACAGGCTGTCCTCTGATGTTCACATGTGCATGGTGGCACGCATATACCCCGATTCTCAAGACAGACAGAGAGTCTGATCAAAAGGTTACTATTGCATGCTCAAATGCCCTCATCGCTATTCATCATTAAAGGAACTCAGGGCAGAAACTCAAGCAGGGAACCGATGCAGAGGCCATGGAGGGGGAGCTGCTTACTAGCTTGCTCAGCCTGCTTTCTTATGGAACCCAGGACCACCAGCCCAGGGATGGCATTATCTACAATGGCCTATGTCCTCACCCATCAATCACTAGTTAAGAAAATTCCCTACAGGTTTGCCTACAGCATGATCTTAAAAAAAGATTAGAAAAGCCTTATTTTATATATCAATCCCAGTTCTCTCCCTCCCATCCTCCCAAACCCCACACTGACCCCCATCCCATCCCTCTTCCGCTCCAATAGAAAGGGTAAGGTTTTTCAGGGGGGGATCATCAAAGTCTGTCACATCGTTTGAGGCAGGGCCTAGGCCCTTCCCCATGTGTCTAGGCTGAGAGAGTGTCCCTTTATGGGGAATTGGGATAAATACTGATCCACTATCAGAGGCCCCATAGACTTCCCAGGTCTCCTAACTGACACCCACATTCAGGGGGCCTGGCTCTGTCCTATGCTGGTTCCCGAGATGTCAGTCTAGAGTCAATGAGCTTCCTTTTGTGCAGGTCAGCTGTTTCTGTGGGTTTCCCCAGCCTGGTCTTGACCCCTTTGCTCATCACTCCACCCTCTCTGCAACTGGATTCCAGGAGTTTGGCTCAGTGTTTAGCTGTGGGTGTCTGCTTCTGCTTCCATCAGCTGCTGGATGAAGGCTCTAGATGGCATATAAGGTAGCCATCAGTCTTATTATAGGGGAAAGGCATTTAGGATAGCATCTTCACTATTGCTTAGAATCTTAGTTGGGGTCATCCTTGTAGATCTCTGGTCATTTCCCTAGTGCCACATTTCTCTTTAAACCTATAATAGCTCCCTCAATTAGTGTTTCTCTTTTGTTGCTCTCCTCTATTCTTCCTCTGACTCAACCTTCCTGCTCCCTCATGTTCTCCTCTCCTCTCCTCTTCTCCCCTTCACTTTGTCCTAACTCCTTCTCCCCTCCTCCCATGCTCACAATTTGCTCAGGAAATCTTGTTCTTTCCCCTTCTCTGGGGGACCAAGTATGTCTGTCTCAGGGTCCTCCTTGTTTCCTAGCTTCTTTGGAGGTGTGGGTTGTAGGGTGGTGATTCTTTGTACAGCACGATCATATGGAGGCATTTTCTCAAGCAGAGTTCCCTCCTCTTAGATGACTACAGCTTGTGTCAAGTTAGCATAAAACTAGCCAGCACAGGAAGGAAGGAAGGAAGGAAGGAGTGAGGGAGCCAGAGGGAGGAGTGGAGCGAGGGAAGAAGAAAGAGGAAGGACTGGAATACCCCCCAAAACAAATGAAAATAGTTGTGAACAGGAATATTGACAAAGAAACATAACTGCTCAGTAAACACCAGAAAGATGGACATCCTGTCTCTCTCTTTTTCTTTTCTTTTTTTTTGAAACTTGGTTTCTCTGTAGCTTTGGAGCCTGTCCTGGAACTCTCTCGGTAGACCAGGCTGGCCTCAAATTCACAAAGATCTGCCTGCCTCTGCCTCCCAAGTGCTGGGATTGAAGGCGTGTGCCACTGCCATCCTTTCTCTTAAATACAAGCTGGAGAGAAGATTATCACTTATTATTTGTGTCCTAACACACATCTGCTACATATATCTGTGTGTACAAACAGTGAGAAAAAACGTGTGTACAAGAATGGTTAATATGTGCTTGCTTTGGCAACGTATACTAAAATTTGAATGATACAGACAAGAATGGTTACTGTAAATTGTGACATTCCAAATTAATATTATGTAAATAAATATTTGAAATGTCTCAAAGATCCTCTTGAAAATTATTTACATTTAAAACGCACATTTTGTGAAAAGATACATATCAGTCAAAGATGAAACTGGGTCTGCGATTACTGACATGGGGGAGATAATCTGGCAGGTGATTGAGTAGAAAGTAGACAATTACATGACTGTGTCAGTCTTATAAGACAATAATGGCAGTGACAGTGATGGGTGGCACTCATTTACAACCAGTATGCATTGATAAAGGATTCTGAAGGGACACATGATATAGTTAACAGCTGCTAGAAATTTTTAGTTAATGAACAGGACCATCGGGAACTCATGTTTTCTATGCTTACCATTTTGCATTAAGTTTGTGTTATGTTAGGTAGCTCATGCCTTTGATCTCAGCACTCTGGAGGCAGGATCTCTGTGAGTTCAAGGTCAGTCTGCTCATTCCTTCCTTAGCTGTGGAGCTACTGGCAACCGATGTCTGTTAAAGGAAAGAAAGCCATTTTTCTTTAGGGATGCGGACCCTGGCAGGTTGCTCATGCTCATTCAGGCAGCGGTAGTTGTGAGCAGAGGATTAAGGAAGGTTGAAGGACATGAGGAATTTGAGGGGATGAGGTTGGTCAATATGATCAAGATAAACTGTAAACACAAATGCAGTTTTCAAAGAATAAATAGAAGTATTTAAAAAATTTAAAAAAGTGTTATTCATAGGGGCTGGAGAGGTTAATCACCTGTTAAGAGCACTGACTGCTCCTCCAGAGGACCTCTGTTTGATTCCCAGTGACCACACGATAGCTCACAACTGTCTGTAACTCCAGTTCCAGGGGATTCAATGCTGCTTTTCTGGCTTCTGTGGACACAATTCACACGCATGGTGTACAGACATACATGCAGGAAAATACCCATAAACAAATAATAACAATAATGATTCTTAACAAAATAAAAATGTTCATGGTTTCATTAGACCAAAGATTTCCCCAAAGCAGACTCAACCCACATGTCCACTAACTGGTAAATGAGCACACAGGATAGGGAGCATCAAAACAGCATAGTGTTAGAGCATCAATACAGCATAGTGCCATTTGGGTACAAACAGAAATAAAGTGCTAATTAATGAGGCAATATGTACAAATTTCAAAATACATCAGCCGCAATGGCCACATGTGACATAAGCCTCTTAACATAAAAGGTCCAGAACGGATGAATCTACAGAAACAGAATACAGGCTGTTAATTTATTGGGGTGTGGAGTAGTGAGTGGTGGGCATTAGGAATGGTTTCTAACATGCCTAGGTTTATCTTCAGGGCAGGTAAAACGTTCTGGATTTGATAGTGGTGGTGCTTATGTAATTGCAAGCAAGCTGAGAAGAAAACACTGTGCTGTATGTGTTTAAAAGGTATAATGTATGCTATCTGAATTGTATTTTAATAAAAATAGCCATTGGTAAATTTAAAGTCTCTCTCCCAGGATTAAGTCATCTGGTCAACCTCAGGACCAGTGCATGGTTCTGTAGAAAGCTACTTGGACCTCCTTGTTCCTCAGACAGTAGATGACTGGGTTGCACAAGGGGGTGACCACCGTGTAGATGACAGACAGCATCTTGTTGAGGTCCATTGCTTCTATGCGTTTGGGGCGGGCATAGATGAAGATAGTGACTGAGTAAAAAATTCCTACTACTATCAAGTGGGAGGCGCATGTAGAGAAAGCCTTGTAGCGGGCAGTGGTAGAGGGCATGCACAAAACTGTCCTACCGATAGCCACATAGGAGGCCATAGTCACCAGGAAGCAACCCCAGAGGATGACAATGGCTGAGATGAAGTCTACCAGTTCTGTGAGGGCCACATGGGTGCATGACAGGTTGAGCAATGGGGAAACATCACAGAAGAAATGGTTGAGGACATTGGGACCACAGTAGGACAGTGTGGCGATGCATGTGGTCTTGACCAGAGAGACCAGTAGCCCACCCAGCCATGAAGACAAGGCTAAGCCCAGGCAGACCTGGGGCCTCATGAGCAGTGGGTAGTGTAATGGGTGGCAGATGGCCACATAGCGGTCATAGGCCATGGAGGCCAGGAGGATGCACTCTGTGCCTACAAGAACAATGAAGAAGAAGAGTTGTGTCATACAGGCTATGAAGGAAATATAATAGAACCCATTCCATAGTCCCATGAGCAGGGTGGGCATGGTGACTGACACATAGCACATCTCCAGGCAGCTGAGGTTGCCCAGGAAGAAGTACATGGGCTTGTGGAGCTCGCTGTGGCTGCAGATGAGGTAGATGATGAGTGTGTTCTCCAGGAGTGTCAGCAGGTAGAGAGTCAGGAAGACAGCAAATAGAGCATCCCTTATGTCCAGCCTAGTGGACAAGCCCAGCAAGATGAACTGCTGAACCCTGGTCATGTTTGTCAGCTCCAGGGACCTCTCCATCTGTAGACAGACAAAGAAGATTGCTGACATTCCATCCCTGGTGATATACAGTGATTACAAATATCAGGGAAGATGTTCAGAGTGCTCGGAAATCCCCTACATGTATGGTGTTTTAACATCTGTTGGGGTTGTTATACAGAAAGGCATGGGTGGTTTATGGGGCATGTGTGAGAATAGTACCTCACTGAGTCTGAGACTTCATCCAGAGCACCCATGAGTTGACATAATCATGCTCTGGACCTCTGGGTATGTATTGTAACCAAGCAAATGAATCAGTGGGTGGTAAGTTGCTTATTTGAATAAAAAATATTATGGGCCTTGTCAGGTGAGGTAGCTGTTTAATCCCAACCTTTTGGAGGCAGAGGCAAGCAGATCTCTGTGAGTTAGAGGCTTGTCTGGTCTATACCGTGAATCCCGGGTCAACCTTGAGGTGAGACTGTGTCTTATAAAAAATACATGAGCCTGAAAGAGGACTCAGTAGATAAAATGGTTGCCCACTAAGCGTGAGAATATGAATTTGGATCTGTAGAAATCCTATAAAGTCAGATACTGTGGTGTATGTCTGTAGTTCCAGCACTTCTATGGCTAGCTAGTGGCTAGACACAAAAGAATTCCCAGAATCCCTGGGGCCATATAGCCTGGCTTACACACTGACGAACAAGAGACACTGAGTTAAACAATGTTTTGACAATGAGGACTGACACTCTAGGTTGTCTTCTGACCTCCACGTCCATGCTTGCACATGGGCTGCACACACAGAAATACACACAAACGCGCGCGCACACACACACACACAGATATCACCAAGAAGACAAATTATACTTTGTCAGTTTTGAAAGAAGTGTAGTCCTTTTGTCTCTGATTTCTTTCTGTCAGGTAACTAACACACACATATTAGGTACTCTATAATGCCTAGAGACAGGCAACATCCTCTCTCTCTTTCTCCTTCTCATTCCTCTGTCTCTTCCTCCTTACCCTTCCCCCTCCTCTTCCAATGCTCCTGCTTTTCCCAACTCTCCCTCATCTTTCCTTTATCTCTCCTCCTTTCCCCCTCCCCTTTTTCCCCTTCCCCTCCTTCTCTTCTCTCTCCCCTCTTTCCTTCTTTTTGATCCTTTCCAGAACATTGTAAAAATGCTATCTTTACTCTTTTTTTTAAACAAGGAAGACACTGTAGAGCAAAATGCTAAAATGGGGCCCAAGAGATCACTCGGCGTGTAAAGCTGCTTGCTACCACTCCCGACAACCCGAGTTTGATCCTTGGCACTAAGTGGTGGAAAGAGAACATATTCCTGCAAGCTGCCTTTTGACTTTCACACACGTGTCATGGCAAAGGCATACACATCACACACACACACACACACACACACTTTTCATTAAGGATTAAAACCCAATTAAAATGGCTTGCTCTAAATCATGCAACCAACAAGGGAAATGGGATCAAATCTCTGGATAATTTGAGCCCCTGTCCAGCCACACTCTCTAATTGTTATTTCCTGGTCAGCATCATTCTGAATGGTAGTAGCACAAACGTTAAACTCCATAGTACTAAGGATAATCATTATCTCCTAAGTCAGTGGTTCTCAGTCTTCCTAACGCTGTGACCCTTTAATACAGTTCCTCATGCTGTGGTGACCCCCTCCAACCATAAAATCACTTTGTTGCTATTTTATAACTAATTTTGCCAGTTATGAATTGTAATGTGAACATCTGACATGTGACCCCAAAGAGTCAACAACCCACAGGTTGAGAACAACTGTCCTAAGCTCTTACTTGGGTCAAAGTCTTGGTCTCCAATGAGAAGAATTAACCCTTTAAAGCATTTCAGACACCTATGAAGATGATTTTACCATCACAACAGTGGAAGTCAGGATTGAGAAGAAACATACCCAAGACAGAGTGGAGGGAATAGGGAGAGCTGGCTTACAAATGGGGCTCTCACAAAATCAAAGTTCTGTGTCCTGACATCTTTGGTGCTGGGCAGTGAGTGAATGAATACAGAAAATATAGTGCATATATACACAGAGCTTTTAATCAGTCATAAAGTAAAATGAAATAAGGATTGCAGAAAAAATGGTTGGAACTGGAAATCATCATGTTAAGTGAAATAACTATAGGATATTTTCTCTCCTATATTTAGGAATAAAATATAAAGAAGGATACAGTAGGAGAGGAGTAGGGAGGATAATTAATGAAAAACAAATTTTGCTTTAAAAAGTCCAAAATGAGCCAGGCGTTGGTGGCGCACGTCTTTAATCCCAGCACTTGGGAGGCAGAGGCAGGCGGATCTCTGTGAGTTCGAGGTCAGCCTGGTCTACAGAGTGAGTTCCAGGACAGCCTCCAAAATGATACAGAGAAACCCTGTCTCGAAAAACCAAAAAAAAAGTCCACAATGAAACTGAATACTAAAGATGTATGGAAAAACTCAACAGAAGGAAATTATTTTGTAGGTTTAATAGGTGATCAATTGTATATTCCCCATGAGCCAGTAGATGATGTCACACCCATGCACATTTGAATAGTACTAGCTGGACTTTAGAAGAACATGCAGTTGGCAGGATGGCATGTTGGGTGGGTTACAGGGAGAGGGTAGGGGTGGATATGGTCAAGACATATTAGTGTATGAAATTAAAAAAATAAGAAGAACCAAATTAGAAAAAAATGTTAAGTGGAGTCCCTCTGCACAGGTAGATAATTCTCCTTGAAGCTAAAGATTCAAGATGAAATAAGAAAGTGAAAGGAATATTATGGACATGGGACAGGAAACGAATGTGTGTTGTAGGGAAAGTGGTAATAGAGAGGGGGAATATTATCAAAATATATTACATGCACACATGAAAAATGAAATGCCAAATTCATGCTTTGGATATTAACTTTTAATAAAAGCTAATCAAATTTTTAAAGTTCTTTAATACATTTCACAAATTAGGTTTGGTTAAATTTTCACCTTATGGGTTTAAATATTGACTTGGACAAACTAATGAGAACTTAATAATTTCTCTTGCCAAAGTTTCATAAAAAGATGGTGCTCTTTCTCAGAACCTTCATGGTAGTGTGTGTGTGTGTGTGTGTGTGTGTGTGTGGTGTCTGGGGACTGGACCCAAGGCTCGCACATCCTAGGCTGGTTCTCAACCATTAAGCAATGCTTCCAGTTCTTGAAGACTGCCAGAAAAGTTCACACTGTCTTATTACTAGTGGTGTGTGCCTGTGCTTTGTCTTAAATAGGACCCCTCCAGATCTGAATAGGGGCTGATTCTGTCTAGGTTGCTAAACATGAGCATTCCATTAGCTTGGATGTTTATCTGGTGGTAGGTCCCTTGACAAACTTACACATGCACTCTCAAGAGTTAGGTTCTGACTCTCTACAGGTGGGGTTCTGTTTGCTGTTGAAAGGGAGTCTTTATTCTCCAGACTCAGAACTGATGCCAAAGTTCTGAAGAGTCTGGCAGCAACTTCCTTGCCAAGACTTCCGGTTGTGACATCTGCACCATACTGCTTTTCCCTCTTTTCTGGTTCTGCCTTTGAGTTTCATTCTGTTCCCTTTCACACCAACTCCACTCATGGCTCAACTCTTCTATGAATCTTTTTCTGGAAAACCCTTCCTTTCTAACAGATTGAAATACAGCACAGCACACCATAAAAATCCTACAAATATCTACCAGCCACCCAAACTGCCCCACCACATCAGGAGAAACAGGAGACACACCCAATTATACCTCACTTCTCTAATATATGAACCACTCAGCAGGATCTATACTAGATTAAAAATGATGTGGAGGATATCCTGTTTCTGTCTGTTCTCCAGAGGGATATTAGCCATGATGCTTTCCCAAATCTGTGCCCTGGGAAGGCTACTAATTCTCTTCAAGCATCAACTGTCTGTTTTTCAAAGTGAGAGACAGTCATCTACTCTGATGAATGTCATTTCTCTGCCCCATAAAGGAGCGAGAAATATTTTATTATAAGCCTTTACTATAAGAATTTACCTCATAAGTTAAATGAGGTTTTGTCTTAAATAAAATCCAGATTTTTTCTCAACAAGACTATTGGCTAGAATGCTTATGAAGGAAAGTTTTGAGCAGAGAGAGCAGGACCAAAGAGCAATGGGTACGTTGTCACCTGAGAAGCTGAGTTTTTAGCATCAAGATGTTTGCAAACTTGTATATGTCTCTAGGAATCACTCATCTACTTCAGCCCTTTCTGTCTTCTCTGCAATATAGGATCATTCCATATCATATGGGATGATAACTGAACCACTGCTGAAAATGAAAGGCTGAAGTCACCCTGACATATTACCTCTCCCTTGTAAGTACATGGTCTTTAAGACCACCTGACCCCTCCATGCTGTCAATCTCTCTATCTCTACCCATATATGCACATATTTTTTCTATGCAGTTGTCATGAGCACTAAATCAATATCTTTCAAGTATTTGGAGATGGTACCTAGTAAACAATCATGTGCTTTATACAAGTTCTTTTTCTATAGCCAAGCATATATACTTGTGATTACATACTCGTAATTCCAGCACCCCAAGGCTGGATGAGGTGGGAGGACCACACTTTTGAGTCCAGAATGATCTTGACTAAAGAGACAGCATATTCATTCTGCCATTCTTTGTATTGGTTTTTAGACTGCGTCTCATATATCCCAAGTTGGTTTTGAACTTGTTATCTAGTGAAAGGTATGCCCTGAGTTTATGATCCCCCTCTCCACCCTCTGTTTCCCAAGAACTGAGATGTGAAGCGTGTGCCATCACTCCCTCTTTTAGGTAGTGCCTGGGTTCAAGCCCAGGGCTTCTGGCATGTTAGGCACTTGACCACCTGAGCCATGTCCTCAGCCCCGATGTTCCTTGTTTTCACTCCCTGAAAGAGATTCTCTGGATCTTCTCACCTGGATGAAGGTAGATGAGTACAGGTCCTTTCTGGCTGATGCCGAATGTGGAGTAGGCCTTGGTGGTGGACAGATGGAAGCAGCTGGCCCTAAGGAGGGGATGCCAAGCACTGGAGCCTTTCAGCGCGGTTTGGGAGAAGCTGACTTTGGCCTTCACACACACACACACACACACACACACACACACACACACACACACACACACACGATCTCACACCTGTGTCTCTGCTCAGGATGTCTCCGTCACTGAGTTGGCTATACCGTGGGAGAAGGCAAGAGAACAATCTTAAGCCAGTTCTCTAGACCTGAGAGGATTCTTTGGTCCCTGTGGATTTAGAAGAAATGGGGAAGGGAAAGATTCAGAGAAGACGGAAGGTGAGGATTGACACCTGAAGTTGTCCCATGAGTTCCACACACATGTTAAGGTATGTGCGTGTCGACACTCACACACAAATATATGCACACAAACAAAGGGATTTGTACCACATTTTACTTGGCTTTTTAAAAAATTTAAGATATGTATGAGTTAGGTTTATTTTCATGGTAAAACATATTGGCTGGAGAAATGGCTCAGTTGTTAAAAGCATTCATTGCTCTTGCAAAGGACACAAGCTCACATCCCAGCATCCAGGTTGAGTGGCTGCTGGTTTCTCTTCCCCAGGGACTCTGATGCCTATGAGTTCTGTGCACACGCTCACTCCCATGCATGCACCCCATAATAGACATACAAGTGCACAATAACTAAGATCATAAAAATAATATTTAAGACATGATATTTCTCTTTTACTGTCCCATATTTTATCTTATAATTAAACTATCATTATATATAAATACTATTGGTAGGCATTTAAATTGATCCTCTCTTGTTGCAAACAATGACTCAGTAAGCTTTTCAAGTTTGAACATTATCTTTCTATACTTGTAGACTTTTACAGGCTCACTTCATGAGTATTTATTAGCCAATTATCAGTAAAAATTACAGGACTATGAAATATGCATGTGTGAGTTAATTTAAGCACATAAAAATATGGGTGAGCACATATGTGTAATTACTCACGAGCTTTGATCATTTTCTCTTAATGATTTTTCTCTTAGTGACTTTTATGAGCCGAGCTCCTAGGAAAACATTTTCTACAGGTTTTAGTTAATATTTAAAGGTTACTTATGGTGGTCGTGCCATGGGAGATTTGAACCAAGGTGTGAGAGGCTCATGTATGGAAGATGATTATCAAGGCCAATGGAGGGCCTTCCTCAGCACAGTGTGGACCTCCTTGTTTCTCAGACAGTAAATGACAGGGTTGCAGAGAGGGGTGACCACCGTGTAGATCACAGACAGCACCTTGTTGAGGTCCATGGACTTGATGCGGCTGGGGCGGCAATAGATGAAGAGAGCAGCTGAGTAGAAGATGCCCACCACTACCAGGTGGGAGGCGCAGGTGGAGAAGGCCTTGCGTCTGGCAGCAGCTGATGGCATTCGGAGTACGGCCATCCCAATGGCTGAATAGGAGGCCAAGGACACCAGGAGTGTCCCGCAGAAGATGACGATGGCCGAGATGAAGTCCACCAGCTCTGTGAGGGCCACGTGGGTGCAGGACAAGTTGAGCAGAGGAGAGACATCACAGAAAAATTGGTTGAGGACATTGGGGCCACAGTAAGACAGGCTTGCAATGCATTTTGTCTTTATTGCTGAGACCACCAGCCCACCAAGCCATGAAGACAAGGCTAAGCCCAGGCAGACCTGGGGCCTCATGAGCAGTGGGTAGTGCAGTGGGCGGCAGATGGCCACATAGCGGTCATAGGCCATGGAGGCCAGGAGGGTGCACTCTGTGCAGATGAGAGAGACGAAGAAGAAGAGTTGGGTCATGCAGAGCGTAAAGGAAATGTGGTAGGGCCCTGTCCACAGCCCCATGAGCAGGGTGGGCATGGTGACTGACACATAGCACATCTCCAGGCAGCTGAGGTTGCCCAGGAAGAAGTACATGGGCTTGTGGAGCTCGCTGTGGCTGCAGATGAGGTAGATGATGAGTGTGTTCTCCAGGAGCGTCAGTAGGTAGAGAGTCAGGAAGACGACAAACAGGGCGTCCCTTATCCCCAGCCTTGTGGGAAAGCCTAAGAGTACAAATTGCTGGACTCTGGTCATGTTGGTGAACTCCAGTGATGTCTCCATCTGTGGAGAGCAAATAGCATTATTCATAAACAAGCACAATGGTGCAAACTTGTTCGTTCACATTTCCTGGTGAAATTAGTGGAGCTGGAAACTGTCCAGAAAGGTAGAGTGTTAACCAAATTTCTGAAAGAAACTCTAACATGGTCCCCGTTTGCATTGGTTACTTCTCTTGTTATGATGAAATATTATGGCTAAGGCAAGTTAACGAAGAAAGAAAGAGCTTATTCTACCTTAGGGCTCCAGGGGGTATAAGAGTTTGTTGTGGTGGGAAAACATGGTAACAAGAGGCAGGCATGGCAGCAGGAGTGTGACGCAGAGAGCACACATCCTCAACTGACAGCAAACAGGAAGTTGATTGGGGTTATGAACTCTCAAAGCCCACCCCAGTGATGTACTTCCTCCAGCAAGACCACTCATCCCAAGTATTCCCAAACAGCATTACCAGCGAAGTGGTCAAATAGCCGCGTCTATGGGAGATGTTTTTCATTCAAAGTGCCATACAGGTTCCCTAAATCTCTGTAATCTCTCTGTCTCTCAGTCTCTCTGTCTCTCTGTCTCTCTGTCTCTCTGTCTCTCTCTCTCTCTCACACACACACACACACAAATATAATTTTAAAAAGGGGGTCTGCAATATGATCAGTGTGTAATATGCTTTCCACCAAGTCTAGTGTGAACTCAGCTCACCCTCTGAGTGTTGCATGATATTTTAAAGTTTCCTTTTGCATTCCAACCAAAGTTCTCCCTCCCACCCCTTGCTTCTTCCTGCCCAAGCTCACGCCCCAACCACTCCTCCCAACAGGTAAGGGCTTACATGGGGAGTCAACAAAGTTTGGCATGTTAAGTTGGGTCAGGACTAAGCCCCATCCCCTGTGTTAAGGCTGAACAAGTATATAATATACATATAGACACAAGAAATAATAACCATTGTGTTGATGGCCCATAGTAAAATATAACAAAAAAATAAAACCACACTAAGAGAAGAGAGATATTTTTCAAAGAAAAAAATCTAACAGTCTTGTCCACTCTTGACTTACAGATGTGACCAATTTTCTGTGTGGAGTTTAAAAAGGATATTAGAAACCGTTAAGGCTAGCTCAGCAGGACCAGGATCTTTCCCTGGGTGGAGGGGAGGGAGAAGAGGGTGCACTTGGGATGTAATGTATGAGAGAAGAATGAATAAATAAAATAAAGTAAAAGAAAAAATGAAGGAAAGTCACAGGAAGCAGTAACAAGAAGTCTACATACTAAGTTCTATTTTATTTTTGAGAGCTGATTGCTGGTCTGTTTCTTCCCATGTGCGCCTCTCTGCATTTCCATAAACTCTCCATGGAGATACCACTCTGCCCCACCCATCTTTGCTGGTAAGGGAATGGCTTCAGAGAAACAACCAGCTTCCTTAAAACAAAGAGCTGTGCTGCTACAGCTGGGGCCACTCTGTACCCCAAAGCACATATCTCCTTCAGGCTGGTGCCTTTTTTCCCCTTTAGTTCCTACAGAGTTTCCAGTATTCAAACACTGACTTAGATAAACTAGTGTGAATATGGATTATTAGTTTTTTAGTCACATTTTCAAATTGACACAGACGCTGCATTTGAATATTAGAGATGGAGAGTATTTTGTTGCTTTGTGGTAGTTTATACTCTTTTGGCTTTTTGAGACAGGATTTCTCTGTGTAGTCGTGAAACTCACTCTGTAGACCAGGCTGGCCTTGAACTCACAGATTCCTGCCTGCCTCTGCCTCCTGAGAGCTGGGGTTAAGGGCGTGCGCCACTGCCACCTAGTCTTACTCTTTTATTCTAAATATTTACTTTTCTTTTTAATTATGTGCATATGTCTGTGCTTGTTTGAGGGTTTGTGGTCTTGTGAATGCAGGTGCCCAAGGGGTCCAGAGACATTGGCCCCGTGGAGCTGGAGGTACAGGTGGTTGTGTACCATCCAATGTGGATGTTGTGTTCACTTCGAGAGCAGATCATGCTCTTGACCCTGAGCCGTCTCTGCAACCCATACTAACCTTGAAAACCACTACGCTTTAGTTAACGTTTTTGGGTGTGTGTGAGAGAGAGCATGAGCGGAGGTCAGAGGACAGCTTGCAGGCATCTGTTCTTTCCTCCACTACGTGCATCCTAGGCATTAAACTTACATCATCAGCCGTGGCGGCAAACAACTTTACCCGTAGATCCATCTTGCCACCCTCTAGTTGTATCTATTCTTTGGGAATATCATATATTTATGCAACATGTTTGGGGGGAAATGGGGGCAGAAGCAGTGGATGAGTCCAAGGACACACTGTCTTCCAGACACATTGCACATGGGACAGTTGCACGAGTGAAATCGGGACAGCATGCCTAAGAGCTGTGTAAGCTCAAGCTGGGCAAATTCCCAACAAGAAGAGGAGAGTTGGGCCTGAAGTCTCATCCCTAGGAGAGGATCTGTTGGCAACTGGTCGCTTCTGAGAAAGGAGGATTCAGTTTTTGCTAAGAGTGTAGGTCCTCGTAGTAGACCGTGCTCCAGCAGAAGGCCACATGTACAAAAATGCATGGGTAAAACAAATTAGATTTAATTGGTATAAATACAGAGGAGAGTAAAAGGGACATAAAAATTGGTGAGTAGGAATGTCAGGGTAGATATGGGAGGTGTTGAGAGAGGGGTGAATATGATTAGAACATTTTCTGAAATTCTCAAGGGACTAATACAAATTTTAAAAATAAAAATAGACTTTAGATATGAATAGAATTCTCAAAAGAAGAAGTAGAAATGGCCACAAAATATTTTTTAAAAATGTTCAACATCCTTAGTGATCAGGGAGATGTAAACTAAACTACTTTGAGGTTTCATCTTACCCCAAGCAGAATGGTTAAGACTTTAAAAAATGAATTTTACAACAAATGCTGTCAAGGCAACGAGGAAAGGGAAACCACTTATTTGTTTTAGCAAATGTGTAAAGAAGCGCAGGTATTCTGGAAATCAATGGGGAAGGTTCCTCAAAAGGAGTCAAATAGATCTATCATAAGACACAGCCATACTTTTTACAAGGATTCTACATCCTACTCAGAGGTATCTGCTCATCCAAACTCATTGATGCTCTATTCACAATAGCCAAGTAAAGGTTTTGAGACAGATCCTCTTGCATGCATCTTTTTTTGTGCCTACACAGTCTGTTTGATGACCCAGGAGTACTTACATTTCCTTATATTACTTGCTGTAAGAGTACCTCCAAAGGGCCACAACAGTACCCTGAATCAAAGAGCTAGACCATGTAAAAACTGATTCAACTGAAAATGCATGTGTGAGCTTGTGCTGTCTTTCAACAGTTCCTCTGTGTCGTAAGGGGATAGTTTGATGAATATGAAAGAATCCAGTCCATACAGGGGTTAGGGCCATGGTGCTTTCCTAGAGCATTTCATGCCTCAATGTTCTATTTTTCTTTTCAGTAAGGATACCAGAAGCTAAATAGACGGCTCAGAGGTTAAGAGCACTTACTGCTCTTGCAGAGGACCTGAGTTCAGTTCCTAGCACCCATGCCAGGCAGCTCACAAACATGTATGACTCAAGCTCCAAGTGACATGGCACCCTCTTCTGGCCTCTGCAAGTGATGAACATGCGCTTACCCCATGCCTAGTCACAGACACAGCGATGGACAGACAGACAGACAGACACACACACACACACTCACACAAGAAATAAATTTTATAGTTAAAAACGTAGAGATATCCATCTGTATCTTGAATTGCATTTCTTCTATTGAAGAGGGAATGTAATATGGAGAGCACTTGGACTCTTTGTTATATAAACTGTATCTGTTCTAAACAAAATTGAGACTTTCTCTCACGAGAAAGCAGAAGTCTTTAATGGCCATTTCACTCCATTGGCATTTAAGAAACCGGGTCATCAGCTGAAATTTTTGGGTATCTCAGTTTTGCACTTTGAGATACCTAACTGGTTGCAGTGGTTAGTTTTAAAGAGACATGAATGTTTGAAAGGGAATTATAGGGAGAAGAGGGTTAATAGCGGTAGGAGAGACATTAGAGAGGGTAGCAATGTTACACTAGTCAGAATCCACCTTAAACTTGCAAAACTTGTCAAAGAGCAAACTCAGCAAAAAAAAAATAGGAAGCCAAGGATGTACACAAAAATGCAAAGCGTCAGGAGCTTCTTGCATAACACATACAGCTGCACTTTTTTTCTAAAAGCACTGGGAGAACTATGACTCTAGGAACGATGGTCAATATACTTAATATTGCTTGTCTATTCTGGCATATAGGAGTGCTCAGTAATTCCCTAGAATGAGCTGAATCCATACAAGAGTAACCAGCCCTCTTTGAAATGGTATAACACTATGGTTAACATTCTTGAAGTCAGACAGAATGTCTCTCCCACCCTAACTGGAAACCACTTAGATGGACCATGTAGCGTTACTAATATTTCACTTCTAGATGCAGTTATTGTTACCACCTCTTCATCAGTTCCTCTGATGCTTAAATTTGTTGATGTCTCCAAAAACAGTCAATATCCATGTGCCAGAGGTGTTCATGGAGGCTTCTTGCCTTCATGCCCAGAACAACGCGGGAGCAACTCACCTGGTGGCTGAAGATAGCAGGTACGGTCGATCCTTCCTCACAGGTCTGATCAAGAGGCTCTGATACTCAGCTGCTGCCCAGAGCAGATGCCAAGAAACAGGAGAAAAGCCCTTCCGTGAGCCTTGGGAGGAGCTGCTCGTGGTCCTGAAACAGACCCTCCTCCAGTTCTTTTTTGTGGCTCCGGAGTCTCTGAAGTGCTGCCTGCACTAAAATGAGGAGGCAGGGTGCAGTCTCAGAAGCTCTGGGCCTCAGAGACGCCCCTGGCCCCCGATGGTTTGTAGGAGTGGCAGGAAAGGAAACATTTGGCTGATACTTGTTAAGCCATTTAAGTAGAAAGGCAAGCAGACAGCTCTCAATTAGAGCCAGTTCTTTCTAAAAATGTATGTGTATGCCACAGCTAAACTGACCTGAGCTCCTGGAATCCAGCTGTGGATAGAGAGGACTGATGAGCAAAGGGGTCAAGACCAGCCTGGAGAAACCTACAGAAACAGATGACCTGAACAAGGGGCTCATGGACCCCAGACTGATAGCTGGGAAACCAGCGTAGGACTGATCCAGACTCCCTGAATGTGGATGTCAGTGAGGAGGCCTAGGTAATCTATGGGGAGTCTGGTAGTAGATCAGTTTTTATTTATAGCACACAAATGGGCTTTGGAAGCCCATTCCACATAGAGGGGTACTCTCTCAGTCTAGACACATGGGGGAGGGCCTAAGCCCTGCTCCAATTGATGTGACAGACTTTGAAGATCCCCATGGAAGATCCCCTAGGGAACAGAAAGGGGATGGGATAGGGGGTTACTGGAGGTCAGGGGAGGAGGGAGGGAGAGGGAACTGGGATTGACATGTAAAGCAAGCTTGTTTCTAATTTAAATTAAAAAATAAAATAGAAAAAAATTATATGTATGTGTGGTATCTGTATGGGGATATGTGTACGTGGGTGTAGATGCCTGCAGTGGCCACAAGAGGCACTAGAGCTGGAGTTACAGGCAGTTGAGAATTACATAACATAGGTATTGGGAACTGAAGTTGGACTCTCTACATAAGTAGTTTGTCTTCTCAATTTCTGAGCAATCTCTCCAGACCCATATGGGCAGGTTTCTTATGCAATGTAAATACTCTGCTTGGAGTATGAAGTATGTAAGGGTGCAAAACCAAAACCAAAACCAAACCAAAACAAACGCACAACTGCTCCAGCCTTCAGTTGATTGATACTTAGAATAGAGAAGCATGCCAACAAGGAATATACAACCCATTAATATACGGGTACATAATCTGTTTAAAGAAACACAGTTGGTGCTGAAGACACAAGAAAGAATGTAACAATTCAGCCAGGCTATGGTGTTGGCATGCTTTAATCCCAGCACCTGGGAGGCAGAGGCAGGCAGATCGGTGTGAGGCCGAGGCCAGCCTGGTCTACAGAGAAAGTTCCAGGACAGCCAGAGCTGTCACAAAGAGAAACTCTGTCCCCGACCCCCATAAAAAGAACATAACAATTCAGACAAAGGAGTAAGTCTGAAGTATGTCCACCACAAATGTAACTGTGTGTGCACAATTGATACAGGCCAACAAATACAAAAGGCATGAAATTGAAATTTATTGGAAAGAAGAAAGAGACCAGCGTGGGGTGGAAGGAAGATAAACGATGGTCATGACAGGTGAAGTACATTATATCCATGCAAGAAAATGCCGTAATGAAGCCATTTTGTACTGTTAATATATGCTAACACAGTTTTAAAAACTTTCAGTAAAAACGTATCAGTCTTCCAGGAATAAAATGATGGGATGCTCAAGCTACATTCTTTAGGTTATGATTTAAGAAGTGGGTCATCGGTCACTAATGCATAATATTTGTTTTGTGTTGGGCATTGATGATTTCTCCTTAGCCATTTCAGATTTAGTTATTGCTTGATGTGTATTACATATCGAATGGAAAAGATGTTTTATTCTATTTTTCTTTGGGGTTTAAGGTTTATGGAGTTTTGGGAGCCAAGAAATAATTATAGTTCTTTTTTCAAAGGTGTTGGGGATCAAATACAGAGTCTTGCATGCTATGATAGAGGTCTACCACTGAGATACATCCCCAGACCTCAAGGAATGTTTGGTCCAGGGAGAGAGGGGTCCAGATTTGGAAAACCATGGTCAAGCCCAGTGAAAAGTCTTTTGTAGCACAGTGTGGACCTCCTTATTTCTCAGACAGTAGATGACAGGGTTGCAGAGAGGTGTGGCCACCGTGTAGATCACAGACAGCACCTTGTTGAGGTCCATGGACTTGATGCGGCTGGGGCGGCAGTAGATGAAGAGAGCAGCTGAGTAGAAGATGCCCACCACTACCAGGTGGGAGGCGCAGGTGGAGAAGGCCTTGCGTCTGGCAGCAGCTGATGGCATTCGGAGTACGGCCGTCCCAATGGCTGAATAGGAGGCCAAGGACACAAGGAGTGTCCCGCAGAAGATGATGATGGCCGAGATGAAGTCAACCAGCTCTGTGAGGGCCACGTGGGTGCAGGACAAGTTCAGAAGAGGAGAGACATCACAGAAAAATTGGTTGAGGACATTGGGACCACAGTATGACAGGCTGGCGATGCATGTTGTTTTGGCTACTGAGACTACCAGCCCACCAAGCCATGAAGACAAGGCTAAGCCCAGGCAGACCTGGGGCCTCATGAGCAGTGGGTAGTGCAGTGGGCGGCAGATGGCCACATAGCGGTCATAGGCCATGGAGGCCAGGAGGGTGCACTCTGTGCAGATGAGGACTATAAAGAAGAAGAGTTGGGTCATGCAGAGCGTAAAGGAAATGTGGTAGGGCCCTGTCCACAGCCCCACGAGTAAGGTGGGCATGGTGACTGACACATAGCAGATCTCTAGGCAGCTGAGGTTGCACAGGAAGAAGTACATGGGTTTGTGGAGCTCGCTGTGGGTGCAGATGAGGTAGATGATGAGTGTGTTCTCCAGGAGCGTCAGCAGGTAAAGAGTCAGGAAGACAGCAAATAGAGCATCCTTTATGTCTAGCCTAGTGGACAATCCCAGCAAGATGAACTGCTGAACCCTGGTCATGTTGGCCAGCTCCAGGGGCCTCTCCATCTGCAGAGAGACAAACCAATTGTTAACATGTATTCTTTATCGTAGAAGTAATTAGAAACATGTTCTTGGTGATTTGAGCCTTTAGTGACTTAATGATGCGGGAAGTCCTTCTGTGTATATGTTGTTTTATTGGTTGATAAATAAAGCACTGTTGACCAATAAGGAAGCAAGATAGGTGGGACTAGGAGTCGAGGAGGATTCTGGGAAATGTAGTCAAGAGTAGAGGATGTGGTCCCAGGAGGAAAGGGCACAAGTCTGGTGTTCTCTGTAAGATAAGACCTTGTGAAAATACATATTAGTAATTATGGGTTAATAATTAGATCAGAGCTAGCCATTAAGAAACCATAGCAAATGGCCAATAGCTTCATAATTAGTCTAGTGTCTCGTGTGTTATTTGGGGGCTGAGACAGTGACAGGACCCAGGCAGCTGAAGGGAAGGAATGCACGGTACAGACAATCATATCAATATTTCTTGGGGACTGGATAAGAGAAGGATTCTTCACATTCTTGAGATGAATGCTGCATCTGATGACTCCAAAGCACAGAAAGAACGTGACCATCTGTCTGAACATTCAGAGGATAAATGTTGCTCTCAGTGAGATTAAGTAAGGGAAAAGACTGACATTTGCTATGCTACATGATTATAATTATTTTCATTTCAGTTTTTTAGAAGTATTATTCCCCAGTTGTCTCCCCTACACACCAGTTTAGGATAAGATAAAATCTAGGGGAAATAAACTGCTATCTGTGATATCCAAAAACCGGGTTTAATCTACAGCCATACTACTCTGAATGGGCCTGATCCTGTCTGAAACAGAGTCCCTTTTTTCTTAAAGTGATTTTATTGTTACGGAACTGCATTATGCTGTAGGTGATTAGACCCACAGCTAAGAAGTTTTGTTCAGAATAATATAGTTAAAATTCTAAGAAAGTTGGTACTCATTTAACAGAAGTTTAGAGATTCCATTGTTTAGGCCCAATCAGTGTGATCAAATATACAACATTACTCATAATTTGTACAACATTGCATCTGGTTAAAGGGTGGAGATTCTGTTGGCTGCACCCAATGTAGATGATCATACTTCCTTATCATTCACACACTGCTGTTTGGGGGAGAAGCTGGGAGATACACAGGGAATGATGGATGCAATCTAGGTATGCATCCTGATCACAAAAACCTCTAAGATTTATTGAGCTTTTACTTCATATCAGAAACATGTCATGAAGACATGGCTATTCAGCACTATTAAGTTCTGGTATGACTCAGCCATTCTTTATTTTTTTGAGGATTTATTTTTATTTTATCTGCATGACTATGTATGTCTATGCATTGCACGCATGCAGTGTCGTCGGAGGCCACAGAAGGCATCAAATCCCCCTGTAACTGGAGTTACAGATGGTTATGAGCTGCCATGAGGGTGTTGGGACTTGAACCTAAGTCCTCTGGAAGAGCAACCAGTGCTTTTAACTGCTGAGCCATGTTTCTAGCACCACGGATTTAGTCTTAAATGACGTAGTTATAGTCTTTGCCTCTGTCCCACAGGATAAGTGTGGGGACACAGGGAGGTACATCACAGCCCAAAGTGACCCAGTCAGGAAGCTATTGTAGCTCATCCTAACTCCATATCTACGTCACTTCAATAGGATGACATTACCTGTCCTGAAAGCCAGGACCAGAACAGGCTCTAACATCCAAGACTACAGATCCAGAAAGTTATACAATTTGGGAGTCTTTCTTGCTTTAGAGTATCCTGCAAAGATTCTACGTGGTGGAATTAAGCTCCTGCAATGAGTTAGGAACCCTAGCATTCTTCAGTCTTCTTCTTGTTCTTGTTCTTGTTCTTCTTCTTGTTCTTCCTCCTCCTCCTCCTCCTCCTCCTCTTCTTCCTCCTCCTCCTCCTCCTCCTCCTCTTCCTCCTCCTCCTCCTCCTCCTCCTTCTCCTCATTCTCATGCTCCTCAATCTTCTTCCTTCTCGTCTCCTCCTCCCCTTCTCCCACCTCCTACTCTTTTTCTTTTTCTTTTCCTTCTCTTTCTCCTCCCCTCCCCTCATTTCCCCTATCTCTATTTCATTTCTCTTAAATATGGGGATTTTCTTTTATATCTTGTTAGTATAAGCAAACACATTTAATAAACAATTCAAGGTTCAAACATTGCTCTCACCTATTAGGAGTTGACTTCTTACAGGACACAGAGCCAATGAAAAGATATTACAGAGCTTATTATGAAACATATTATCTTGATGTTGAAGGCTACTCCTTCATAAATGGCTAGTAGTCTAATGCAGGAGGAGAGAGGGCCCTCATCTACCATGGAAAAATATTGGGAAGAGCATTTTAACAAAGCAGCAGCAACAAGAATAGCTTGACTATGAGGGAAACTGCCTCACAAGAGCCTGCTTCATCATCCAACAGATTCTCTCCACTTTAGAATTTTTAGCTTCTCATCTGGTTTCTTCTTCAGTGAAACATCCCTGAATTCCTTCAAATATTTTATTTTTAAAAACTGCATTTATTTACTTGTACACACATGCTTGTGAATATGCATCATGGTTCATGTGGGAAAAGCCAGAGAACAACTGTCATGGCAAGACTCAGTTCTGTCCTGCCATGTGGATCCTGGGAATGTAACTCCCAGGCTATCAGATCTGGAGGTACACAACCAACTTGACTCCCTGAGCTATCCCACCAGTCTACTTTAAGCATTTCTCAAGGGCAAAGCATTCACACTTCTCCCAGAATGATCACCATCATGTGACCCCACCGTAGGAAAATGGAACAAATTCAAGTCATCATTCTCTCCCAGACCAACTGAAGCCAATGTCAAATTCCCACCTCCATATTTGGTCCCGAAAGTCATTGACAGTCCTTGGTCCATTTTTTTCTACATGTGAAGATAAACTAGTTCACTTTCTTCCCTCCTCTCCCCTTCTCTCCTCTCCCCTCCTCTCCTCTCCTCTTCTGCATTCTCTTCCCTTCCTCCCTATCCCTGTTTCTGTAGATATCTCAGCCAGTCTGTCCCTCTGAACTCTTTTATTTCTCCTTCCCCTTCCTTTACTTCTCTTAAGTATATAGACATTTTAATCTATGCCTTGCTATGATAAGCAAATATATTTACTAAATAATCAACTCATTATTTTTCTCATCCTTTGCACTCAGTTGGGCACTTACCAAGCCAGCTTCTTAGAAGTATGGTTTCTGTCAACATCCTCACAAATAGGCACACGTGTCTTGGTAAACACCAGATACATTCAATACCTCGCTATTTTCACCAATGATTTATTCTCAGGCAGATCCTATATCTTCAGAGAGCTGATATTTTTTTAGTAGAATCTAGATAGCTCCTTGTGTGGGTCACAGAGTCCCAGTTCCTTACCAGAAATTGTTCCAATCTCCAAGTCCATCACAGAGATCACAGAGCAAACTCAACTTGTTTTCCAACCTCCACATGTGCCTGGTACAATAACTGCATCTTATGAGACAAAGAGAGTTAAAAATCCCAGCAAGGAGGAGGGAGGGGCTTCCAATATTTCACCCCTAGCTTAGGACCTAAAGGCAGCTGATGGGAACAGAGGGAGGAAGGCCACTTTTCTTTCATGAGTGTGTGGATTTCTGTTGTTAGATCACCCATGTCCGGGTTGATGACTGCACACAGAACATATGGGCAGCACTAATTGAACTTAGTTGGCTACAAAATAAAAAGGTAGGATGATGATTGGGACAGAAGTGGGAGGAGTTATGGGGAGACAGTGAGCTGGAAGGAAGGAAAGGGGGGTGGATATCACCCAGATCTGTTAGCTCCTTAAAACCTCTATAGAACTACAATTGCTGGGATGGGGTTATGACTTCCGGTGGTGGAGTGCTTGCCTGGTGTGCATATGTCCCTCAGCATCACATAAAAAAAATAAAAGATGATTTCTTATTTGATGGTTAAGCATTAAGCTCTGATATTAGTAACTTGGCCCAAAATACAGAGAGGATGTCTAGAGCTAAGGTGCACTGGTAAGTCACAAGTCCCCTCTTCCCCATGCTTGGTCTCTGTTCCTTCTGTTTAGTTTCTAGGTTCCTTTCCAAATATTTAATAGTTTGGCATGAACAGATATTTATTACAGACACCATGAAGCTGAGATTCATAGTGACATTGGTCCTCAATTTCAGAGATACTCTATAGCACCTGAGCTTTGGTAGACATTAGTTGGATGTAAGTCCAGTCACAGACCCGTAAGGCTGTAAAATCAGACACAGAGCTAGATTCAGCTATGTCCCATACACATTTTTCCAAGCAATGGGGATATCATGAATTATCCTTAAGAATTTATTGGAAGGAAAATTGAAGCATAGCTACATCAATGACAGCTATAAAATGACACCAATGTACCTTGTAAAATGATGCCTATTATTGGTTCCTGTCAAGAATGCCTTAATGCTAAGAGGTAACTCTAGACCATGGAGCTGCCTGTGAGTTTCTTGAGCTTGGGTTTGGCTTCTATGTGGGCTGTTTATTATAATCTTAAACAGAAGCCTTACCAATTAGTCATCAACAAGACACGTTTTTAAAATTCAAGATGGAGCTGTCACCAATCTGGTGGAACCCTTTGTTCTCTTCTGAGAAGTCTGTCCTCCTTCTGAAGCTCTTCCTCCATTTCCGGCCTTCCATTGGTCTCTCTTTGCCTACCCAAATCAGCTTCTTCACAAATTCTTTTCTGTGCTCCCACCCATAACTGATTGCTTCAAATGCAAATGAGATACCCTTAGAAGTGCATTTGGAAAAATTCATTCCTCTGAAGCCCAGAGATAGAATATTTAGAGAATACCCTGCCTCAAAAGTGTTTACTAGCCCTTGAACTAAGTCAATAGCTGCTGTAGAAAATGGACAATGTAAAGCTGGGTGGTGGTGGCACACACCTTTATTCCCAGCACTCAGGAGGCAGAGGCAGGCAGATCTCTGTGAGTTTGATTCCAGCCTGGTCTACAAGAGCTAGTTCCAGGACAGCCTCCAAAGCCACAGAGAAACCCTGTCTCGAAAAACCAAAAATGAAAGAAAGAAAGAGGACAATGTAATGTAGTTACTAAAATTTGCTCTAAAAGTCACAAATAACTCATGAGATATATGCAAAAATCAACAGTAAAGACATTCTTTGTAGAAGGTTCTCATGGATGAAAGGGTTTGTGGACATGTCCTCTTGGGTTATAAGATCAGGAACACTGAAGAATATTTCAAAGGGAGGATTTTTTTTAGTTGTGGCAAGTCAGAAAATTTTTGAAAAATTAGAATTGGAGATATGGAGAAATGTTTCATCTTAATGTTATGTCTAAAGGAATAAGGATCTGGACTTAAGTTTAACTCTGAGTATAAACAGATGTTTACATCCCTTCAATTATTATAGACAAAACTGAGGACATCTCTCAAGAGAAAGTAGACTCTTTTTGTTTTGTGTTTTGTTTTTCGAGACAAGATTTCTCTGTATTGTTTTGGAGGCTGTCCTGGAACTCACTCTGTAGACCAGGCTGACTTCGAACTCACAGAGGTCCACCTGCCTCTGTCTCCCGAGTGCTGGAATTAAAGGAGTACGCCACCAACACCCGTCGAGAAAGTAGACTCTTAACTGATCTACTATGATCTTCAATTCCACAAACACTTGCCAAAGAAGGACCTGGTGCACAGAGAAGACCCTAAGGGGCCTGAGGACATGGAGACATGAAAGAACCTGAGTTTTCATTAAAAGTGTTTGAAAATTTTGAAACAGTGTATCTATGGGCAAACTTCTTAGGCTATTTGGTACTTTACACATGTTCTATAATGTAAGAGCTATTATTCACTTTGGTGTTATCCGTGTTATATATATATATACACACGAGTGAATTGTTTGGTAGAACACAGGAGTAAGAAGCAAAGGTTATGAAGTGTGAGAGACAAGCACAACAGACTATTTCTCCACTGATAAAAATTCTAATATGCAAAAGCCACTTAATCACCTGCCAGTTCTAAATGTCTGTCTTTCCATCCGTCCGTCCACCCACCCATCCATCCTGTCTATTAACCTATCATTTATCATCTATCTGTCTATCATCTATCTATCTGTCTATCTATCTATCTATCTATCTATCTATCTATCTATCTATCTATCATGTATCTATCTGTCAGCTCTCCATCTTTACATCATCCTATCAAACATCCATCTATTCATTTATCATCTATGCATCTCATTCATAATTTATCTAATCTATCTGTCTGTCTGTCCATCATCTATTTCATGGGTATACACACACACGTGTATTCTAAAACTCATGTATATATGTGTCTTATATCTATTATCTATACATATATTTCTATTTTATCTACCAATATATCCATCATTTATTGCTCACATAGTTATGTATCACGTACCTGTCTGTGTATTCAGATAAAACTGCCATTCCTGAGCATCAAGCCATTTGGTGTCACTAAAGTGTTCAGACTTTGTAATGTGGACGTGATATCTTGACTACTCTAGAAAAGAAAAGCATATGTTCCTGCCACTCCCTGATTTTACCCTCAAAGAATAGCTCTGGGTCTTCATACCTGATAGCAGTTGAGAAGTATTGATCCTTCCTTGCTGATTCTAACAGTGGAGGAGCAGACTCTGATATCTACATAGACTCGGCTTCTGCTTAGAGGAGATACCAGAGAATGCAACCTTTCAATCTGCCTTGAAAGGAGGTGCTCTACACACACACACACACACACACACACACACACACACACACACACACACACACACAAAGCCTTTGTCTCTTTTCTGTCTTAAACTCTTGAAGTTTCCGAGTAGACTGTCCACACTCTGAGAAGGAGTAGGCATGCAAACTTAAGCCAGAGCTTTGGACCCCAGAGACTTCAGTGGTCTCTGTGGATTGGGAAAGGACTGTGGCGGAAAGTCTCTCCCTGATGCTCTGCAGAGACGGAAGAGGGCAGGTCAGAGGCAAGCGAGCTTCTAAACTACCTTCGCTTCATGTCTGGGCATTGATGGTGTCTTCCCCGAAGGTCAGGCCCTGCTCTTGGTGCTGATGGGTCTGATGTCCATGTAATAGACAAGAGGCTGATAATGCAGCTTAGTGAAACCGTATCTGTCACCTACATCCACAGTATCAGTGTTGACTGCAGCCAGAGGTGGAAGAAACCAGATGTCCTTTGAGCAGAACACAAAGGAATATTGTTTAGCCTTAAGGAAGGGAGGGAATTCTGACAGATGCTACAATACGGATGAACCTTGAAGGCGTAGTGTCAAGTGAAATAGTCAGAGGAAGACTAGCGGGGCTGGAGAGATGGCTCAGAGGTGAAAGCACTCACAGGTTAAAATTCCAGAGGGTGTGAGTTCAGTTCCCAGAACCCACATGGTGATCCCTTACCAGCTCTGTATCTCCAGCTCCAGTGAATCTGACGCCCTCTCCTGGCCTCTGTAGGCACTGCACATACATGGTGTAAAGGCATACAGGCAGGCGAACATTCATACACTAAAAACAACCATAACAGAGCCGGGCGTTGGTGGCGCGCGCCTTTAATCCCAGCACTCGGTAGGCAGAGGCAGGCGGATCTCTGTGAGTTCAAGATCAGCCTGGTCTACCAAGCGAGTTCCAGGACAGCCTCCAAAACAATACAGAGAAACCCTGTCTCGAAACAACAACAAAAATAACAACAACTTTAAGAAATCTTTGCCCTTGAAATATCATCAAACCCTAAATGAAACAAATTCTTTTTTGAGACAGGGTTTCTCTGTGTAGCCCTGGCTGTCCCGGAACTCACTCTGTAGGCCAGGCTGGTCTCGAACTCACAGAGATCCTCCTGCCTCCCAAGTGGTGGGATTAAAGGCATGTACCACCACCACCAAGCAAATTCTTTTCTTTTACGAATATATTCTGTCTGTTCTTTGAAATTCTATATATGTATTCAATGTATCCCATTTCCTCCCCTCCAACTTCTCCTGCCTCCTCCAATATTGTCACCTACTAAAGCTCTACAATTTATTTATATTTAATTACTTTCACCCAAAGACAAAACCCACACGGTTTATAGCAACCAAGTAAGAAAAATCCTCAAGTATATGTATAGAATAATTTTTCTAATGTACTGTCTGGTCATCCTATTTTTTCATGACTTTGTTTTTTTCTAGTATATCTTTCGTTTATTCTTTGACAATTCTGTAAGCATATGCAATGTATCTTGACCATATCCACCCCAACTTCCCTTTCCACTTCCCCCATACAAGTTCCTCTTGCACCTCTGGTTCTGCTTCATCTTATTTTAAAGTGCACAGAGTCTATTTTGTTCTGCCTGGTGAAATACGAGTTAGCCATGCTGGCCTGATCTCGTGCAGGTAACCGCAGCTACAATGAGTTCATGTGTGCAACAACTATGTCATGTCCAGAAGACAGTATCTCACAACCCTCCTCCATATCCTTCAGCCATTACGTTCTTCTCATTGCTTCTTTCATGATTTTCACTAGACCTGGTGGGTGGGCACCTTTTGTCTTTACATGTAACCTAGAATCCTTGTGTGAAGCCTTCCCCACACTTTATCCTCAGCCTCATAAACACTAGTGACATAAAAGATATTCACTCTTGATCTCCACACATCTATTCATGCTGCAACAGACCCATTTTTCCTTGTGGTGAAATAGGATGCATCCTTTAAAAGTTAAACCCAACACCACAGTATTTGAAAAGTACTTACTAACCCCTTCTGTCTCCACCCAAACTGACCTGAGCTACCTCTCTGAGCAAGTCCTGTGGTGGGACACAGTTGGTCATCTTCTGAGTGAGAACAGAAGAACACTACAGAGACTGTATCTCAACAGACCTGAAACCCAGCTTTTGACAAACTAAGATAATTGTGAACCACCAGAATAAATTGCTATGACCTTGCCTTTCTCTCAGGATCACAGAGAAGACAAAAACAGTGACTGTAGATGTCACTCAGCTCAGTATAAATGAAATCACCCTCCAGTGGGATTGTTTTTATTATTACCATTATGCAGGTATGAAGTATAGACATTTTGGAGAATTAAATTAGCAGAAGCATTTACCATGTTGGCATGAAAACTGACACTGAGTAGATTCTCAATACATACTAGTTGATTTCCCTCATGATGCTAGAAGTAATGGTTTGGTGTAGTAGCCACTCTCAGGGTTCCTCTGAGGTACTAGCTACATTTTGCAAAGAGAGGCAGAAGATTAAACAATTATTTAAAATTGGAGTTCTTTGGTGGTTTGAGTGATGAATGTCTCCCATAGTCTTGTGCATAGTCTTGAATACTTGGTGCCCAGTTGGTGGCCCTGTTTGGGGAAGTTTAGATATGGTCTTGCTGGAGGTGTGTCACTGGGAATGGGCTTCCAGATTTCAATTGATATTCCCAGTTCACACTTTCTCTGCTTTCTGCCATAGTGGACTCAGCTCTCTGAAACCATGAGCATAAATAACTTCCTTCTGTAGGTTCCTATGGTCATAGTCCTTTATCACAGCAATAGAAAGGTAATTAATTGTTTATGAGTATTCAGGATGGACCACACTCTTCCAAACAGGATGTTGCACAAATCATCCCATCTTCTTCAGGGTTTACTTTGTGTTCTTTGAACAGGATGGAGTGGGGTTGGGGTTCATTGGTCTCTATTGTACCCAACACCCATAAAAGTATAAAGAGGCAGTCAGTGAAAAAACAGAGACAGTCAGTGTAAAATATGCATACTAAATGATGACGGTGATGACGATTATGTTAAAAGTCAACATGCACAGGGTTATTGTAATGGTGCTTTGATACCAGAACATCTTTATTTCAACTCAGTCCAGAGCTGTTCTAACTGAGAGGATTACGCAATTTCACAGAACAAAGTCCTTCATTTCCTATGTAGTGACAGTACGTTACCACAGCTATCACCATTGTCATCGCTATCATTACCATCACTACCGCCATCATCATCACCACCACCATCATTGCCTCTCAAGAACTAGGCTAATTGTTAAGGCTAACATCAGGAGTCATACCAAGAGATGGAAAACTCGACCAAAACACGCTTAAGCAGAAGTGAATTTATTTGTTCACAGAAGGGGACTTTCTATGAATAGAGCAAACTTCAGGTGTGATTGGATCCAGGAATTCATTAGCCATTAGTACCTCATTGCTGTCTCTCCAATAGACTTGTTTTTCTTTTGTTGATTCTGTTATTAGTAAGAATATATGTATGTATATGTGTGTGTGTGTTTGTACATATATGCATATATATATGTAAGGGTATGAGCATGTGTGCAGTACCCATATTGGCCACAAGAAGGCAATATTGGATCCACTGAACCTCTGGACAGGTGGTAGCCAAAACGGATATTGGGAAGGGAACTCTAGTCCTTTTGAAGAGTAGTGCGTGTGCTTAACGGTCGAGCCTTCTCTGCTAAAGCCCAAACAGTAGCATCTACAACTCCTACAATCCTATAGATGTGTTGGTTAGTTTTATGTCTACTTGACACAAACTAGAATGATTTGGGAAGAAGGACTCTCAGCTGAGATAATGTCTCCATGAGATTGTCCTATAGATAAGTCTGTTGAATGCTTTCTTGACTAGTGATTGGTATAGAAGGACCTTGTCCACTGTGTGTGGTGCCACCCTTGGTCTGGTGGTCCTGGGTTGCATAAGAAAGCAGCTGAGCAAGCTGCGGGGTGGTCCACATAAGCAGCTCTCCTCCATGGTCTTTGATTCAGTTTCATTTCTTGAGCTCCTTCCCTGACTTCCTTCAGCGATGGACTGGGACCTAAGCGTTTGAAAATGAAATGAACATTTTCCTCCTCAGGTTGCTTTTGGCCATGGTGTTTTTGTCACAGCAGTAGAAACCCTCACTCAGATGATGGACAAAGAAAAAAATCTGAGAGAGAAATTTTGAGATCTGGGGGTTTGATGTTGATTTATTAATGTCTTATTAATTTCCTCAATCACCGTTCTACGAAGGTCAAGTTTCACATAACTCCAGCCTCCTTCACATAAAGCCCGAGGGAATACATTACCTCTTGACTTTAGATCTTCCCACAGGCTTTAAATGGTCTATTCCTAATGATAGTACGCCATGTGACCAAAGCCTTGACAATCTGGCATGTAATTGGATCTCCCCTTTTATACTTCAGCTACTGCAATGGAAGGCCATGCTTTAATCAACTCTTTGATCTTGAGAAGTATATAGATAAAAGCTTCTTCATTATAACCACGCTAACATTGAACAACATCTATGTGCATACGCAAAATTAGCCCATGTCAAAAACCACTAAGGTATGTCCAGCCTAGGCTACCTAACACTCAGCCAATTGAAATTGAATGAGAATAGGTGACAGGCTTTAAGACACTATTTTTGTTTGTTTGTTTTACACTAGGTCCCTGGGCTATTTAGTCTCAGGTTCTTGATTACCCAAGCAATGTTGGGGATGGGTTCCATTTGTGGAGTGGCCCTTAAGTCAGATCAGATATTAATTGGTTACTTCTCCAAGCTTTGTGCCACCATTACACTGGCATACCTGGACACCGTTGCGGATCAAAGTGTTTGCAGCTAGGTTGGTGTTTATGTTTCTCCTGTGGTAGCACGCAGAGTATCTGCCTGTACCAGATGCTAGCCAGTACAGGCGAAGGCTCGGTGTAGGCACCAGCTTGACTTCCCCATGTTAAATGAGTTGTGTAGGTGTCATCTACAGCAACGGGACCTTGCCCGTTAGATTGTGGAGAACAACCTACAGTCTTGGCAACAACCTTGGCTTGTTTGGGTGTTCCCATGTGACGCCTTTGGCCAACATCTCAATTAAATGTAAATGAATCCTGGTACTGGAAGCTTCATTTGGTGACAAAAGATGCCTAGTTGGGGCTCAAGACACTAAATTTTAAAATGGCTTATTGTGCAACATTCTTCCAGAAGATGCTAGCTAACACACTCTCCTTGGCTTAAAGTGGATTTGTTCACCCACCTTTATTTAAAATAACCATGATTAGAGACGGAAAGTTTGGTGTTGTGCCTTCTCTTGGGTAGGAAAATGGAAGCAGTCATGGGTTTCCTAGAGGAAAGTCAGGGTCTTAAGCCACCCTGGGAACGTGGGCCTCAACAATTTCCTCACTCTGAATGGTGGTAAAGGGGAAGCTTCTTCCATCGAGTCTAGAGCCTAGACCCTTGGCGTCCACAGCACACACGCCCAAAGGCAGCCTTGACCTCCTTGTTCCGCAGGCTGTAGATGAGGGGGTTGAGCATGGGGGTCACCATGGTGTAGGACAGGGACACTACTTGCTTGCTCTCAGGAGAGTAGCTGGCCTTGGGGCGCAAGTGGATGACTCCCGTTGTGCCATAAAACAGAATTACCACGACGAGGTGGGAGGCACAGGTGGACAGGGCCTTGTGGCGCCCAGAGGCTGACGGCATCCGAAGGACAGCAGCCAGAATCAAGATGTAGGATGTAGCTATAAGACAGAAGGGAACCATGATGACGAGGACAGTGGCCACAAACACGTTGGCCTCGAAGACTCTGGTGTCTGCACACACCAGGCTCAGCAGAGGTGCTATGTCACAGAAGAAGTGTCGGATGCCCCGTGGTCCACAGAAGGGAAAGTTGAAGAGCCAGATGGTGAAGACCAGAGCCACGGGAATTCCTGCGAGCCAGCACATGGTGGCCAGCAGGTGGCACAACCGTGGGCTCATGATGGCGCCGTAGTGCAGAGGCCTGCAAATGGCCAGGAAGCGGTCCCAGGCCATGACTGTGAGGAGGAAACACTCAGATGTGACACAGGACAGCACAAGGAGCAGCTGCAGGGCACAGCTTGTGGGGTACATCCCGCGACCAGGTCGCAGCAGGGTCACTAGCAGACGGGGCGCCACGTCCAGTGAGAAGCAGATCTCCACCAGGGCCAGCTGGCGCAGGAACAAGTACATGGGCGCTCGCAGGCCTGGGTCAAGGCTGGTGAGCAGGACGATGAGCGTGTTGCCTAGCAGCGTGAGCAGGAAGATGGCCAGGAAGAGCACTGCGAGCATTGGGCGCAGGGAGGGCACATGTGCAAAGCCCAGCAGAACGAACTCCAGCTCATGTGTGTGGCTCTGATTGGTCCAGGAACGAGCTGCCCAGAACGGCGACATGAGCCCAGGATTCCAGGGCACTGAGCTAAGGGTCAGGCAGGAACCCTATGGAGTACCAGAGGGAGGAGAAGATGAAGTGAGAATTGCAGTCTGTAAGTTCTGTCCTATTTAATCACAGCAAAGCGTATCCAAAATGCAAATCAAATCCTCTGACACCCAGGGCCTTTCTTAAGCACCTCAGTAAGTGTGGAATGAATGAAATGGCCGCATCTGTTGACCTAACTCCGCCCTGTGTCTCTGGTCTATGTTCCATGGATCTCCATCCGGCGCGCGTGTACCGCCTCAGGGTCTTCGCATCCGCCGTTCATTCTCTCCCCCTCCCGCCACTCTTTCCGTGTCGTTTTTTAAGGGTGATGTGTGCTGGCCCTTGGCTTCATCTCTACCCACATTTCCCTCTACCCTCCCAAGAGGTTCCCGAGATCCTCAATACCTGACCATCTCGCCCGAGCACCCAACACGTCCTCCTCCTCAGGGAGCCCTCTCCAGGGCCTTTGCATATAAATTTTCCACATGTTGGTGTTGCTAGACCATTCTCAGTCTTCAGGTATGTATTAAAACACCACCTCCAAGGCCACCAAGATGGCTCCCCAAATAAAGGAGCTTGCCGCTAAGCCTGAAGACCCGAGTTCAAGCCGCAACACCCGTACAGCGGAAGAAGAGATCCAGCTCCTGTGAGCTGGTCTTTGACATCTGAATGGCACATGCATTCACTCACTCCCACATCCCCCATACATAAATAGGTGAAGAAATCATACCACCTGAGAGTCCATGCCTGGGTGGCCAGAGTAAAACAAGCGACCACTCCTACTAGTCACACTTTCTGATTGTAGCTGTAATTGAGCAAATACTAGATCAAACTTACTTCCTACTCGACAAAGTCTATTCAGTCTGTAATCTGTGAGCACCACGGGTCACATGACTTCACCTACAGCCCAGGAGATCATTCTCCACTAAATGCCATCAAAGGATCGTCTCTCGTGTGAGTTTTGTGAAAAATCCATTTTGAGTGAAAATATTTGCAATTTCTGGGCCCAGGGAGATAGCTCTATGTGTAAAGTGCTTGCCGTGCACAGAGGAAGACCCGAGTTTAGATCCTCATTATGTAAAAGCAGGGTGCTGCCTCTGTTACTCCAGTGTGGGTCGTGGGTGCAGAGGCAGGAAGATGGTAGGGGCTGCTCGCCAGCCAGAGTCTGGCTGACACAGCGAGTTCCACATTCAGTGACAGATCCTGTCTGAGAAAATAAGGCAGAGGGTTTGGAGCGATGGTGAAGGGGGTAAGAGAGCTTGCTGGGTAAGCCTGGGGAGCTGCGTTCAAGTCCCTAGCGCCCATGTAGAAACCAGGTATGGCTTCATATGCCTGTGAGTACAGTGTTGGGGGAGCAGAGGCGGGTGCATCATGGGAGCTCTCTGTCCAACCGGTCTGGCTCACGGGCACGCAACACTCACCCATGTGCATGCTACACGCATACTACATGCTACATCAGAAATTTTTAAAAATTAAAAAGCTGGAGCCAGGCGTTGGTGGAGCACACCTTTAATCCCAGCACTCGGGAGGCAGAGGCAGGTGGATCTCTGTGAGTTGGAAGCCGGCCTGGTCTACAAGAGCTAGTTCCAGGACAGCCTCCAAAGCCACAGAGAAACCCTGCCTCGAAAGACCAAAAAAAAAAAAAGAAGGAAAAAAGTAAAAAGAAAAATTAAAAATCTGAGAACGGTGGATGAAGACACCAACCTTGACCTATATTCAAACGCACAGACAAGCATACCTGCATACACATGTGTATATTGTACCACACACACACACACATTATTTGGACATATTTGACTGTGACCCATCCCTGGAAAAATATGCAAACACACACACACACACACACACACACATACACACACACACACACACCACACAATCCAGAAAGATAACCCACAGCCCCAGATATTGCATCAGGAACTGATCTTGGATCCAAGTTTTAAATGGAAAGAGGCCTGTTCCTCAACTTCCAATGTTTGGGCAGACAGAGGGGAATACTTAAATGAGAAAGGATTGCACAGAAGGGTGTCCTAGTGTAACACAAGAAATAAAAGAACCCAGAGACAGACATTAGGGTTCAAACTTCAAGCTAAACATCAAGCAGAGTAGCCAGCCACTAGCTCTTACCTCTACCTCAGAACTAAAGGGGATGATCCTGTCTCCACCATGCCTCAGATGTCTGCCTCTCCTCAGTGTGGCCGGAGAATCAATCCCCACATGAGACCCTTTGATTTTTACACCTCCCTAGTGCTGGGATTAAAGGCGTGTGATCCCAAGTGCTGAGGTCATCGTTGTGTGCGCTGTCTCTCTTTAAGACTGGGTCAGTTTCGTGTAGCTCAGTGCGGCCTTGAACTAACAGAAATCTGCTTACCTCTACCTCCCAAGTGATGGGTTTAAAGGTGTGTGTCACTATTGCCTGGCTTCTATAGCTAACTAGTGTGGCTGGCTTTGTTTTCTGTACCTTCAGGCAGACTTTAATAAACCATAAATAGTACATCACCACATCATAGGGTGACACCCTAAAGCCTGGTCCTCTGTGCAGCTCATCAAACAGTCTCACAACAGCATTCAGTGCATGCACATCCTTTTGTTTTACTAAACACAACGCCAGGCTCGCAGTAGGTGAAGAATTTGTATTTACAAAATGGTTGAATGCCTGTCTTGTTCATAATTCCACTTCTAGTTTCTACTTCAGTGCCTGGCACAAATAACGGCAAATCAGAAGCTCTTTGTTTGTTTGTCTGTTTTTTGAGACAGGGTTTTTTTGTGTAGCAGCTCTGGCTGTCCTGGAACTAACTCTGTAGAGTTCGAGGCTGGCCTCGAACTCCCGAGTGCTAGAATCAAAGGCATGCACCACCACTGTCTGACCCAGAAGTCCTTTATTGAGCTTCTGGGGATGGACAGCCCACGTTCTCAGGCCTCCTTTATTCTACCCAGCACCTTCTCACTCGATCTTCAGTCCTGCTGCATGCTGGTGTCTCTCGCTCACCTTGGGGGTAAATGCTGCTCCCACCCTTGTCCCAGGCCTGAAATTAAGCCAGTCTCATACCAGGTGGAGCCTGGCTGTACATGTCCACGTCTAGAAGCAAGTTTTATAGTGAATGAAACGGTGAGATGGGTCAGTGGATAAGAGTGCTTGCTCTGTGAGTTCCAGAGCCTAGGTTCAATCCCCAGTAGCCAGGCATGTGCCTGCAAACCCAGCGGCAGAGAGGGGAACATAGACAGACAGATCTTCAGGGCTCGCCGCCAGCTAGGCTAACCAAAAGGGCTGGCTCATCGAGAGACCCCGTCTCAAGGTCATACGGTGGGGAGAAAGAAGAGAAGCTACGTCAACAGTTCTCAACCTGTGGGTCGCAACCCTTTGGAGGTTGAATGACCCTTTCGCAGGGAACGCCACAGACCATCTGCATGTCATATATTTACATTATGATTCATAACAGTAGAAAAATGACAGTTATGAAGTAGCAATGGAAAACATTTTATGTTTGGGGGTCACCATAGCCTGAGGAACTGCGTTAAGGGCCACAGCATTAGGAAGGCTGAGATCCACTGCTCTCCTGCTCGTGTACAGGCAGACATGCTACCACACTCAAGTGCACGTACATTACCTCCACTGCCGGGAAGGGGGGGGAATCTATCTTAAGAATGTAACAGAGGAAAGTTAAACACAGAGATAGCCAACGTCTTTTCAACTCCGAGAGGAGAGCGATACTCTTAAGCAACCTCCAGGGATACTGCTGGCTGAATGTAGGTTAGATCTTCCCACTCGAGCTTTTCTATCTAGCAGGTTTGAGCTCCCAGATCTAAAAAGAAATAAAAAGCAGTTTGTAAAAATGTACTCTGTGGGTGGAGGTGAGCGGAGTTCCTGCTGCTGAACTTTGGGGGCAGATTCCTGGGGCCTGCTGGGAACAGGACTTCTAAAAGGCAACTATGGAACGCTTTGGTGCACGGCCATCTTTGCTGGCTATAAGCGAGGTCTCCAGAACCAGAGAGAGCACACAGCTCTTCTTAAAGCTGAAGGTGTTTATGCCCGAGAGGAAACTGACTTCTACTTGGGCAAGAGATGCGCTTACGTGTATAGAGCGGAAAATAACACAGTGACACCCAGAGGCAAACCTAACAAAACCAGAGTGATCTGGGGAAAAGTAACTCAGGCCCGTGGAAACAGTAGCATGCTTCGTGCCAAATTCCCGAAGCAACCTTCCGGCAAAGGCCACTGGACAAAGAATCCGTGTGATGCTGTACCCTTCCAGGATTTAAACTAATGAAAAGTAAATAAATAAAGGTGTATTTGTAAAAAAAAAATGCACTCTGTGAACTAAGTGGATACCATCTCCATAGCAACCTCCAGCGTAGGTCACCATCACTTTTCACATAATGAGTGCTGTAAGTTCATAACTAGGCATTCTTCCTTTCTCCTTGGCATCTCCAATCTATTTTTTCATTGCATTCACCAGAATGATGAGTGAATGTGTGTGTGTGTGTGTGCGAGTGTGTGTAAGAGAGAGAAAAAGAGAGATCGAGAGAGAGAGGTTGAGGTGTGGGAGACAGATTGAAGGAGACGGCAGCTCATTGAGAACCACAGAAAAAATTGCTGCTGCCTCGGTGAATATCCCTTTGGTGACTGCATTTTTAATTCCTCTGCAACTGGTACCCAGGCCACTGGAAGTCTTCATCACCCCTTCAGGGAGACAAGGGATGCCTCAGCTTGCCTGAAGGACTCTATCTAGTCTTACTTACACATTCGTCAAGCATTCTCTGTTTTACTTCCCAAGTGCTCTCAACTGAAGAGTGTCTGATGGCAAAGCTGGAGGCACAGGGAGACATCAGAAGGCTACTTGGATAGTCCTGGGCGTGAGGGGTGCTGCTGGCTGCTACGTAGAAACAGACATCTCAACGAGGAGGTGCAGATGCACAGAACCGATTCCGGAGGCTACATCACCAGCTACTGCTGATGGATTGGATGCTCGCGCAAAGGACGGGGGGAGATGAGACATGACTGCCAGGAGTCTGTCCATAGACGCAGGATGATGGCATCGACTGAAACGGAAAGATTCGAGGATGTTCCAGTTTGGTGCTGAGGTGGGAGGGAGGGAGGGACGGCTCTGACTAAAGAGAGTCTGAGACTTTCCTGCTGGCTTGTAGAGAAGGCTAACATTGGGTGTTTTCCTTTGTTATGTAACACCTTCCTTTCTGAGACTGGGTCTCTCACTGAATCTGGAGATTGCACTTTCAGCGAGGCTGGCTGGCCAGGGAGCTTCCGGAGTCTGCCTGACTCCACTTCCCTTTGCTTCCCGAACCTCTTATGTTACTGATGATTCTTACATGATTTTTGAGACTCCAAAATCAACTCATTTTGCTCGGACACCAACCACTTTAGCCACTGAGTGTAGAGACCAGTTTTAAAAGTAAAATTGTAATTGGTTTCAAAGCAGATTTTGTGTCTTTCATGTTCTCATGCATGGGAAAAATTTTCCTTGTTATTATAGCTAGCTGGGCAACCGTCTGCTTTATGAGGCTGCCAGATAGCATCCAGTCAATTCTAGATCACATGGGTCACATGGGGGTAAGTCCTTCATTTCGTTGTCAATCCAGTGAAGTGTGCAAAACTCTACTTAATTCAGTGAGCCACAGTGAGGATGGACTGAACCAGTTTAATCTCTGACTGTGAGAAGGTTCAGTAGGTAAAAGTGCTTACTGTTAAGCTAAGAGATCTGAGTTTGATTCCTGGAATGATGGAAATAAGAAGATGACTCCTCAAGTTGTCTTCTGACCTTCACACATGTGCTATAGAGCATACAAGCATCCCGCACACAAAGAAATAAGTGTGATAAAACCTGGAAGAATTCTATACATGGTCCCAGTACGTAACAGCCATTCGATAAGTGCTATTTTGTTATTATTTTACATAGTGAAGCTGTCTTCAGTGTCATATATATATAGTTTGTATTATAAGGGATGGAGCGTGATGGTGCATATCTGTGACCCCAGTCTTGGGAGGTCGAAGCAGGGGATATTATGAGTTCTAGAACAACCTGGGATATATACTGAGAGCCTCTTTCAATCCCTGCTCCCTGCCACCAAAGTAATGCAATGGACAGCTGTAGACAAAGTTGATTGTAAGATAACTGAGAGAAGGAAAGGGCATAGAGGGAGGAAGGAAGAAGACGAAGGGACAGAAGGAAGACAGAAGAAGGGTGGGAAGATGGGAAGGAGGGATTAAGGAAGAAAGGGAGGAGGAAGCTGAGAAGGGAGGAAGGTGAGAAGGGAGAGAGGGGAAGAGAGCAGAGGGAGGAAGAATGGGAGATAGGGAGGAATGGAAGAGGAAAGGAAGAGAGCAGAGAGGGGAAATGGAGGAGTGAGGGGGGCTGACTGCCTTACAACTATTGAGCGTACTGCTTTCCTTGAGATCAGCCATTGTTCTTGGTTCTAATATCAGAAAATGAGAAACCCAGAGTGGTGAGTCCTCCCCAAACACTCAGGGAATTCTTCACTGGCCCCCCCACACCTGTCACAGTTCATCTCGGTCAAGTTAATTCTCAGGTGATGATTGAGTCGAGAAACGGAAGCCCGGGGACCTCCCAGACTTGCCAAGCAAAGCAGAGACACCCACTCCTCCTACCTTTCCAGTAATGTCCTTGAAGAAACTGTCTCTTTCCTTTGAGTAACCCCACAGTCCCAAAGAGAAAGGAGATGGAGACTCGCCTCCTTGCCCATCCACAGTCAAGGCTGGCTGAAGCAGGTCCCAGGGATATCAGCCTCTGGCCAGGGACCCGGAGCTGTCTGCTTTCCCTGGGGAGTGTAGACTCCACGCTCATTAGCCATCCTCACTGTGCCCAGGGATATCAGCCTCTTCCTGTTCATCCCTCCATCCACGGCACAGGCAAGCCAAGTCACCTCTGTAAACGGTGGGAGCCTCTTCCATGGAGAAAAGGCCTGATGTTGGCAGGGGTCTGGAGGGACAAATCCCTTCCTACTGGGAAGCTGGGAGTCTTAGCTGCACAGCCCAGCTTGCGGGAATGTGGATAGAATCAAATCAGTGTTAGATCAAGCCTTCCGAACAGCGGGGCAGGGATACCACATCTTAGCACCATGTGATGGAAATGCCCTCTCGAGGGGCTATGTGGGCACATGGAAGGGTGCGTGAGGGACACCAATAGTGACATTGGGAATACACGTTGATAAGTCCTGGGTGGGCTAGAATATATGTAGATAAGTCCATTCACCCCACAGGAAAACACTGCAGAGACCGTTCTGTAACGATAAAGGAGGATTTCCCCCAAATGTTTAAGACTAAGCAGAGATAGCTCCTTGCAGAGTGATACGGTGGGGTATCTCTCAGGGGAGAAATGAGGGATATGAAGAAGAGGAAGAAAGGTGTAGTCCAATGTGGAGGAGGAGAAATGGGGGAGGAGAACAAGGAGAGGAGGGGAGGAGGGAGAGGAGGAGGAGAAGGAAAGAAGAGGATGAGGAGGACAAGGAGAGGAGGGGTAGGAAGGAGAGGAGGAAGGAGAAGGAAAGGAAGAGGATGAGGAGGACAAGGAGAGGAGGGGAGAGGAGGAGGAGGAGGAGGACAAGGAGAGGAGGGGGAGGAGGGGAGAGGAGGAGGAGGAGGAGGACAAGGAGAGGAGGAGTGTGTGGAGGTCAGAGGACCAGTCGCAGAGGTCAACTTTCTCCTTCTGTCCTGTTGGTTGTGGGATCACACTCAGGTCTCAGACTTGGCGGCAAGTGCTGTCACCCACCACGAGCTGAGGTCAAAGCCCTTGGACAGGCTCATCGTTCAATGGCGCTGAAACCCTGTCCTTGCAATAGCAGGATCGAATCTGGTGGAGAATGTGGCAAGCGAAACCTGCGGGTGACTGGAAAACAAGGGTCATATGAGCACAGCACGCAGACTGGGAAAAGACTGAGTCCATAGAAGCAGAAAGTGAACGTGGGATTTCCCGGTTCCACAGCACCGGGGAAATGAGGAGATTTGAGGAATGTTCAAACTTCAAGACAGAAGATGTCTTATTGCACAGTGTGGTACAACAGTTAACCATGAAGTGCTCCATACTCGCCAAGGGAATCGCGTGTCTACACCACGTGTGGTGCACACACGTACACACATATGCACAAATGGTGATGACACATGTGTTAATTAAATTCATAGGTGGCAATCGTTCTATAGGGTGCAGGTATATCAAGTGGTCAGGTTAAATGCTTTAAATCAGTCAGCGCCCCGCCAGGCAGCGCTGACTGGACCCTGAGTTTAAAACAATAATAAGAGGAAGAGATTATATCAGGCAGGGCGCGCTGTGAGTGACCAGAGGGAGTGGGAGGGGTGGAGGTGGGCGTGGATGTGTGAAATTGTTAGAAAATAGATAAAAAATATTTTTAAATGTTATATGCCTTGAGTATACCAAGCTTTTACTGGCCCCTGGTACCTCTTTAAAACTTGAAAAATAAACTCTATCTCAGGCTCAAAAATTTAGTCTAAATTAAACATGTTTTAGGACAACTTTGATAGCTTCTTTCTGAAAAGAACCTATAAAGGCACTCATTGCATGATTGAAGTTTAATAATCTCTTTTAAAAAGAATGTGGTGGCCGGGTGTTGGTGGCGCACACCTTTAATCTCAGCACTCAGGAGGCAGAAGCAGGTGGATCTCTATGAGTTTGAGGCCAGCCTGGTCTACAGAGTGAGTTCCAGGACAGGCTCCAAAGCTATGCAGAGAAAGTCTTTTAAATGTATTCTTATTTCATGTATGTATCGGTACTGCAGTGCCTGCAGAGACCAGGAGAAGATGCTGGATCCCCTGGAATTAGAGTCTCAGACAGTTATGAGCAGAAAACCCAAAACCACAAACCTCAGGCCCTCTGCAAGACCAGCCAGTGCTCTTTAGTGCTCCAAAACTTTTTATAAAGGATGAGATGACAAACATTTTGGATGTTGCTGAAAGCTACCTTAATGCTGCCACGGTAAAAAAGGCCTCCAGATTAAGCCAGAAAGGAATCAGGGCCTGAATCCATGAAACCATTTGTGGACACTGGTAGCTGAGCATTATCTAATGTCTGCGTACCACAAAATCTTATTTTAATTTTCAAAAATATTTATTTTATGTGCATATGTGTACCCCTGAGTATGTGTCTGTACGTGTATGCAGTACCCACAGAGGCCAGAAGAGAGTATCAGATCTGGAAATGGAGTTATAAATCATTGTGAGCTGCCATGTGGGTGCTGGGAATTGAACCTGGGTCCTCTGGAAGATTAGCCAGAGCTCTTAATCACTGAGACCTCTCTCCATCCCATAAAAGGTGTGTATTATCTTGCACGTGCTTTCTCAATTCTCGTTTTATAGAAGAGTTCTTTTTAATTTATTTTTTATTTTTTGTTTTTTGGGTTTTACGAGACAGGGTTTCTCTGTATTGTTTTGGAGGCTGTCGGTCCAGCCCGGCCTCGAACTCACAGAGATCCGCCTGCCTCTGCCTCCCGAGTGCTGGGATTAAAGGTGTGTGCCACCACCGTCCGGCGAAGAGTTCTTTTTTAAAAATATTATTTTGTGGAACCAGGTTTCTGCAGAAAGTGCCTCAAACGCTGGCATTGCCAATTGAAAGTAGTCTAGATGTGGTAGGTATTCAATAAACATATGCTGAATCAGGAATTCTTTCCCTCAGGAAACCATCCTCTCTCTCTCTCTCTCTCTCTCTCTCTCTCTCTCTCTCTCTCTCTCTCTCTCTCTCTCTTTCTGTCTGTCTGTCTGTCTTTCTCTCTCTCTGTCTCTCTCTCTCTGTCTGTCTGTCTCTCTCTCTGTCTCTGTCTCTCTCTGTCTCTCTGTCTCTGTCTCTGTCTCTGTCTCTCTCTCTGTTTCTCTCTCTCCCCCAGAGGAGTGAAAACGCATTAATGCATTTACAGACTAGGTGCCAAGTTTGTTTAACTTGTGGTCCATGGACCCCAAATAGTCAAGGGCCGCCACAGATGAAGTCCTACACAAAACCACAAACCCACTTAACACATTATGCGAGTTGTAGTGTTGGGAGACTGCTCAGCAGGCGGAGTGCCTATAGTGCAGTTATGAGCACCCCAGTTTCAGTCAGCCTACAGCACCCACGTAAAAATCCAGTCAAGGAGGAGAGGTCAAAAGGTGAGGAAGATGGAGAGGGAAGTGTGGGGTTAGAAATGATGTAAATGCATTACTCAAATATGAAATCCCCCAAAACAAATTAATGTTAAAAAAATAAAAATCCAGATGAGGTGGCCCGTGGGGGCGGGACAAGCAGACCTCAGCAGTGTGCTGACCAAAAGCCTAACCGGTCAATGGGTTTGGGGCTCCATGTGACACCCTGCCTCAAAAAGCAAGGCGGTGAGAGGGAGGTGACCCTGGCCCCCACCCACATGTGTACAACCCAACACACAGACACACAAACATGCATATATTATATATACTACACACACAGCATTCTTTAAACTATGAAGTTAGGACTGCGGAGATGCCTCAGTGACTAAGAGAACCAGTTGCTTTCCCAGGGAACCCAGGTTCAGTTTGCTGTACCCACGAAACAGCGCAGAACTGTCTGAAACTCCAGTTCCAGGGGCTCTGACACCCTCTTCTGGCCTCCATGGGTACTGCATGCAAATTGTACACATACATGCAGGCAAAACACCCACACACATAAAGTTTAAAAAAAGAAAAAAGAGAAAGAGAAACAAAAATTAAAACTCTGAGACTTTTTGTGATTTTTTTTTGCAACTCAGTTGTGTGGTTCTCAAGTGTAGGTTTTGTGGATTATGGTGTCCTCTTACGAAGTTCAATAGTTGGAGATACCTGATACAGCATACTGGCCTCAGATACACGCTTTATGTATCTAATTATGGGATTTTGGTCATGAGATTAACGAAAAAGAAAGTCAGAATAAATCTAAATCAGACCACATGTCCTGCTGACTTAAAAATCTGCCACAGCACCCCACTGTCACAGAACAAAGTCAAAACAACCCACCATTCCATGGCCCCAAGGTTTCTTAACACCCTATCTATTCCTTTGTTTATGGGAAACCCCCTACTTAGAAATACTATGCCTGCTTGTAGAGGCAAGAGGTTGTGTGTGTCTTCCTTTTCCTTTTAAAAAGGATCTATTATGTATGCAGTGTTCTGCCTGCATACCAGAAGAGGGCACCAGATTCTATCATAGACGGTTGGAGCCACTATGTGGTTGCTGGGAATTGAACTCAGGACCTCTGGAAAAGCAGCCAGTGCTTTTAATCTCTGAGCCATCTCTCCAGGCAGTGTGTGTCTTCCTCAGTCTCTCTCTACCTCGCTTATGGATGTAGGGTCTCTCACTGGATCTGGAGTTCACTACACAGCTTGCTCTGAGGATCCCTGTTTGCTTCTTCCAATCGCTGGGAGCACAAGTAGGAGCACAAAGCTGCCACACTCAGCTTTGATGTAGGTGGGTGCTGAGGCTCCAAGTTTCTCTCTCCCCCAACCTTCTGTGGCTAGCACTTTATCTTTCAAGCCATCTCCCCAGCATCTTCAGCATAATGGTTTTGCTCATTTGTTTGTCTTTTTGAGACAGGGGCTGTACTGGAACCTCACTCCGTAGACCAGGCTAGCCTTGAACTCACAGAGATTCACCTGTCTCGGCAACCTGAGTGCTGGGATTAAAGGTGTGAGCCGCCACTGGCAGGAAAACATAATGTTTTAAGAAAAATAAAATTCAGTGACAGGATAGAGTGACTGAGTGTCAGAGGGACAGCCTGGCTAAAATTCAACAACTTTGTAAAATGGGACACAAAAGTACCCAACATTTAATGGGTCATCTTGGTTGTCAGTGTGATTGGACTTAGTAGCACCTCTTGGTATTTCTCCAAGGATGTTTTCAGACAGGTTTAACTGAGAAAGGATGGTGGGTGGCATGAACAGAAGTCCCAGCCTGGACAAAAGGGGGGCCAGGAAAATATGACCTGAGTACCAGCCTTTATCTCTCTCTGCTCCCTGGTCCAGTGCGACCAGATGTCTCCCAATGATACCTCCTGCAATGATGGACTACATCCTTGATGGGGAATGTCCTTCTGTATGTAAGCTTCTCTTATTGGTTGATGAATAAAACACTGTTGGCCAGTAACAAGGCAGGGAGTGTAAGCAGGGACAGGACGCAGAGAGACGCCACATAGATACTGGGAAAATAGGACTCTGGGCATTCTCCAGTAAGATAAGGCCATGTAGAAATACACAGATTAATAGTTGTGGGTTAACCAAGCCACACAAAGATACAACTAAGAAAGAGAACTTCAGACCAATATCCCTCATGAACATTGATACAAAAATACTCAATAAAATACTGGCAAATCGGATCCAAGAACACATCAAAACGATCATTCACCACGATCAAGTAGGTTTCATCCCAGGGATGCAGGGATGGTTCAACATACGAAAATCCATCAACGTAATCCACCATATAAACAAGCTGAAAAACAAAAATCACATGATCATCTCACTAGATGCTGAAAAAGCCTTTGACAAAATCCAACACCCCTTCATGATAAAGGTCTTGGAGAGATCTGGGATAACAGGAACATACTTAAACATAATAAAAACTATATATAGTAAACCAACAGCCAACATCAAACTAAATGGACAGAAACTCAATGCAATTCCTCTAAAATCAGGAACAAAACAAGGCTGTCCATTCTCTCCATACCTTTTCAACATGGTACTTGAAGTCGTATTGCCATACGACAACAAAGGGGGATCAAGGGGATACAAATTGGGAAGGAAGAGGTCAAACTTTCACTGTTTGCAGACGATATGATAGTTTACATAAATGACCCAAAGAACTCTACCAGGGAACTCTTACAGCTGATTAACACCTTCAGCAAAGTGGCAGGCTACAAGATCAACTCAAGAAAATCAGTAGCCCTACTATATACAGATGATGAAAGGGCTGAAAGAGAAATCAGAGAAACATCACCCTTTACAATAGCCACAAACAACATAAAATACCTTGGGGTAACACTAACCAAACAAGTGAAATACCTGTATCATAAGAACTTTGAATCTTTAAAGAAAGAAATTAAAGAAGCCCTCAGAAAATGGAAAGATCTCCCATGCTCTTGGATAGGTAGGATCAATGTAGTAAAAATGGCAATCCTGCCAAAAGCAATCTACAGATTCAATGCAATCCCCATTAAAATCCCAGCACAATTCTTCACAGACCTTGAAAGAACAATAATCAATTTTGTATGGAAAAACAAAAGACCCAGGATAGCCAAAACAACCCTGTTCAACAAGGCAACGTCCGGAGGCATCACCATCCCTGACCTCAAGCTCTATTACAGAGCTATAGTCCTGAAAACAGCTTGGTATTGGCACAAAAATAGACAGGTAGACCAATGGAATCGAATTGAAAACCCGGGTATTAACCCACACACGTACGAACATCTGATCTTTGACAAAGAAGCTAAAAATATACAATGGAATAAAGAAAGCATCTTCAACAAATGGTGCTGGCATAATTGGAGACTGGCATGTAGAAGAATGGGGATCGATCCATGTTTATCGCCATGCACAAAACTTAAGTCCAAATGGATCAAAGACCTCAACATAAATCCAGCCACACTGAACCTCTTAGAAGACAAAGTGAGTGGTACCCTTGAACGAATTGGTACAGGAGACAGCTTCCTGAACATAACACCAGTAGCACAGACAGTGAGATCAACAATTAATAAATGGGACCTCCTGAAAATGAGAAGCTTCTGTAAGGCAAAGGACACAGTCAGCAAGACAAAAAGGCAGCCCACAGAATGGGAAAAAATATTCACTAATCCCACATCTGACAGAGGGTTGATCTCCAAAATTTACAAAGAACTCAAGAAGCAAGTCTCCAAAACACCAAAGGACCCTATTAAAAAGTGGGCTGCAGAACTAAATAGAGAGTTTTCAATAGAGGAGTCTAAAATGGCTGAGAGGCACTTGAGAAAGTGCTCAACATCCTTAGCCATCCAGGAAATGCAAATCAAAACAACTCTGAGATATCATCTCACTCCTGTCAGAATGGCTAAAATCAAAAACACCAATGACAATTTATGCTGGAGAGGATGTGGTGAAAGGGGGACACTCCTCCATGGCTGGTGGGAGTGCCAACTGGTTCAGCCACTTTGGAAATCAGTATGGAGATTCCTCAGAAAAATGGGAATAAACCTACCACAAGACCCAGCAACTCCACTCTTAGGCATATATCCAAAAGATGCCAATTCATACAACAAAGATGTCTGCTCCACTATGTTCATAGCAGCTTTATTTGTAATAGCCAGAACTTGGAAGCAACCTAGATGTCCCTCACCCGAAGAGTGGATAGAGAAAATGTGGTACATCTACACAATGGAGTACTATTCAGCAGAAAAAATAATGGAATCATGAGATTCGCAGGCAAATGGATGACACTAGAAGAAACCATCCTGAGTGAGGTAACCCAGTCACAAAAAGAGAAACATGGCATGTACTCTCTCATATATGGATTTTAGACATAGATCTGGGGAGTGCCAGCCTACAATCCCATGGCCAGAGAGTCTGGGAAACAGAAACTTCATTTAGTGGCTGATCGAAGAAGAGGCAGACTCCCTTGGTTAAGTACTGAGCTGAACTCAAGAAAGCCAGTAACAGAGAGGGAGGATTGATGATCAAAGGGATTAAGACTGGGCTGGTTTAACCCCCAGAAACAGCTGACCAGACAAAGGTTAACTCTTGAATCCCAGGCATCAGCCTGGGAATCCAGCATGGGACTGATCAAGACCCCCTGAATCTGGGTGTCAGTGAGGAGGCCTAGGGAATCTATTGAGCCTTGGGCAGCAGATCAGTACCCATCCCAAGTATACACACGGACTTTGGGCTCCCATAGATCAATGTGAGGTGCACTCTCACCCTGAACTCTTGGGGAAGGGTCTAAGCCCTGCCCTGGATGAAATGACAGACTATGGGCACCCCCATAGAGGGCCTGACCCTCCCTGGGGGAATGAGGGGATAACGGGGGGGGGTTGCGGGGAGGGCACGGGAGGAGGGGAGGGAATGGGAGAGGGACCTGGAACTGACTTGTGAAGCAACCTCGTATCTTATCTAAATTTAAACTGGAAAATAAAATATAAAAAAATAGTTGTGGGTTAATAATTAAGAGAGACCTTGCCAGTAAGAAGCCTAAACCATCCGCCAAACAGTTGATAATTAATATAAGTCTCTGTGTGTTTATTTGGAGCTAACTGGCAGTGGGACTAGGTGGAGCAGAACCTCTGTCTAGACATCCTGAAGCTGTGAGCCTAAATAAGCCCTCTCTTCCTTCCATTGTTTTTGTTATAGCAACGAGGAAAGCAACTAACAGGCTACCGTGGGCGTCTCAGCAAAATTAGATAAGATATTGCATAGAAGTGTCACGAAGTAAGAGCTGACTAAGTCATTGCCATCATTATTTCAATTATTTCTTGCAATCACTATTGTTATTATTCCTCCAAAGAGGAGTTTAATGAATTGAATGAAAAAATGTGTCCCCATAGGCTTAGATATGTTAACACTTGGTCCCCATGGATGGTTCTAGAGTTTTCTTTTTAGGGTGTGGAGCCTTGCTGGAGGAAATGTGACAGTCAGGTGGATGTTGAGAGCTTTACCCTACTTCTAGTCCACTCTGTTTGCTTCCTGTTTGCCATGGGAAATGTTCTCTCCTGGCTTCCTGCTGTGGTGCCCAGCTGCTATGTGTCCCCCACCATTATGGACTCCCCCTCTGGACCCACAAGCCAAAATCAAGCCTCTTCTGGCACAAGGAGTGAGCAGCCATTACGCCCTGTGGCGGCAGGATTGGGGAAAGCACAGCACACACAAGAACCCCACATATATACATACACACACATATACATACATATACATACACATACATACACACATATACATATACATGCACATACACACATACATATACACACATGCATATATACACACATATACATACACATACATACATACACACATATACATATACATGCACACACATATACATATACATATACATGCACATACACACACATACACATACATATACGAGCATACGCAAAAAAAGCCCATTATGTTGAAAATCATCTTTTGGCTTTACTTCATTGTGACTTTGTCACTTGAATCTCCCCCAAAGGGACATTTTGGGAGCAAACCTTTTGAGCACTTTGTCCTTTGCTCTGCCTCTAACGCCTGGAATAATGATGAGCACGGCTGACTCACTCCTGCTATAAATGTGCGGTGGCTGAATGGATAAAGCTCCCTGTGGAGACGCAGTAATGAAGGTTGACAGAGTTGGAGAGTTATCGAACGGCAGTTTCCTCTGAATTGAAGCATTTCATTCAGGAAGGAGCAGAGAAGGCTTCGAGACTCGGGAAATAAAGAAACTCATGTGTCTGGGAAAGCAAAAACTGACAAGATCCAAGAGGGCCACTCAAGGTTATTGAAACAGCGTCAGTCTGCCGCTGTGGGATAAGACTGACCGGCTGAGCTGCAGAGGAGGAATTCTCAGACCTGTCAACATGGCTGCAGGCTGTGTGGACAGCTCCAGGGATGAGGGTTTTGTGGAGTCATCATGTCTGTTGGGGAGAACCTTCCAGTCACGCGCTGGTTTTGAGTCACCCATTTTCCTGAAAGTAGCCCCTCACCCAAAATCATGGGTTTACCGAGATGTGTTTCGATAGAATTATTTTGGTCCATTGTGGGATTTCTGACTGGGGCGAGTAGTTAAGAGTGCTGTGATGCCATGGAAAGTGTCACTTGGTGGGAGTTTGTCCTGAACCTTGTCGAGTTAAGTGACAAGCCTTCTGTTTTTCTCATGTTATAACGCTCTTTGAGCTTCCAGAATGGAGATGGGTGACAAATCAAAATAATGAGAACATCTTGCTCATTGAAAATGGTCGCATTTCCTTTTTTTTTTTTTTAAGATTGCAAGTCTTGTTGGAGAAATAGCTTACTGGTTAAAAGCATCGGCCCCCTCTTCCAAATGACCCAAGTTCAATTTCCAGTACCCACATGACAGATCATGACTGACTATCTGATAATCTCTTCTAGCCTCCTAAAGAGTACCAGGCACACATGTGGTATACAGACATGAATGCTGGCAAACCAACCATACACATAAAAATAAATAATAAGTACACAATTTAAAAAGATTGTAAATCTTGTCTAATACAAGCTAAATTTATGTGGAATATCTGGTTTGATACAGGGTTGGGGGCCTCAGAAATGTGGGATTACTCCATCATTATAAAGAATAATTGTTCACCAGGCGTTAGTGGAGCACACCTTTAATCCCAGTACTCGGGAGGCAGAGGCAGGAGGATCTCTGTGAGTTCAAGGCCAGCCTGGTCTACAGAGTAGGTTCCAGGACAGCCTCCAAAACAATACAGAGAAACCCTATCTCAAAAAACAAACAAGCAAACAAAATAATTCTTCATGTGAAAAAAAAGGTGCATACCCACTACTTAGCACCAAGCCTAGTGATCTCTGGAACCCACATGACAGAATCAGACAACCCATTCTATAAACTGACCTCTGGTCTCCATGTTTGCACTATGGGACTTGCACCCACATAAATAAATAAGTGGGGGGAAAAGAACACAGAGCGATCAAAAGAAATAGCAATCAAAATAAAGAAATGTCTGTCCACATGCCAAAACATTAAATGCAGCCTTGCAACTGCCATAAAAATGAACTCAAAATGGCGTTTGGGGAGAGAATGGGATGGAAATAAGGCCGCCAGTAACTGAGATTCTGACTTGAGGGGACACCCTTGCACAGCCCTATCATCTACCATGATGGGCACTCCTCCAAGAGATCCTCCTACAGTTGTGAAGATGTAATAAGCACAGAGATTCAAAGGCACATGGCACCTTTGTACGAAACGCATAGTCTCTAGAATAGATGCATCAGTGATTTGGGTGCTCTGGGTAAGGCCCATCTCTCTCTTGTTTTAAACTATGGGTGGACAGGATGACTGGAGCTAAGTAAAAAACTCCAAGTTTCATTATTTTAAATGGCCATATCAAGAGTCAAGCCTAAGCACACAAGATTCAGGCTCTAATTTTTGAAATGTGTTCTGTGTCGGGCCACTTTGCTGAAATGGTTGATTATTTCTACACGTTTCCTGGTGGAATTTTTGGGATCTCTTATGCATAATATCGTGTCATATGCAAATATTTGACTTCTTGTCAGATTGTTGTCTCTTTAATTTCCTTCTCTTGTCTTATTGCTTTGGCTAGTGCTTCAAAGACTACATTGAAAAGGACTGGAGAGAGTGGACAGCTCTGTCTCATTCTTGATTTTAATGGGATTGCTTCAAGGTTTTCTCCATTTAGGTTGGTGGTGGCTATGGAGGGCTAGGGCTTCTTAAACCAAAGTGAAAGCGTTAGAGAGAGGACAGAGGTAGAGGATCAGGGATGATGGTATCATTGCTGCAGTACTGTCTTCATTACTGTTATATTGCTATAAAAAGACACCACGGCAAAGGTATCTAGAGTAAGATGACAGATTCTGATATCCCCTATGTGGAAGGAATTGGCAATGGGGTGGGAGGGTGGGGGGAAAGGGGAGTGCGGGAGGAGGGGAGGGAGAGGGAACTGGGATTGACATGTAAAACAAGCTATTTAAAATTAAAAAAAAAGGTTAGTGACTGCAGAAAGGCAAATACAGTATGTACTCACTCATAAGTGGATACCAGACATAAAGCAAAAAAAAAATCCCAGCCTACAATCTACAACCCCAGAGAAGCTAGAATCCTCGTCCAGAAACAGATGAAAGCAGATGCAGAAATCCACAACTAACCAATGGGCCAAGCTCCTGGAGTACAATCGGAGTGAGGGAGGAGCGATAATATGAACAAAGGAGTAAAGACCACGATGGGGAAACCCACAGAATCAGCTGACCTGAGCTAGTGAGAGATCACTGACTCAGGTCTGACAAATGGGGAACCTGCATAATACCGAACTAGACTCCCTTAATACAGGTGACAATAGCATGGCTGGGAAAATAGATGAGGCCAGTGGCATTGGGTACAAGATCTAACAATAATGCCCAAACTGACTTAGTGGAGCCCATTCTACATGGAGAGATACCTTGCCCAGCCTAGACACAGGGGTGTGGAAGGTGGAGAGGGGCCTTGTCCTGCCTCAACGAGATGATGTGACAGACTTAGTAGACTTCTTAGGGGAGGCATTACCCTCTCCACAGAGCAGATGGGAGGGGGAGAGTGGAGGGAGCAGGAGGAGAGGAAGGAGGGGGAACTGGGATAAGAATGTAAAAATAAATTAAGAAAAAAAAAGGTTAGTGCACGGTCATCATGGAGGGAAACATGGCGATGAGCAGGCAGATGAGGCTAGATCAGTAGCTGAGAGCTCACATCTGAGCCATAAGCAAGGGAAGAGACAGAGAGAGGGGTGAGGGGAGGGAGAGAGAAAGAAAGAGATAAGCCCACCCTCAGGGACACACCTTCTTCAGCAAGACTGTGCCTGCCAACCCTTCCTAAACAGTTCTGCCCACTGGGAACCAAACCGTCAAATATATGAGCCCATAAGGAGACCATTCTTAGTCAAACTACCATGCTGTGGTTTGGAAGAAATTTAAGAATTATTTTTCTATTGTGTGAATACGATGCTCTTCTCATTCAGTCGCCGTTTCATAGGCATGTGAGTATGTCGTGGGATGTAATTCAGGGGAGATGTGAACAACATCTACTCGTCCCAGAAAGCTAAACAATGACAGAACGAAATAAGGACACCACCAAAGTCCAACTAGGTGAACAAGTGAGCTTTACTGGAATTCCCTAAGGGGTTATTTACAAGAGCAGAAATGACTCAAAGACAGCTGAATCACAAGGCCCACCACACCATAGGTGACAGTTCATTAAAGCTGGTAACCTGGAGCCTACTAAAGGATTTACAGGTGGCGTGAAAGCTCAGAAAGTGTCTCTTCCTGGAAGTTTGGCTGCTCTCTCTTTCCATCAGTAATATTGTTTAGGTAATCTTGAGGAGGGAGGGTCTTTGCACATAAGATCTGGTTCAGGGACTTCCTAAGCCTCCTGAGTTGTTTACTCTTCGAGTTTGCATTTAGAATGCTCTAAATCTTACAAAACCTTCTTCAGCATTCCTGGACTTTTTGTTTGTTTCCTTGCTTTTGGAGACAGGGTTCACTATGTAGCCATGGCTGGCCTAGAACTCAGTGTGTAGGCAAGCGTGGCCTTGAACTCAAAGAGATTCACCTGCCTCTGCCTCCTGCTAAGATTAAAGATGTGTGCCAACACACCAGGTACCACTTCCTTGGTCTTAATGGGCTTCAGAGGAAATTGCTACACTATACGAATGATTTTAGAGTGACGATCCTATAAGTATTTGCATGCAAGTTTTCATCTGGATATATATTTATGTGTATTCATTTTCACTCAATTTGTTCTTCACAGGAAGGTCACTCAAGAGTACAACTGAAGTCAGTGGGTTAAAGAATGAGGACACAAAGCTGTATGGATAGGCAAGAGAGCGGCTCTGGAAGGAGTTGTGAGTGGTTAAGATATATTTGTATGAAATTGTCAAAAGAATTCATAAAATATTGTTAAAACATCATAAGAAAAAAAACAGAATTGCCAGGTAGTCTAGAAATCTCACTTCTGGGTACATTTTTTTTTTGGTTTTACGAGACAGGGTTTCTCTGTATTGTTTTGGAGGCTGTCGGTCCAGCTCGGCCTCAAACTCACAGAGATCCGCCTGCCTCTGCCTCCTGAGTGCTGGGAAAGGCATGCGCCACCACCGCCCGGCTTCTGGGTACATTTTTAAAAGCAATGAAATCAGGGGGCTTGGGAGATGGCCTGGGGGGGTAAAATACTGTTGAAAACATGAAAACCTATGCAAAATCCAGACACGATGGCCCACACTTGTAATACCAAGGTGGAGAGGTTGGATCTTTGTGGCTCACTAAGCAGTCAGTCTATCCAAAGCAGAAAGCTTTGACTTGGTTGAGAGACCCTATTTTAAAAAGACAAGATGGCTGGGGAGATTGATCATTAAGTAAAGGCACTTATGGCCAAGCCTGATGAGCCCAGTTTGACTCGTTGAATCCACATGGTGGAAGAAGAGAATTGAGCCCTACAAGTTTTCCTTGGTCCACACATACACCGGTCATGGCAGAAACCTGCCCATCAACCAATAAATCAAACAATTTGAAAATTAAAAACAAAGTGGAGAGTGATAGAAACTATCTGAAGCCATCATCTATCCTGTTGAGGTAATCTTTTGCTGTGTGAAAAAGTGTCTCTGTTCCATCTCACTTGCCTAAGGCACTTTCTGATTGGTTTAATAAAGACCTGAGTGGTCATTGGCCAGATAGGAAGAGGATATGTGGGACTCCTGGGTAGGGATAGGAACTCTGGGAAAGAATCTGAGGTGCAGGGGATTCGCCAGCCAGGTGTGGAGAAATTTGGACATATGGTACTGAGGAGAGGTAACAAGCCACATGGAAGAACATAGATTAATATAAACAGGTTAATCTAAGTTTTAAGAGCTAGTTGGGAACAAGCCTAAGCTGAGGCCAAGCTTCCGTAATTAATAAGAAGTCTCCATGTCATTATTTGGGAGCTGGCGTTCCTAGGAAAGACCTGTTAACACACGCACTTGCACATGTAAGTGTACCATCTGCACACACATACTACATGGATACTACATACATCTACATGATAAAGACATCAATGAAATCAGTATACTGAAGAGGCATCTGCCCTCCCATGTTCCTGAAGCACTAATCAGTCATGATAGCCAGGAAGCGTCTGTGTCTAACACATAGAAACATAAAGAAAATGGCATGTACGTACAATAGAGTATCACTGAGCCTGGTTATGGTTTTAATATGAAATGTCTCGGGTCAGCTCATGAGTTGAATTGGTCCCTGACCGATGGAATTGTTTGGGGAAGTGGTGGGAACTTTAGGTGAGGTCTAGCTGGAGGAGCCAGGTCACTAGCGAATACGCCTTTGAGAGTTGTATCTGGCCACCAGAGCCTGACTTAGTCTCTGCTTCTTGTCCACCATGAGTTAAAGGAGGCAGTGTCACGGGCCCAGAAACCATGGAGCCTGCCATGCTGGCTGCAAAATCTCCGAAACCATGAGCCAAAATAAGCCTTTCCTCCCTGAAGTTGTCAACAAGAACACACCCACAATAACATGTGTGAGCCCGAAGGCCGTGATGCTAAGTGAAAGTGATGGATGCAGGAAGACGAGGCAGTGACATCTCCCTTATAGGAAGACTTCTGAATAGCAGAACTCAGGGAAGCACAGAACTGAATGGCGTTTTCATGACACTGCCATGTCGAGATTCGGTTCGAAGGATGGAAATATTGAGCTGAGCAGAAGGAATTGCTGAGAGAGGCCAGTGAGACAGATGTTCAGGGGGTAAAGTCTCTTGCTGCCAATCCCGATGTCCTGAGCTCAATCCAGAGGGCCCACATGGTAGAAGGACTGAGTGTTGTGGGTTGTTCTCTAACCTCCGTATAAGCACCGTGGTGCGCAAATACTCCACACACACAAGATAAATAAATAAACAAATTAATAAATGTAAATTACTGAAACATGTCTTAGATGTCATCATTCCAAATAGGATAAATAAATAACATTGATCAGTTCTATTCAGCCATTGCACAATGCTTATAAATATCAAAATGTCAAACTGCATATCATCAATATATTTTGACCTTGTCTGGGGAGGTGTGTCACTGAGGGTGAGATTTGAGGTTTGCCTGGTGTTTTCTTTGCCCCCTGCTTGTGCTTTTTGCTCTAGGCTGTTATGCCTGCCATGCCGTTGCTCTACCATCATGGACTCTCACCCTCTGAAATCATAAGCCCAATTAAATGCTTTAAAAAAAGTTACATTGGTCATGGTGTCTTATCACAGGGGGAAAGTAACCTGAACACTTTCTATGTGGGTATGTCTACTCACTTCCAGTCTGTCATCTCTAATCAGATGGTAATTTCCCATGAAGTGTCCCCAGTTTCAAGTGAGAGGTCTTTGTTGCTCTTGAATATAGTTATGGAAGGAACCTTGGAGGTTGAGCTACTTGGAGATACTGAGATATAACTCTGTTCTCGTTCTTTTTACATATTTATTTTATTTATTGCTCTCTGTGTATGTGTGTGTATGTGTGTGTGTGTGTGTGCATTGTGTGGTTCCCACGTGTCTGGAGGTGCAAGTGCCCATGTGTATGAAGCTGTGGATGCCCAAGTTTGATATTGGCAATCATCCTTAATCCCTCTTCAAATTTATTCATTAAGGAAGGGTATCCCTAGTTAGATTTTTAATGCTGTGATAAGCAACATGACCAAAAGAAACTTGGGGACGAAAGGGCTTATTTCATACTTCTCAATCGCTCTCTACTGCTGATGGAAATCAGGACAGGAACTCAAATCAGGTACCTGGAGGCAGGAACAGAACCAGAGGCCATGGGAGGGGGCTGCTTACTGGGTTTCTCTTCAGAGTTTGCTCAGCCTCCTTTCTCATAGTATCTCAGAACACTTGCTCAGGGGTGGCAAGCCTACTGTGGTCTGGGCCCTCCCACATCAATAATTAATCAAGAAAATTCCCCACAGACTTGTCTGAAGGCCAATATGATGGGGGCATTTTCTCTTCCCTCTTCCCAACTCTTGCCAACTTGACAAAAATAACATCCAGCGCAAAGGGTCTTGCAGTCCCGTATGTGCCTGGCTTCCCTATCCAGCCTGCTCTAGGGACTCCTGTTTCCCAAGACCAGAACTACAGATAGGCCAGTTGTCCACTCAGAATTTGCTTGGATTCTGGGTGTCAGAACTCCAATCTTCATGCTCATGGGGCAAACACTTTAAGCCCTGAGCTACCTCTCCCAGCTGTAACTCCCCATTATCTAGGGGGTGGGTTGGCCATAGATTCCTCGATTCATGGCATGCACATTGCCATATATGGGTGCCATTGGCTGTACCAGATTCTGGTTAGTGACAAACAGCAACGGCAAATTCTCTGCTCATTTCTTGCAAGACCCACCAGCTACGTCTCTTCAAAGACAGAAGTCACATGGACATCTCAAAGAAGAAGCCTTTGACAAGGTCCAGTGTTCTCTATGATTGATCCCTTCCCTCTCTTTGAGGGATCTTTTATTTTTATTTCCCCTGAATCGCCATTGCTTATTCGAACTCTGGTCTCCAATATTCTTTCTCTACAACTCATGCATTCATTTCCCCAGAGCTGTCCTCTATAACCCACTTTTCTTAATCTGTGTTCACTTGACACCTTTTCAGAGCAATCTCTCTTAATTGTTCTTTTTTTGTTGCTGTTGTTAAATATTTACTTTTCATTATGTGTATGCCTGTGTGTCTATGTGTGGGTGTGTATACAAAGAGACCAGAAGAGGACCCCAGATGCCCTGGAGCTGGAGCTACAGAAGGTTTTAAGAAGCCAGACATGGGTACTAGGAGCTGAATTCCAGTCCCCTGGAAGAGTATCAAGTGCTCTCAACCACTGAGTCCTATCTAAGCTTAATAATCAATCAGTCTTATTGCAACATCAGTAAGCATTCCACTACCTTTAATTTACACTGCCTCGTCTGCCTTTAATATATGCGGCCTCATCTACCTTTAATATACACTGCTTCACCTTTAATTTTTTTCTGTTTTTTATTTTTTAGACAGACTTTATTAAGTATGTCAAGATGACCTTGAACTCACAATCTAACTCAGGCTGACCTTAAACTCAAAGCAATCCTTTTGCATCAGTCTCCAAGATTTTGCAATATTTTTCTTTTTTATTATTTCTTTTCTTTTTAAAATTTAAATTAGAAACAAGGTTGTTTCACATGTCAATCCCAGTTCCCTCTCTCTCCCTTATTCCCATGCTTTGCCACCAATTCCCCCAGTCCCCCCTAGTCCCCACTCCATTCCCTAGGGAGGGTGAGGCCCTCCATGGGGGATACCCAAAGTTTGTCATTTTGTTCAGGGCAGGGCCTAGGCCTTCCCCCAAGAGTCTAGGCTGAGAGCGCATCCCTCATTGTGGGATGGACACCCAAAGTCTATTTGTATGCCAGGGATAAATAATGATCTACTACCAAAGGCCCCATAGATTGCCTAGGCCTCCTCACTGACACTCACATTCAGGGAGTCTGGATCAGTCACAAGCTGGATTCCCAGCCATCAGTCTGGGGTTCAGGATCTCCCCCTTGTTCAGGTCAGCTGTTTCTGTGGGTTTCACCAGCCCAGTCTTGACGCCTTTGTTCATCAGTCCTCCCTCTCTGTCACTGGGTTCCAGGAGTTCAGTTCAGTGTTTAGCTGTGGGTGTCTACCTCTGCTTCCATCAGTCACAGGTTGAAGATTCTAGGATGGCATATAAGGAAGTAGTTGAACTCATTATCAGGGAGGGGCAATTAAGATAGTCTCTCCACTATTGCTTAGTTTTCCAGTTGGTGTTATACTTGTAGATCTCTGATTAGTCTGCTTCCTTATAGCATCCAGGACCACCACCCCAGGGGCAGCCCTGACAATCAATCATCAGTCAAAGAAAATGCACCATAGAGTTTCCCATAGGCTGATCTGGTGATGGCATTTTCTCAATTGACTTCCCTCTCTCCAGGTAAGTCTAGCTTGTGTCAAGTTGACATAAATGGAGTCAGCACATTGTGATCTGCCTTTATACGAGATCTATTTTTATTTTTTTAATTTTTTTATTTTTAAATTTAAATTTCGATTAGAAACAAGGTTGCTTCACAAGTCAGTTCCAGGTCCCTCTCCGTTTCCCGCCCCTCCTCCCGTGCCCTCCCCCAACCCCCCCCCAATATCCCCTCATTTCCCCAGGGAGAGTGAGGCCCTCCTTGAGGGTGTCCATAGTCTGTCATTTCATCCAGGGCAGGGCCTAGACCCTCCCCCAAGTGTTCAGGGTGAGAGTGCATCTCACATTGTTGGATGGGAGTCCAAAGTCCATGTGTACACTTGGGATAAATACTGATCTACTGCCCAAGGCTCAATAGATTACCTAGGCCTCCTCACTGACACCCCCATTCAGGGGGGTCTTGATCAGTCCCATGCTGGATTCCCAGGCATCAGCCTGGGATTCAAGAGTTAACCCTTGTCAGGTCAGCTGTTTCTGGGGGTTAAACCAGCCCAGTCTTAATCCCTTTGGTCATCAGTACTCCCATTCTGTTACTGGCTTTCTTGAGTTCAGTTCAGTGCTTAGCCATGAGTGTCTGCCTCTTCTTCCATCAGCCACTGAATGAAGGTTCTGTTTCCTAGACTTTCTGGCCATGGGATTGTAGGCTGGCACTCACCAGATCTATGTCTAAAATCCATGTATGAGAGAATACATGCCATGCTTCTCTTTTTGTGACTGGGTTACCTCACTCAGGATGGTTTCTTCTAGTGTCATCCATTTGCCTGTGAATCTCATGATTCCATTTTCTCTGCTGAATAGTACTCCATTGTGTAAATGTACCACATTTTCTCTATCCACTCTTTGGTTGAGGGGCATCTAGGTTGCTTCCAAGTTCTGGCTATTACAAATAATGCTGCTATGAAATGCTATAATGGAAGACATGTCCTTGTTGTATGAATGGGCATCTTTTGGATATATGCCTAAGAGTGGAGATGCTGGGTCTTGTGGTAGGTTTATTTCCATTTTTCTGAGGAATCTCCATACTAATTTCCAAAGTGGTTGAACAAGTTGGCACTCCCACCAGCAATGGAGGAGTGTCCCCCTTTTACCACGTCCTCTCCAGCATAAATTTGTTCTGGTTTTAGCCATTCTGACAGGAGTGAGATGGTATCTCAGAGTTGTTTTGATTTGCATTTCCCGGATGTCTAAGGATCTTGAGCACTTTCTCAAGTGCCTCTCACCCATTTTAGACTCATCTATTGAAAATTCTCTATTTAGTTCTGCAGCCCACTTTTTAACTGGATCCTTTGGTGTTTTGGAGACTTGCTTCTTGAGTTTTTTGTAAATTTTGGAGATCAACCCTCCGTCAGATGTGGAGTTAGTGAATATTTTTTCCCATTCTGTGGGCTGCCTTTTTGTGTCTTGCTGACTTTGTCCTTTGCCTTACAGAAGCTTCTCAGTTTCAGGAGGTCCCATTGTTTAATTGTTGATCTCACTGTCTGTGCTACTGGTGTTATTATGTTTAGGAAGCTGTCTCCTGTACCAATTCATTCAAGGGTACCACCCACTTTCTCTTCTAAGAGGTTCAGTGTGGCTGGATTTATGTTGAGGTATTTGATCCATTTGAACTTAAGTTTTGTACATGGCGATAAACATGGATCGATCCGTATTCTTCTACATGCCAGCCTCCAGTTATGCCAGCACCATTTGTTGGAAATGCTTTCTTTATTCCAGTGTATTTTTTAGCTTCTTTGTTAAAGACCAGATGTTCATACATGTGTGTGTTAATATCAGGGATTTCAATTCGATTCCATTGGTCTACTTGTCTATTTTTGTGCCAATACCAAGCTGTTTTCAGGACTATAGCTCTATAATAGAGGTTGAAGTCAGGGATGGTGATGCCTTCAGACATTGCCTTATTGAACAGGGTTGTTTTGGCCATCCTGGGTTTTTTGTTTTTCTATACAAAATTGATTATTGTTCTTTCAAGGTCTGTGAAGAATTGTACTGGGATTATAATTGGGATTGCATTGAATCTGTAGATTGCTTTTGGCAGGATTGCCATTTTTACTACATTGATCCTACCTATCCAAGAGCATGGGAGATCTTTCCATTTTCTGAGGGCTTCTTTAATTTCTTTCTTTAAAGATTCAAAATTCTTGTGATACAGGTCTTTCACTTGTTTGGTTAGCGTTACCCCAAGGTATTTTATGTTGTTTGTGGCAATTGTAAAGGGTGATGTTTCTCTGATTTCTCTTTCAGCCCTTTTATCATCTGTATATAGTAGGGCTACTGATTTTCTTGGGTGGATCTTGTAGCCTGCCACTTTGCTGAAGGTGTTAATCAGCTGTAAGAGTTCCCTGGTAGAGTTCTTTGGGTCATTTATGTAAACTATCATATCGTCTGCAAATAGTGAAAGTTTGACCTCTTCCTTCCCGATTTGTATACCCTTGATGCCCTTTTGTTGTCGTATGGCTCTGGCTAGAACTTCAAGTACAATGTTGAAAAGCTATGGAGAGAGTGGACAGCCTTGTCTTGTTCCTGATTTTAGAGGAATTGCGTTGAGTTTCTGTCCATTTAGTTTGATGTTGGCTGTTGGTTTACTGTATATAGCTTTTATTATGTTCCTGTTATCCCAGATCTCTCCAAGACCTTTATCATGAAGGGGTGTTGGATTTTGTCAAAAGCTTTTTCAGCATCTAGTGAGATGATCATGTGATTTTTGTTTTTCAGCTTGTTTATATTGTGGATTACATTGATGGATTTTCGTATGTTGAACCATCCCTGCATCCCTTGGATGAAACCTACTTGATCTTGGTGGATGAGTTTTCTGATGTGTTCTTAGATCCGATTTGCCAGTATTTTATTGAGTATTTTTGCATCAATGTTCATGAAGTTCTCTTTCTTAGTTGTGTGGCTTGAGTATCAAGGTTATTGAAGCCTCGTAGAAAGAGTTTGGCAAAGACCCTTCTGCTTCTATTGGGTGGCATACTTTGAGAAGAATTGGTATAAGCTGTTCTTTGAATTTCTGGTAGTATTCTGCACTGAGGCCATCTGGACCTGGGCTTTTTTTGGTTGGGAGACTTTTGATGAGTGCTTCTATTTCCATAGGGGTTATAGGTCTATTTAAATTGTTTATCTGTTCTTGATTTAATTTTGGCAAGTAATAGCTATCCAAGAAGTCTTCCATTTCCTTTAAATTTTTGAATTTTGTGGAGTACAGGTCTTCAAAGTATGACCTGATGATTCTCTGAATTTCCTCAGAGTCCGTTGTTATGAACCCCTTTTCATTTCTGATTTTGTTAATTTGCATGTTCACTCTCTGCTGTTTGGTAAGTTTGCAATAACTCCATACACCTTATCAGACCACGAAGCATTAAAATTAGAATTCAACAACAACACAAATTTCAGGAACCCTACAAACTCATTGAAATTGAATAATGCACAACTGCACCATTCCTGGGTCAAAGAAGAAATAAAAAAAGAAATTAAAGACTTCCTAGAATTCAATGAGAATAAAGACACAACATACCCAAACCTATGGGACACTTTGAAAGCAGTGCTACGGGGGAAGTTCATAGCACTAAGTGCCCACATGAAGAAACTGGAGAATAGTTATACTAGAGAATTAACAGCACAGCTGAAAGCTCTAAAACACAAAGAAGCAAAGTCCCCCAGGAGAAGTAGATGCCAGGAAATAATCAAATTGAGGGCTGAAATCAATAAAGTAGAAACTAGGAAAACAATACAAAGAATCAATGCAATGAAGAGCTGGTTCTTTGAGAAAATATATTTTATTTTTTACTCATGAGTATGTGTGCATGTCTGTCTACAGGAGGGTATGAGCACATGTGTGAGTTTCCCAGAAAAGCCAGAAGGTGGCATCGGATTCCTCCAGAGCTAGAACTACAGGTGGCTGCCGGTGAATCGTAAACTGCCACAGGTGCCAGGAATGGTACATCCCATCTGTCCTCTGCTAGAACAGCGCAGACAGCTAACCATTGGACCATCTCTTCACTCCCAATCACTCTCCACTTTATACATCCAAGCAGGGATCGCTGAACCCAGAGATCAACAACTGTCCTGGTGTGGCTAGCCCCACTTGCTGTAGGGAAGCCTCTGCTTCCTGTATGCTGGGATTATAGGCGAGATGACACACCCTCATGGCTTTTAGGTGGGTTCTGAGCATCTTAACTCTGGTTTTCACTTGCTGAGCTCTTGTGTTCATGGGATGCACTTGTGTCGCCACGCCCCCCTGCTCCCACCGTGAAGTTGTTGGAAAGATATTTATTTATTTTTGTGTGTATATATCTCAGGTATGTGGTTGGGTGCTTGTGAACATATGTGCATGGAAGCCAGAAGGTGACATGCAGTATCTTTTTAAAAAGATTTATTTTTATTTAGTGTGTGTGTGTGTGTGTGTGTGTGTGTGTGTGAGAACATAAATGTGTGCAGTACCTGCAGAGGCCAGAAGAGGGCACCAGATCTTCTGGAGAGGAAATTGCAGGCAGATGTGGACCCATGATTTGTGCAGGGAGCTAAACTTGGGTCTTCTTCAAGAACAGCCAACGCTTCTGGCCACTGGGCCCTCTCTCCAGCCCCTGGCTGTCTTCCTCACTTGCATTCCACCTTAGACTTTTGAGGCAGGGCCTCTCACTGAGCCCTGAGGTCACTGATTCATCTAGACTGACTAGCCAGCGCTCACTAGGAATCCTCCTGTCTCTGACTTCCCAACACTGAGATTGCTCAAGTGCTTGCTGCTGGGGTCACCTTTTTACAATAGTGCTGGCATGATAGCTCAGATCTTCATGTTTGTCTGGAAAGTACTTTACTGAAAGAGCCATCTCCAAGCCCCCTTGTTCATCTTCTCAATCTCCTCTCTCTCTCTCTCTCTCATGCTGTATATGTACACATGTATATTTGTGTATGTGCCTCTGTGTGTGTGTGTGTGTGTGTCCAGAGGTTGACATTGCATCATTCTCTATCACTCTCCACATTTTTATTTGAGATGGGGTCTCTCACTGAATTTGAGCTCTGTTTCATCTAGGCTGGCTGGCCACAAGCTCTGGGGATCCAGCTCCCTCTGTCCTCCAGGGTTGGAATTACAAGTACAAACCGCTATTTATGTGGCTTTTACCTGGGTGTCAAGGATTCAAACTTAGGTCCTGATGCTTGTGTGATAGGCACTTTATCTACTGAGTCCACTTCCCAGATCCCTTATTCTTCCTTGTGCCTTGAGAGCTCGGGAAGATGGAAGATGGATATTGTCTTGGTTTCGACTGTCAGTGTGACACAGCCTCGGGTCACCTGAGAAAGGAGTCTCGATTGAGATACTATCCAGATCAGAGTGGTATGTGGGGATGTCTGTCAAGAGACTGCCTTGATTATTAAGTGGTGTAGTGGGATCCAGCCCACTGTGGGTGGCACCATTCCAATAGACAGTTGGTCCTAGATTGTACTAGAAAGCTAATGAAGCATGAGCCTATGAGCAAGCCAGCAAGTAGCATTCCTCCATGTGTTGTTTTTCTGCTGTATTTCCTTGGCCATGAGTGAGTTCCCTGATAAGAGGCAATGTCTCATGAAATGTCTTTCTTTTCCTACCTTGAATTCCTGCTCTCATTTATGATGAACTGTGACCTGGAAGTGTAAGTGAAATGAATCCTTTCCTTCCATAAGTTGCTTTTTGGTCAGAGTACTTTATCACAGGGAAAACAAAAACAGAAGGAGAATTGGACAGTTAGGAATCAGTAAGCCAATGGTTCTTAGCTATGGCATTTGGGGATCTGATCATTCATTGCAGTGAGGGTCTGCCCTGTGCATTACAGATGCTAAGCAGTCTCCCTGGCTTCTACACATTGTATTTTGGTATCTCCCATCCAATGTGGCAATCAAAACTATACTCTGGCACTGCCATGGGTCTCCTGATGGGCAGAGTCACCTCAATTTGAGAACTGCTGCTACCAAGACAACATCTACGTGAGTCCTTTCAACCATTCAGCCCTACGGCTCAATCACTTCCCACCTATCTGTCTTCTCCTGTGTGCTGCAAGAAAGGAACTGTTTCAGGTACTGGAGACTCACCGAGAGGAGTAGCTGAACCGTCATCACCCACACCCTCATTTGACAGAACATAAGGTAGGCTCTCATGGAGCCAAGACATGCATGGCTAAGCAGTGATTGCAATAGGCGCTGCCAAAAGTCTTTTCCTTTCTGGCAACTCCACGGTGCATTTCCTCAGCATGGAGACTAACTTGCTGCTCCTGGGGGAGGTCTCAGCCATAATCGGCCTCTTTGTTAATGAGTTTAAGCAGTCAAAAAGTTTTCTTTGCAATTCCCTGACCAGCCTGGGCTCACCTGCTCCTAACAAGCACAGAGTTCTCATCCCTAGAGGCTACCCCAGATGAAATGGAAAGCCAATTACTCCAGCCCTGTGGGGAGGAGACCTTGATGGGTGTTCCTGAGTTGGCTGAGTTCTCACCCTTGGGAAGCCATCAGGAGTTTCAACTTAATGAGACATGTCTTCACCTTAGAAGAGTGGTGTGTTGTGTTCATCTAAACTGATTTGGTCCTCTTGGAATTTCCAAGTGAGAGCAGGTGAGAGGAATCTCACCGGGCATTGGGGGCTTCAGAGAACAGTTTGAAGTTTGCTGCCATCAGCCCTGGGGTGTTTGTGTCGTGTTCTTTGAGTTATCACATCTCTCTGTAGATACTATGTTAGTCATCCCAGGTATCAATACTGAAGATGTTACATTGGTGTTAGAATGATTTCTTAGACACACACACACACAAATACCAACTTCTCTCAGTCCTGTGACTTTAGTTACCATTGAAGTTCTTTAAAATAAAACAACAACAAACAATGTTTATTGTCCAATTCCAATGGAAATTCTTGGGATCTTGGTTTAGAGTCATTCTCCACAGTTATTCCAATTGCCCGGTTTAAACAAAAAGCAACTACCTATCTAGAAATTTCATGATTGTTCTTCAAGCAGAAAATATTAGGATTTAAAATAAAAACTCCAAGGTGTATAGTATACAGATTGACAGACATAAAATATATACATTGGCAGAAGATAAAGAGTAGCTAGACAGAAAACAGAAAGATAAATAGTAGATGGTAGATGACAGATTATTATATAACTATAGGTAAATATGGGGCACAGATAAACATCGTGTGTTCACTGTTGCCATTGTGTGTTATTTCTGTTATTTCTACCACCTCAATGGCATGAGTCTCTAAGTTCACTCCACACCACATCTTCTTGTGGTTTGGCCACAGCACTATGATTCAAACAGGATTTTAAAAACTACCATTCAGGTTTTTCCTTCTCAGAAAAGCCCCTCAAGGTCATGTTACCATGCTGATCTTCATATACAGCCCACACAATTGGGGTCCTATCTTGAAGTTCTAAGTCTCACTAATAAAAGAATTTAACAATGAACTAAAACTGAAGTCCAAGGTCGATTTTATTAGAGTTTAAAAGAAAAACCCCAGGGTAGGCAAGGTATAAAACTCTCAGCAGCTTTCTGTAGAAGGCAGGAAAGAAGAAAAAAAAAGCAAACAAGAGCATGCCCTTCCAGACATATGGTGGATATGCAGTTACATAGTTCGGAGAATTTTAGAGACAAAGAAAGCCCAAAATGTTGGGGGAATCCAGTGTTAAAGGAAGCTTGCTTAGAAAAGAGATAAAAAGAAAAGAAGTCATGTTTTTCAAAGCAGTCATACTGTGAAACAACATAGTTGCCTCCTTGTAACCTGCTGTGATAGTTCTAGGGATTCTGGGGGAAAAAAAATACAAGATCTCGTTTGAGGACTAATTATTCCGCCCATTTCTTCAGTGCCACTCAAGGTAAACCCATCTTCGTGGAGATGTCCCTTGACTTGGTGATTGACCCAGCCCAACTTAAATGTTATATTTTCACCCAATCAAAAGATTCAGATTATTTTTTGACAGGGAGGAGTTTTCTCTTAATGGGTGTGGGCTTTTACTGCTAACAAATACCCACATCATATATTATAAAGGACTATAAGACTACAATAAGGAAATAGCAGTGCCTTAGCCACTGTTCTATTTTTATTGAAAAGCACCATGACCATGATGACTCTTATAAAAGAAAGCATTTAATTGGGGGCTGGCTTACAGTTTCAGAGGTTTAGTCCATTATATTCATGGTGGTGAGCATGGTGGCACGCAGGCAGTCATGGTGTTAGAGAAGTCAAGATTTCTACATCTGGATCCACAGGCAGCAGGAAGAGAGAGATGCTGAGCCTGACTTGAACATTTGAAACCTCAAAGCCCATGCCCAGTGACACACTTCCTCCAAGGCCACACTTCCTAATCCCTGTCAAGTACCGCCACTTGCTAAAGACTACACATTCAAATATATAAGCCTATGGGGGCCATTCAAAGTTTATGAAGTAGGAATTACATTTTAATAAATATTTGTAACAATAAATGGAGGAATTGTTTAGTGGTTAAGAATGTTCTCTGTTCAACCGTGAGGACCAGAGGTTGGATCCCAGCACCCATGTGATAAACCATGTATCCCACACATGCCTGTGACCTCAGTTCCAGGGACATGCAGATTGCTGGGGCTTGCTGGCTTCCAGTCTAGGTGAGAAAACACAAGCTCCAGATTCAGGGACAGACTCTGCCTTAAAGGATAAAGGAGAGGGTGATAGACAAGGAAATCTGTGCTCTTCCAGTCTGTGCATGCATGTATGTGCACACACCACACATACATGTGCATGCATGTATGTGCACATAACACACAAAGATGTGCACACATGTATGTGTACACCCCATGTATATGTGCACACACGTATGTACACATGCCACACATACATGCACATGCATGTATGTGCGCACACACGTATATGTGCACGGATGTATGTGCACACACCTCACGTATATGCGCATGTACTTGCATATACACAAACAAACATTTAAAAATAGCCGTGATCACACACCCTTCAGAATGACATGGCAAGGAAACCATGTGACGGGAGGAAGGGCAGCTGGTCACTTCATCTACAGTCAGAGAGAGGAGTGCCCTCTTTTTTTCTTTTTATTTAACTTGGGATCTGAACCCATAGATTGGGTTTTCCCAACTAAATTCACCCATTATAGAGACATCCCTCACAGATAAGACCAGAGTTTTGCTTCCAAGTTGATACTAGATCCTGTCCAGTTGATAATCAGTATAAAACATTGCGCTGTGGAAATGTAAGCTAAAATAAAATAAGATGGGGTTTTTTTTTTGGGCCATAGGATGACTATGACTTTAAAAACTATCAAATTGATCATAAAAATAAAAATTGATTCTCATACACACATAACTCATATGTATATTGATAAAGCTCATTCATACTGAGTTGAAAAATTTCCCAGGAATAAAGTGCCCACACCCATTGATTCAGTCATTCCAATTTATTGGAAAAATCTGTGCCTATATACAAAGAGGGTATGTTTTATCTTATACACTGATACCAGGTATAGTTGGGGAGACAGTTCAGCGGTTAGGGCCCTTGATTGCAAGCATGAGGACCAGAGAGTTCAAATCCCCAGAACTAGGTAAACAAGGATGGGTGTGGTGGCCTGCTTGTAATTCCAGCCTCAGGGGATTCCCCAGAGCAAGCTTTCTGGTGATTAGCTGCATGGGCCAGCTTTGAGTGGGAGAGACCCTGCTTCTGTGGTTAAGGAGGAAGAACAGTTGATGACGATGATTCTAGATATCGACTTGAGGTCTCCACAGGCATGCATATGCATACAAAAACATACGCACACAGGTGTCCAAATACACAAAAAATATATAACATGTATACATATACATGTGTATATATACTCACAGATACACCATACACATAGCTAAAAATTGAAAAATAAAATAATAATAATAAGATATAAGAAAAAGCACAAAGATCAGTAAGGTATATGATTATCTACTGTAATCAATAAGAAAATGTCTTGAAAATGAAATACTATTTAAAAGAACAACCAAACTCAAGGGTAATGACAAACAAAAAACACACTAAATTATAAAGAATTTGTTGAACATACTTAAAGATATGTAGCCTAAGATGTTAGTATTTAAAGACTTAATTGATGTATACATGAATAAACATATATACCTAGGATGTTTATTTTAAATATTTATTTTTTTACGTGTGAATGTTGAGTACCTTCATCTATCCTTCCCCACTTATTTCTTTGAGGCAGGGTCTCTCCCTGAATCTGGGTCTTTCATTTTCTCCGCTAGATGTGGTGATATATTGTTTATGACTTATTAAAGCTCGCCTGAGGATTCAGAAAGTAAAGTCAGGTCAAGCTATAGAAATCGGGCAGTGGTGGCATACACATTTATCCCAGCAGCCAGAAGCTAGGAGGTAGTGGTACACACCTTTAATCTTAGGACTCAGGATAAAGAGGTAGACGGATCTCTGTGAGTCCAAGGCCACCTAGATTTACACAAGAGTGATCCAGTTTTAAAGAGAAACAGCCCACACAAAGATGATCTCATCACCTGGGATCACACTCCTTTAATCCCAGTACAAGAGGGGTATAAAAGATGGGAGCAGGGTCTTCAACAGTCAGTATCAGGCATTAATTCTCCAGCCGCATTGACGATAGGAAGACATTAAGTCTCAGGATTCTACAGGCACACTGAGGAGAGGCAGCAGGATCAGTCCATTCAGCTTGAGGTAATGAGTGATACGAGCTAGTGGCCTACTAATCTTCAATTTGAAGTTTGAACCCTGATATCTGTCTCTGGGTCTTATTTATTGTGCAATGGCTGAGACCAGAAGCCAACAAGCCCCAGTGACCACCTGTCTCTGCCCTCCTAACATCTGGGGCTACAGGAGTGCACAGGATCCCTGGATTGTTTTATGGGTGCCGGGATCTGAACTCTGTTCCTTGTGATTGTGCAGCAAGAGCTCTTGGCCAGTGTATCATCAGCCCATAACCCAAGATGCTTGGGAAAAATGTAAGAATGCCGGTTGCAGAACCAATAGCCTTGGCCAAAAGGTTGAAAACAGACTAAGAGTCCACTGACGTGAGAAGGGACACTTTAATTTTTTTTATCTACAGTGTGGAGCTATGTGAAGCAGTCAAAAAATATTTCTACATGAGATTCCTATTCAATATCTGTCTGAGACCATTTTCAATGAGACGTACCTATAAAGGCAAAATAGTAAGTGACATAATGTCCATGGCCACTGAGTATTATCAGAGTGTCCGAGGAAGGTCCCAGCTGGAGCCAGCACTGATCTCCGGCCTGCCAAAGAGCCTCATTCTCAGAGCTCAGAACCACCACAGAACACAAGGTCCCAGAGGTGAGCCTGGGTAAGCTCCCAAGAGAAGCAGAGAGCAACATCTCAGAGGCGGAGCTATGGTTCAGAGCCAACCTCAAGGACAGTAGTAGACCTGGCCCATTCCCAAGGCTGTCCTTGCCATAGCTTAAAAAGTGTGGGTTCGTCCTTGACTGAAGAGCTCCCATTTTGGATCTGCACCCAAACAGCCCCTCAGGGAATTGGCCTCCCACTAGCCCAGGGCAGCGTCAAATAGGCTTCAGCTTCACTTCCTGCATGGGGATAGTGGTCAACAGCCAGGTAGGTCGCCCTGCTGCAAATTTCTAAGCAGCTGTCATTTTGTGCCTGGGATGTCTGAGGCAGCAGAGGCGTGCACATCTTGGGTTGTGGGGGTGGATCAGCCAAGGCTTAGCCTAGCCTGTCCATAGCAGTGCCAAGATAAAAAAAAGGAAAAATCCTGCTTTAGAGAGAACAAGGAAGTCATTTGTTCTGAGCCGAATGACCATCACACAGGAACACGGATTCAAAATTATCATTTATACTGATGGACGTGTCCCCTCTGTGGAAGTTACATAAATAACTTTATAGTCACAGAAGTGAATCAAATGTGGATTTATCCGATAGGTATAGAGAATATATAGGTATATATAGAAGGCATATATATATATATATGCATATATAGAAGAATCTCTTCCATAGGGTTCAGAAGCTAGGCATCTTCTGGGATCTCCATAGAACCTAAGACGTTTTGTGGAGTTGTTTATTTGAGGCAGGATTTCCTAGGCTGGACTCAGTCAAATTCACTGTGTAGCTGGGGCTGGCCTCAGTCAAGTTCACTGTGTAGCTGGGGCTGGCCTCAGTCAAGTTCACTGTGTAGCTGAGGCTGCCCTCAGTCAAGTTCACTGTGTAGCTGAGGCTGGCCTCAGTCAAGTTCACTGTGTAGCTGACTGAGGCTGCCCTCAGACAAGTTCACTGTGTAGCTGAGGCTGCCCTCAGTCAAGTTCACTGTGTAGCTGGGGCTGGCCTCAGTCAAGTTCACTGTGTAGCTGGGGCTGGCCTCAGTCAAGTTCACTGTGTAGCTGAGGCTGCCCTCAGACAAGTTTACTGTGTAGTTGAGGCTGGCCTTCAACTCTTGATCCTCTCACATGTATTTCCTGAGTTCTGGAATACTTGGCCTTGTAATTCTTTCTAGTAAGGAAAATGTTGGATACAGAGTTGATACTATTAAAAGGGCCTAGAGATAGACTACAATAGCTGGCTCAAAAGAGCCTGCAAGACTTCACCCATCAGTCTTGGTCTAAGGCTCTGTGGGCTCTTGAAAACCCAATTGGCAGAGTGCCTAATATGTATGCATGAAGCCCTGAGTTTGATCTCCAGTCCTGCATAAAACCAGGCACAGTGGTGCGTGTCTCCAATCCCTGCACTTGGGAAGCTAAAGGCAGGAAGATCAAGAGTCTAAGAACACTCTAAGTTAGTAAGTTCAAGACCAGCCTAGCCACAGTGAGTCCCTGTCCCAAGGAAACATCATTACAGGGCCAGCAAGATGGCAGGTGAAGACACTGCTGCCTAACCTGAAGCAGAGCTCAGCCCAGGAATCTGCATGGCAGCGGGAGAGACCCCAGGTTGTCCTCTGACCTTCATAGGTGCTCCGTCACGTGTGTGTGTGTGTGTGTGTGTGTGTGTGTTTGTGCGCGCGTGCGCACACGCAAGCTCACCTTACACATAAATAAATAAATGCAATAAAAGATTAAAACCCATTGTATTGCAGATTGAAAAGCAAGAGGACAGATCAGCCAAGCATCTAGTGGGTGGTGGGGCTGGGAACCCTGAACACTCCCGACTGTTCTTGGTAATAATCTGTGGATTATTCTCGAACTTTCTCTTTTTTCATCGAAAGATCCTGTCATTGGAAGGGAACCCAACAGTCCAATAACAGAAGTAAGAAGCATACAATTTTCTCTAGCTGAAGGAAAAAGGTCATATTCCCCACAAGTCAAGATGCCCACATCCTGGAGGTCCCCAAAGAGTAGTGGGAGCAGAGAGAATGGCCTGGCCAGCCCCTCTCCTGCAGATGAAAAAAAAAACAGGCTGTGATAACAGCTCAGTGAAGAGTCACCTTTCTGCACACCGGTCACAGGGAACACATTCACGTGCAAATCTCACAGCTTTCCCAAAGGACAGTGAGGGTAGAGGGTGGATACTGTACCTCTTCATATACATACATACATATATATATATGATACACACATATATAATCATTTTACTGTGTTTGGGAGAGGTACGTGTGTACCACACACATATGGAACATGGAAGTGAGTTGAGTTTGTGGAAATCATCTATCTCTCTCCACTTTGTGGTTCCCTGGGATTGAACTCAGGCTGTCAGGCTTGGCAGCAAGTGCTTTTTTCCCAGTGAGCTACCTCACTAATCATTTTGCACCCCCTGGAATACCAACATGCACTTCTGTCTCTCTGAGCGGTCACACATGAAGCCTTGTCTGATGATACCACTGAAATCAGCACAGTCCTTATATTCACGCCTGGAATCTGTCTCATTCAGATGCATGCATCCTGAAGAGGGTTAGGGTTGTGGTGGAGGGAGGGAAGAAGGGAGGGAGGGAGGGAAGGAGTGAGGGAGGGAGGTAGGGAGGGAGAGAAATAACAGGGAGCCTCCTGAATGAGGAGCAGATGATAGTCTTTTTGCTTAGCACTTTTACTTCTGGGTAGGACAGGACAACCAGAAGATCACAACAAGCTGCTGGCAGGATTCCAGTGAGTCTTGAAGAGGTCCTGGTCTGGGTCTCCCAGCCAGACCAGGGGAGCAAGCTGAGAACCCCTGGGAAAGGGAGAGGCAATGGGATGGAGTTGTGGCGTTTGGCAGTCTCCCTACTGGGTGACTAGAGTGGATGGAGCCCATGGAGGAGAGCCTGAGCCATACTATGTGTGTGAGTAATAGAGATAATGTCTAGGTGCAGCTTGCAGCAGGGGATGCTGGGAAGTAAAGAGAAGAGTCAGAAATCATCTCCCAGTTGTTTTTTTTTTGGGGGGGGAAGAAGGAGTAGATACTTAGACCTCAAACTGCATGTTCTACTTAAGAAGCCATGGACGAGCCGGGTATTGGTGGTGCACGCCTTTAATCCCAGCACTCGGGAGGCAGAGGCAGGCGGATTTCTGTGAGTTCGAGGCCAGCCTGGTCTACGGAGCGAGTTCCAGGACAGCCTCCAAAACAATACAGAGAAACCCTGTCTCGAAAACAAACAAAACAAAACAACCCAAAAAAGAAGCCATGGAGTTGCCTAGAAACACGCATGGAAGGCTGGGGATGTGGTTCAATTGACAGAGCACTTGCCTGGTATGATGAACCCCTGGGCACCGCCTACACTAGGTATGACCATGGACACCTGTGACGGGCAGGTAGAAGGAAAGGGTGTTTACCATCGTCCTCAGCTACACAGTGACTTTAAAGCAAACCTGAGTTATACGAGATTCTGTCTCAAATGGCGGGAAAAAAGATAGATGAATGTGTGATAAATAGTTTTGCAAAAGAGCATTAAACTAATGGAGGCCATAGGCAGACTCAAGCATATTCCCTCAATTGCTCTCCCTCTTATTTCTTGAGACAGGATCTCTCACTGAGCCTACGAGTGGTAACTCAGCTCCCTGGACCGTCCAGCAAACCTGGTGTCTCCACCCCACCAGCGCCGGGATTACAGCTGCATGGCACTGGGCCAGCTTTGCTTTTTTATGTGGGTGCTGGGAACCAAACTCAGGTCCGAGTGCGTATGTAGCAAGCACTTTACAGCTGAGCCACACGTTGTAACTCACTGACAACCTATGAGAGTCAAGAGATTTTCTTTACAGACGTGGGACTCGCAAGCCTCACTTGGGCAGAATCCTCATTTTTCCAGTCTCCACCATTTCCTGATGCATTCCACCCAGCTGGATTCTCTTACGTGTGTCGTGTCTCTGTGGGTATTTGAGTTTGGGATTTCAATGGGAGATAAGGAACATTCTCTCCAGAGGCAACTCATCCTTTTAAAAACAGGTTTTAGGCTGGGCAGTGGTGGTGTACACCTTTAATCCCAGCACTCGGGAGGCAGAGGCAGGTGGATCTCTGTGAGTTCCAGGTCAGCCTGTTCTACATAACGAGTTCTAGGACAGGTTCTAAAGCTACAGATAAACCATATCTTGAAAAAACAACAACAAAAAAGCAAAAAAAGATTTTAATACATTCTTTTAAAATTTCATATCTTGATTATATCAACTCATTTCCCCCTCCATCTCCCTCCCAGAACCACCCCCATCTTCCTCACAACTTCATGTCTTTTTTCTTTTATAACTGTTCATTTATTCTGACCTATTAAGTCATATTAGTGCTACCCATATGTACATGGTTCTGGTGCCATCACTACAGGGGTGTGACAAACCTATCAGTCACCATATCTCGAAGAAAAGAGACTGGCCAACATAAACTACCGTTAACTCCTCAGGTAGAGGTGGGTGGGATCCCGGGAGTCCCTCCCACCCATGCCGAAATTACACCCGGCTTGCGTAGGTCACCACAGCTGCGGTAGGTTTGCAGTGTGACAGCCATGTCATGGTCAGGGACAGCCTTTGGGAGCACCCCTTCTCTATCCTCTGGGCTCCTACATCCTTTTGTCCCCTTTTCCATGGTGTTTCCTGACAACTGAGAGAGAGTTGATATAAGACGTCCCACGTATGGCTGGGCGCTCACGGCCACTTATCCCCAGTGCTTCCAATTAAATGGCATCTCTGCATTCAGCTCTCCGCTGCAGCAAGAAGTGTCGTTGACCGAAGCTAAGACCGGAAATGCCTCACCTCTTTTTTTCTCCCTTTCCTCCCAGGTCCTTGCTATGGTTGCCTGTTCTCTCTGCGCACTCTCCCTTGTGCCGATTTTCCGGTGACAAGCCATGGCCAACCTCTCTGCAGTGTCTGTGTTCATTCTCCAGGGCTTCTCCACCGTCCCCGCGTTACAGCTGCTGAGCACTGGCGCCTTCCTTCTCGTATACCTGGCTGCGGTTCTGGGGAATGTCTCCATCGTGGTAGCCGTGACGTCCAACGCCCGCCTGCACACCCCCATGTACTTCTTCGTCAAACACCTCTCCCTGGCGGATCTCTGTTCTACAACCACCACCCTGCCCAGGGCCCTGGTGGCTACCATGGCAGACACTAAGGAGATTTCCCTCCCGGCCTGCGTGTCCCAGCTCTTCGCTTTTGTCTGCTTCGGCTCCCTCGAATGTTTCCTCATCACCTCCATGGCTTTTGATCGCTGTCTAGCCATCTACAGGCCCCTGGTGTATGGGGCCACCATGGATGCTCAGACTTGCGTCTCCCTGGTAGCGGTGGCCTGGGTCAGCGGGCTCCTCTTTTCCGCCTTCCACACGGCCAACACTTTCTCCTTGCCATTCTGTGGCCCCGGGGTGATCGACCACTTCTTCTGTGACATCCCCCCGCTCATGCATCTGGCCTGTGGTGACAGCGCGGGCCGCGAGGCCGTGGGCTTTGCAGTCAGCGGCTGCATCATCATGACCTGCTTCGCCCTCACCTGCCTGTCCTACGCTCTCATCGTGCGCACGGTGGCCCGCATCCGATCCTCGGCGGGCCGCTGGAAGGCCTTCTCCACGTGCTCCTCCCACCTGGCCACGGTGCTCCTGCTTTACAGCACAGGAAGTTCCGCTTACATGCAGCCCGCCGCCCACTACTCCCCTCTCCAAGGGCGCGTGGCTGCCGTGTTCTACTCTGTCCTGGCGCCCGCACTGAACCCACTTATCTACAGCCTGAGGAACAAGGACATGAAAGACGCTCTGAAGAAGGTCTACCCACAGGTGCCACCTTGGAACCTGGCATTTAGACACGGGGATGGCCAGAAGCCTACTAGCACCAAATTCCCCCTGTAGCCACGCAGAGACCATCAGAAAGGCCACCGTTGCTGTCGAAAATAGTTATCGGCCATTTGGGTTGCTTTTTGTGTGTGTGTGTGTGTGTGTGTGTGTGTGTGTGTGTGTGTGTGTGTGTGTGTGTGCCACGTGTCCATTGGTTGTTTTATTTCCTTGGCCGTCCACCTTCTAGTGTCACATTTCCTCCAGACTGAAACGTGTAAACTCAGGAGATTCACCAAGGCCCTTGCCAGAGGTTACACAAATGGTAAACCTTGCACTGGGGCCTCCAGCAACAGCTTTCCTGAGACACTGCCCATGCTTGAGGGAAGCTGCCCAAGCCACTCACATTCCCCTATGTAACACCACAACCATGATGCTCTAATTCAGTCCAATAAACCCATTGGTCGCCAAGTGAGACTTGGAAGGGAATCATTGCTTTGTCCTTCACTGCCCTGACCTGGGTGAGCAGGCATCTCTGTGCCTCTTCCTAGGAAAAAATGATGCACTAGATATTCATATATTTTAAAAAATAACTAGCTCCCTGATTTTGTAAAAGGGGTTGTGGCTGGCTTAAAGCATGCAGTGGGGTCTACTGAGGAATGCTTATTAGGTATTTAAATATCTGGATTCCCTGGCAATGCCAAAGTAGCCCTATTCCTGAGACGTTTGGGGTTTCAAAAATGAGAAATGTAAGGGAGAGCTTGCTTTATAAGAACCACACACTGGGGCTGGAGAGATGGCTCAGCAGGGAAGGTCATTTGGTGCTCTCCCAGAGCACCAGAGTTTGAGTTCCAGCACCCACAATCAGGCAGCTCACAACAGTCATAACTCTAGATCTAGGGGATCCGATGCCCTCTTCTGACCTCTACAGGTACTGCAGTCAGGTACAGAAACACCCCCACACACACACACATTCAGTTCATACAGAAACATACATATACACGTAAATATGAATTCTTTAAAAAGATACACACCTAGGGGAAAAGACTGGAGGGATAGCTAAGAAACATATGTGACCATATAAGGTGAAACACACATAGGAAAGCTGGACCACATACAAGGTTAATGTCCTATCCCTAGTGCTGAGACTAAATGTAACCATGTTAGTAACCAACCAGACAATTTGGCTTGGCAGGTAAAAGTGTTGGCTGCCAACCCCTGGCAACTCAAGTTCAAATCACAGGACACACAAGGTGGGTGGAGAAGTGAGCCCTGAACATTTCCCCCTCACATGCACACACGTGGCTTCACACAAATAAACACACAGAGAGACACTATACACAGGTGCAGAATGTACCGCAACAAACCAAAAGGCATTTTAATTAGATTTTAATGTGGACTAACAATCACAGCCATCATATCTTTATTTATTTATTTATTTATTTATTTTCCGTCTATGGTTTGGCTCTTTTTTTTTTTAAGTTTAAATTTAGATTAGAAACAAGGTTGCTTCACATGTCAGTTCCAGGTACCTCTCCGTTTCCCTGCCCTCCTCCCGTGCCCTCCCACCAAGCCCCCAATATCCCCTCATTTCCCCAGGGAGGGTGAGGCCTCCATGGGGGTGTCCATAGTCTGTCATTTCATCCAGGACAGGGCCTAGACCCTACCCCAAGAGTTCAGGGTGAGAGTGCATCTCACATGGTTGGATGGGAGTCCAAAGTCCATGTGTATACTCAGGATGAATACTGACCTACTACCCAAGGCTCAATAGATTACCTAGGCCTCCTCACTGACACCCACATTCAGGGTGTCTTGATCAGTCCCATGCTGGATTCCCAGGCTGATGCCTGGGATTCAAGAGTTAACCCTTGTCAGGTCAGCTGTTTCTGGGGTTAAACCAGCCCAGTCTTAATCCCTTTGATCATCAGTCCTCCCTCTCTGCCACTGGATTTCTTGAGTTCAGCTCAGTGCTTAGCCATGAGTGTCTGCCTCTTCTTCCATCAGCCACTGAATGAAGGTTCTGTTTCCCAGACTCTCTGGCCATGGGATTGTAGGCTGGCACTCCCCAGATCTATGTCTAAAATCCATATATGAGAGAGTACATGCCATGTTTCTCTTTTTGTGACTGCGTTACCTCACTCAGGATGGTTTCTTCTAGTGTCATCCATTTGCCTGCGAATCTCAGGATTCCATTGTTTTTTTCTGCTGAATAGTACTCCATTGTGTAAATGTACCACATTTTCTATATCCACTCTTCAGTTGAGGGGCATCTAGGTTGCTTCCAAGTTCTGGCTATTACAAATAATGCTGCTATGAACATAGTGGAACAGACATCCTTGTTGTATGAATGGGCATCTTTTGGATATATGCCTAAGAGTGGAGTTTCTGGGTCTTGTGGTAGGTTTATTCCCATTTTTCTGAGGAATCTCCATACTGATTTCCAAAGTGGCTGACCAGCAATGGAGGAGTGTTCCCCTTTCACCACATCCTCTCCAGCATAAATTGTCATTGGTGTTTTTGATTTTAGCCATTCTGACAGGAGTGAGATGATATCTCAGAGTTGTTTTGATTTGCATTTCCCGGATGGCTAAGGATGTTGAGCACTTTCTCAAGTGCCTCTCAGCCATTTTAGACTCCTCTATTGAAAATTCTCTATTTAGTTCTGCAGCCCACTTTTTAATTGGATCCTTTGGTGTTTTGGAGACTTGCTTCTTGAGTTCTTTGTAAATTTTGGAGATCAACCCTCTGTCAGATGTGGGATCAGTGAATATTTTTTCCCATTCTCTGGGCTGCCTTTTTGTCTTGCTGTGTCCTTTGCTTTACAGAAGCTTCTCATTTTCAGGAGGTCCCATTTATTAATTGTGGATCTCACTGTCTGTGCTACTGGTGTTATGTTCAGGAAGCTGTCTCCTGTACCAATTCGTTCAAGGGTACCACCCAATTTCTCTTCTAAGAGGTTCAGTGTGTTTGGATTTATGATGAGATCTTTGATCCATTTGGACTTAAGTTTTGTGCATGGTGATAAACATGGATCGATCCGTATTCTTCTACATGCCAGCCTCCAGTTATGCCAGCACCATTTGTTGAAAATGCTTTCTTTATTCCATTGTATATTTTTAGCTTCTTTGTCAAAGATCAGATGTTCATACGTGTGTGGGTTAATATCAGGGTTTTCAATTCGATTCCATTGGTCTACCTGTCTATTTTTGTGCCAATATCAAGCTGTTTTCAGGACTATAGCTCTGTAATAGAGCTTGAGGTCAGGGATGGTGATGCCTCTGGACGTTGCCTTGTTGAACAGGGTTGTTTTGGCTATCCTGGGTCTTTTGTTTTTCCATACAAAATTGATTATTGTTCTTTCAAGGTCTGTGAAGAATTGTGCTGGGATTTTAATTGGGATTGCATTGAATCTGTAGATTGCTTTTGGCAGGATTGCCATTTTTACTACATTGATCCTACCTATCCAAGAGCATGGGACATCTTTCCATTTTCTGAGGGCTTCTTTAATTTCTTTCTTTAAAGATTCAAAGTTCTTGTGATACGGGCCTTTCACTTGTTTGGTTAGCGTTACCCCAAGGTATTTTATGTTGTTTGTGGCAATTGTAAAGGGTGATGTTTCTCTGATTTCTTTCTCAGCCCTTTTATCATCTGTATATAGTAGGGCTACTGATTTACTTGAGTTGATCTTGTAGCCTGCCACTTTGCTGAAGGTGTTAATGAGCTGTAAGAGTTCCCTGGTAGCTGGGCGGTGGTGGTGCAAGCCTTTAATCCCAGCACTCTGGAGGCGGATCTCTGTGAGTTCGAGGCCAGGCCGACCAACAGCCTCCAAAACAATACAGAGAAACCCTGTCTCATAAAACCAAAAAAAAAAAGTGTTCCCTGGTAGTGTTCTTTGGGTCATTTATGAAAACTATTATATCATCTGCAAATAGTGAAAGTTTGACCTCTTCCTTCCCAATTTGTATCCCCTTGATCCCCTTTTGTTGTCGTATGGCCTTGGCTAGAACTTCAAGTACAATGTTGAAAAGGTATAGAGAGAGTGGACAGCCTTGTCTTGTTCCTGATTTTAGAGGAATTGTGTTGAGTTTCTGTCCATTTAGTTTTATGTTGGCTGTTAGTTTACCGTATATAGCTTTTATTATGTTTATGTATGTTCCTGTTATCCCACATCTCTCCAAGACCTTTATCATGAAGGGGTGTTGGATTTTGTCAAAGGCTTTTTCAGCATCTAGTGAAATGATCATGTGATTTTTGTTTTTCAGCTTGTTTATATGGTGGATTACATTGATGGATTTTCATATGTTGAACCATCCCTGCATCCCTGGGATGAAACCTACTTGATCGTGGTGAATGATTGTTTTGATGTGTTCTTGGATCTGATTTGCCAGTATTTTATTGAGTATTTTTGCATCAATGTTCATGAGGGATATTGGTCTGAAGTTCTCTTTCTTAGTTGTATCTTTGTGTGGCTTGGGGATCAAGGTTATTGAAGCCTCATAGAAAGAGTTTGGCAAAGACCCTTCTGCTTCTATTGTGTGGAATACTTTGAGAAGAATTGGTATAAGCTGTTCTTTGAATTTCTGGTAGAATTCTGCACTGAGGCCATCTGGACCTGGGCTTTTTTTGGTTGGGAGACTTTTGATGACTGCTTCTATTTCCATAGGGGTTATAGGTCTATTTAAATTGCTTATCTGTTCTTGATTTAGTTTTGGCAAGTGATAGCTGTCCAGGAAGTCATCCATTTCCTTTAAATTTTCGAATTTTGTGGAGTACAGGTTTTCAAAGTATGACCTGATGATTCTCTGAATTTCCTCAGAGTCTGTTGTTATGTCCCCCTTTTCATTTCTGATTTTGTTAATTTGCATGTTCACACTCTGCTGTTTGGTTAGTTTGGACAAAGGTTTGTCTATCTTGTTGATTTTTCTCAAAGAACCAACTCTTCGTTGCATTGATTTTTGTCAGTGTTTTCCTAGTTTCTACTTTGTTGATTTCAGCCCTCAATTTGATTATTTCCTGGCGTCTACTCCTCCTGGGGGAGTTTGCTTCTTTGTGTTCTAGAGCTTTCAGCTGTGCTGTTAATTCTCTAGTATAACTATTCTCCAGTTTCTTCATGTGAGCACTTAGTGCTATGAACTTCCCCTGTAGCACTGCTTTCAAAGTGTCCCATAGGTTTGGGTATGTTGTGTCTTCATTCTCATTGAATTTTAGGAAGTCATTATTTTCTTTTTTTTATTTCTTCTTTGACCCAGGAATGGGGCAGTTGTGCATTATTCAATGTCCATGAGTTTGTAGGGTTTCTGCAATTGTGTTGTTGTTGAATTCTAATTTTAATGCATGGTGGTCTGATAAGATGCATGGATTTATTCCAATTTTTTTGTAGCTGCTGAGGTTTGATATGTTGCCAAGTATGTCGTCGATTTTTGAGAAGGTTCCATGTGGTGGTGAGAAGAAAGTATATTCTTTTTTATGTGGATGAAATGTTCTATAGATGTCTGTTAATCCCAGTTGGGTCATTACTTCTATTAGACCCTTTGCTTCTTTGTTGAGTTTCTGTCTGGTATTCCTGTCTAGTGGTGAGAGTGGTATGTTGAAATCTCCCACTAAAAGTGTGTGGGGCTTTATATGTGATTTACGTTTTAGTAATGTTTCTTTCACGAATGTGGATGCCTTTGTATTTGGGGCATAGATGTTCAGGATAGACACTTCATCTTGGTGGATTTCGCCTGTGCTGAGTATGTAATGACCTCCTTCATCACTTTTGATTGATTTTATTTTAAAGTCTAATTTGTTAGATATTAGGATTGCTACCCCTGCTTGTTTCTTGGGTCCATTTGATTGAAAAATTTTCTCCCAACCTTTAACTCTCAGGTAATGTCTGTCTTTGAGGGTGAGGTGTGTTTCTTGTATGCAGCAGAAGGAAGGGTTCTGTCTTCGAATCCATTCTGCTGGTCTGTGTCTTTTTATGGGTGAGTTAAGGCCATTAATGTTGAGGGATATTAATGACCATTGATTGCTCATTCTTCTTCGATTTGGAATGGTTGTTGTTGGTGGAATTATGTGTGGAATTTCACCTCTTTGTTCTTTTGGCTGTTGGTAGAGAGGGATTCTCTAATGCCTATGTTTTTCTGGTTGTAGTTAACTTCCTTGGGTTGGATTTTTCCTTCCAAAACTTTCTGTAGGGCTGGGTTAGTGGATATGTATTGCTTGAATCTAGTTTTGTCATAGAATATTTTGTTTTCTCCATCTATAGTGATTGAGAGCTTTGCCGGGTATAGTAGTCTGGGCTGGCATGCATGGTCTCTTAGTGTTGGTAGAATATCTATCCAGGACCTTCTGGCTTTCAGAGTTTCCATGGAGAAATCAGGTGTAATTCTGATAGGTTTGCCTTTATATGTTACTTGGCCTTTTTCCTTAGCTGCTCTTAATATTCTTTCTTTATTCTGTATATTTGGGGTCTTGATTATTATGTGGCAAGGGGACTTTTTTGTGGTCCACTCTATTTGGTGTTCTGTAAGCTTCTTGTACCTTCATTGGCATGTCTTTCTTAAGGTTGGTAAAGTTTTCTTCTATGATTTTGTTGAATATGTTTTCTGCCCCTTTGAGACGGTTTTCTTCTCCTTCTTCTATACCTATTATTCTTAGGTTTGGTCTTTTCATGGTGTCCCATATTTCCTGGATGTTTTGTGTTAAGGATTTGTTGGATTTAAGGTTTTCTTTGGTTGATGAATCCATTTCTCCTAATGTATCTTCAACACTTGAGATTCTCTCTTCCATCTCTTCTATTCTGTTGGTAATGCTTGTATTGGTAGTACCTGACTGTTTGTCCAGCTTTTCTATTTTCTGCCTTTCTTCAGATTGTGTTTTTTTAGTGTCTCTATTTCAGTTTTCAACCCTTGCAGTGTTTGCATTGTTTCTTGCAATTTTCAGTTTATCTTTTCGTCCATTTGTTGCATTTTATGAATTTTTTGGTTTGTTCTTTCTTCCATTTCTTGTATTTTTTGGTTTGTTTTTCCTTCCATTTCTTGCATTTTTGGTTTGCTTTTTCTTCCATTTCTTGCTTTGTTTCTTCTTCCATTTCTTGCATTTTTTGCTTTGTTTTTTCTTCCATGTCTTGCATTTTTTGGTTTGTTTTTTCATCCATTTCGAGGATTTTCCTATATCCTCTTTTAGGGCCTCTATCATTTTCTTGATGGTGCTTTTAAGGTCATTCTGTTCTGCGTCGTTTGCATTGGGACGTTGGAGTCTTGCTGGTGTGGAGTCTCTAGAATCTGGTGGAGTCATATTTGCTTTTCTGTTGCTGAGTGTGTTTTTGTATTGTCTCTTTCCATCTCTTCTTCTAGTGGTGCAGAAAGAGCCCTTACTGGTCTGGTGGTTAGGGACCAGAGTTCCTTCTGGTGGGTGCTAGCAAGTCCAATAATCGTTTTTGGTTTTTACAAGACAGGGTTTCTCTTTATTGTTTTGGAGGCTGTCGGTCCGCCTTCTTCCATTTCTTGCATTTTTTGGTTTGTTTTTTCTTCCATTTCTTTGAGGGATTTCCCAATATCCTCTTTTAGGGCCTCTATCATTTTCCCAGACAATCCCCAGGCACTGGAACACAGGCCCGGATGCAGGGCCTGTTGTATCTGGTCCCAACGGAACAGCTGATCCCCTGGTCTCCCTCGCCACCATATCTTTATAAAAGCAGAAAAATCATGTATACATTTACAGCACAATGATTGAAGACTCAAATATATAAAAATTACAAAGAATGCTGATGTAAGACAAATTAAGTAAAAAAACCAAGCAAACAAACCAAAAGCCCAGTGGTCCAAGCTGGGTCCTGCACTATGCAATATGACCTTATCTGTAAAGGCTAAGAGCCCTGCTGCAGCTCCTACCCAGGGTCCCGGGGGTGAAATGCTTCTCAGAGGTGAAGGAGGGGGTAAGGGATTTCTATAGTAACTTCTCACACAATCTGGGGGTCATGCTCTTTATTGCCAGAAGGAGAAAGATGAAGGTTGAGACCATTTGAGGCTGATATAGGAATAAATCTATGGGATCATGTTCTATTGGAGCAATGGGAAATCCTGACTAACATTCCTCCATTATCTGACATAAACCATAAACAAAATCGTGTTTATGGAAAAGATGTGGTAAGGCACTATATAAAATTGACACTAATGATCCATGCTGTACAAAAACAGAATACAGTTGCCAAACTCACAGAGGAACCAAAAGCCCTACCTTTAAAGTGGCTAAATGATGAACCTGTCTGGGCAGGGCAATGGCCTATAACCTATGAGAAGCTGGAGGCCATAGACACTCTAGTTCAGGAAGAGCTAAATGCTGGACATATTGAAGAATCTACCAGCCTTTGGAATTTTCCTGTATTTTTTATTAAAAAGAAATCTGGAAAACGGAGGATGTTTACAGACTTGAGAGTGATCAATAAAGTAATTCAGCCACTGTGCTCTCTACAGCCTGTAATGCCCTTACCTTCTCTGATACCTAAAGAGTGGCCTATTATAGTTATTGATTTGAAGGATTGCTTCTTTACTATACATTTAAAAGAAAGGGATAGGGAAAATTTTGCCTTCACGTTACTTACAATAATTCTCAGCTGCGTAAGAGATATCAATGGAAGGTCTTGCCACAGGAAATTTTAAATAGCCCCATCCTATGCCAATATTTTGTGCAAAAATATAATTTGTAAACAGTTTCCATAATCCATAATTTACCATTATATGGACAATTTATTGTTGGCTGATTCAAAGGCAGAGATATTACAAAAAAAGTTTGAGGAAGAAAATTTTGCCTTGCTGGGGATTACAAATTGCCTGTGAAAAATACAAAGAGGAGATTCTATCAATTATTTAGGATATAGAATAGGTCTACAGAAAATTATACCACAAAAAGTACAGATCAGGAGAGATTGATATTAAACTCTTAAATTTACTAGGAGAGATTTCCCAGCTATAGACAATTATTATTGGAGTAGAAGGGTAGGAAAGAGAATACTAGAGGCACATGTGGACTGTGTTCATCCAAAGCTTGACTGCATTCTGTTTATAGTACCACCTAGGGAACACCCTTCAGGGATTTTGATGCAGAGGGAAGACATCATAATAGAATGGATATTTCTGCCACATAAATAGAATAAAAAATTAAAAACATATCTGGAAAAGACTTCCTATTTTGATTTTAAAAGGAAAATTAAGTGTTCATCAACTGACAGGAATGGACTCAACAGACATTAAAGTACCTTTAACTAATGAGGAAATTCTGTCCTTATGGAAAGATAATGAACATTAACAAAGAGCTTGCAGTAACGTTTTGGGAATGATGAGCAACAATTATCCCAAAAGTGAAAGAATACAATTCATAAAGAAAACCATTTTGATCTTTTGAACATTGTAAGGAAAACACCAAATTCTGGAGTCCCTACATTCTACACTGATGCAAACGAATCAGGTAAGGCAGGTTATAAATCATGAAGTATAAGTAAAGTGGTTCCCAGCTCTTATAACTCTTTATGCCAATCTCATGGTACTTAAGGATTTTACAGAACCTCTCAATTTAGTTACTGACTCTCAATAAGCAAAGAAAGTGGTCTTATACATTGGAACTGCTGAATTTATTTCTGATGATACAGAATTAATGTCATTGTTTATACAATTACAAGAAATAATCAGGAATAGGACTCATCCTATAAGCATAACACACATCAGATCCCATACGAGTCTGCCAGGTCCTCTAGCTCAAGGCAATGATGACATTCATTGTTTATTAATAGTAACTGTGTGGGAGGCCTTAGCATTTCATAAAAAACATCCCATGAATAGCAAAGGACTTTTCCATCACTTGGCAACAAGCTAAGGATATAGTAAAAAAAATGTCCTACCTGTCCCTTCCATAATCAAAATCCTTTATCAGCAAGTAGTAACCCTAAAGGTATACATAGAATTGAAATTTGGCAAATGGATGTGTTTCACTTTGCAGAATTTGGAAAATTAAAATATGTGTACCATACAATAGACAGAATTTCAGGATTTCAATGGGCAACTGCTCTGAGTTCTATAAAGGCTGATTCCATTACTACACACCTATTAGAGGTAATGGCTATAACAGCACAAATAAAAACTGACAATGCTCCAGCATATGTCTCCAGTAATTTGAAACAGTGTTTTAAATATAATAACATAAAGCAGGTTATTGTATACCACACAATCCTACAGGACAAGCAGTTGTTTAGAGGTCTAATCACACCTTAAAGGAAGTGCTCTCTAAACAGGCAGGGGGAACCAAGACCCTCCCCCCCAAACAGATAACATAATGCTTTACTAACCTTAAACTTTCTTAATTCGGTCTGTTGCTGGACTGCCTTCTGTTTGCCTCCCCTAGGGGGCTTCTGGTCTGGTTACTGCTCGAAGGTGGACATGCCCAGGTAGGCCAAGCCATCCAAAGTCTGCCGACCAAGTAACGCTAGTGCCATCTTGACCCACGGGAAGAGGTGGGCTTGGTCCTGTCTGTTCTGTGGCCACCTTCCACTTGCCCTCCTAGGGATCTCCTGGCCTGGGGACTGCATACAGTTGGACCTGCCCCCTGGCAGACCAACTCATCCAGAGACTGCCAACATTGTAGTGCTAGTCCCGCCTCCACCCACCGGGAGAGGAAGTGTCTCAGACCCACCTACACCCACCGGGAAGGTCAGCAGAGTACTGGACCTGCTTGCACTCACAGGAAGAGAACGTTGGAATCATACTAACCAGGAAGGGGAGAAACCCCACCTGCACCCACTGGAAAAAAGGATGAGAAGACGAAAGTTTAAGAACACATTCAACAAAGAAAGACCAATATGACACCACCAGAGTCTAGGGATTCTACACCAGCAAGACCTGAACATCCCAACACAAATGAAGCAGAAGAGAACAACTTTAAAAAACAACTTAATGAAGATGTTAGAGTCCCTCAAAGAGGAAATGAGAAAATCTCTTAAAGAAATGGAAGAAAAACAAAAAATACAGGAAATAGAGGAAAAGACAAATCAAAAAAATCAAGAAATAAACAAATCTATTAAAGAAAGCAAGAAAAACTAAGAGAAAAAACAACAAATGAATGAAACAATTCAAATAGGCCAAGGCTTGAAAGCTGAAATAGAGACAATTAAAAAAAACACAGTCTGAAGGAATGCTGGAAATAGAAAAGCTGGGCAAACTGTCAGGTACTACAGATACAAGCATAACCAACAGAATACAAGAGATGGAAGAGAGAAACTCAGGCTTGAAGGTACACTATGAGGAAATAGAGTTATCGACCAAAGAAAATCTTAAGTCCAACAAATCCCTAACACAAAGTATCCAGGAAATATGGGACACAGTGAGAAGGCCAAACCTAAGAATAATAGGTATGGAAGAAGGTGAAGAGCTTGGTCCACCTATGCCCTCTGCTTGGGTTGAGTGTGGGTTCCGCTCAGGCCCAATTTCCCCCATCCCCATCCTGGAGCTTTCTGGGTCTGCTCAGCATGTAGTAAACCTGCCTCAGCAGGCTGGGCCATTTGGAGTCTGCCTGTATCTCAGTCTTAAACACCCCCCATGCCCTATGCTTGAGGTGAGTGTAGGCTCCACTCAGGCCCAATGACCCCCACCCCCTCCTTGAAGCTCTCTGGGTCTGCTCCCAGTGTAGTGGATCCGCCCTGACAAACTGAACCATCTAGAATCTGCCCACACTGCAGTTGGAAACCCCCTATGCCCTCTGAGTGAGACTGGGCCATCCAGAGTTGCTGACATCGAAGACTTGGCCCAACTCCACCCACCAGGACACGAGAGGAGAGGGGGAGACTCCCCTCCACTCACTGGAAGAAGGGATGGGAAGACAACAGCATAAGATCACATTCAACAACAGAAAGACCAATATGACACCACCAGAATCTAGGGACTCTACACCAGCAAGACCTGAACATCCCAACACAGATGAAGCAGAAGAGAAGGACCTTGAAAACAACTTTATGAAGATGATAGAGACCCTTATAGAGGAAATGAGAAAATCCCTTAAAGAAATGGAAGAGCTTCTGCTGCCCTGTTTGGAGCCACCTCTGGGGACTGTGCACTGTGGATCCCATCTTGGTGGGTTCCAGCCCACCCAGAGACTGCCAGAGCCCTAGTCCTTTTCTCTGCCCACAGGCCAAGGTAACCGTGTGCAGGGAGAGTCTTATGTTGGGTGTGGTCACAGGTATGTAGAAGGTACGGGGGATGAAATAGCGGACGGGAAAAGAGACATGCTCTCTCTTGGGTTCCGGTCGGGTCTCGGAAGGCAGCGAGCAGACCTTGGGTTCTCGGCTTCTCATTTATTTAGACTTCTCTCTAAATAAATATCATATGACATCCCTACGCTGTGTAGCTTAATTTTCCTCAATATCTGGTGTCAGTACCCAGGCTCCCCTCCTCCAGGTCTGTGCACCTTGGCACCGTTCCAAAAGCGGCTGCATAAACCGCTTTGCTCTCCGGCAGCTCCGCCACCATAACCCGGTGCTGAGTACATCGTTCCCAGAGACCGGCAGTTCTCCTGCCCGCTCATAAATTAATGGTTCCTACCGCGTGTGTCCTGTGCCTGCTGACTCTCTGCTCTCACTCGCTCAGACAGGCCACTACCTCAAGACACATGTGGGCTCCCCTATTGCTGAGTTGTATCCTAATGCTAATGATTGGCTTCATAATCCATATAATATCCTGGAAGAGAGAGCTAGATAATAAGGTAAAGGATGAGAAAGTTGTGCAAAGTGTCGGTAAATTAGAGACACAAATTCAGAATCTTGAGGACAATGGGAAAATGACAGACAGGTTGAGCAACTTAGAATGTAACAATGGCCACCTAGGAGACAGGATTGGATCCATTACTGCTTTCCCTAATGGCCCAAATAGGATCAACTCAGGATGACATTACCAGCCTAGCAGAAACAACTCGTTCCATGTCCGATGACTCCATTAATAAAACTCAAAGACTGGAACTTCAGTTTGGAAAACTTGCAGAAAAAATACATTCCATGCCTGAGGATATTGACCAGATAGTAGATAGAACATTGTTTCTAAAAGGCAACTTACATGCCGTTCAGACAATATTTATGAATGAGAATATTAAATGTTTGGAATCACGTATAAATGATGAATCCAAAAAATTGACCCATTCTATGAAGTCCTTAAAAAAATTTTTAACCCAAAAAGTTCAAGCACTCAGACAAACAATGGTGAATAGGTTGCAGGTCTTAGACAACCTCCAATCAGATACATCAGAATCAGAGATAATGGCAACAGGTCATGAAAGAGGTTTACCTACACCTCTAAGACACCAGGACGACCTTCCTAAGGTTGTTATGCCCTCTCCAATGGTTTTTCCTGCATCTACGACTGAAAAACCAGCAACAAAAAAATAGACAAATGGCTTTGTTGCTTAGCAATGGTAGCCAATACAGATGAATGACCTGAAGGAAATCAAAGAAGCCATTGTTTCTTATAGTCTTCATATGTCAGAGAGCTCCTGAACTCATGGGCAACTACGAATACGGTGACCCCTAAAGATTGGAGCCAATTGATTTCAGTGGTGCTCGAAAATTCATCTCAAATACAATGGAAGGCTTTAGGGAGGGAAGAGCAAAAGCCCTCGAGGTTCAAGGCTTAAAGAAAGGTTATGAATCTCCCCAAGATAAGATTCTTGGTTAGAGTGCTTATGCTGACACAGACTCAGACTGCATATGATAAACACCTCTTGTCTTTATGCTATACAACAGTTCAATAAGGTTCACTGAATTCTTCAAAGAGTGTCCAGAGCAGTAGAACTACAGTTAACTGATTTAGATTTTAGGCAAATACTTACACATATTTTGGTAAACTTTTATTCAGGATCACAGACCTGGATTAGCAAACAGGATAAATAATAAGGTGATTATTGGCTTTTTAAACATTGGAGATGATATCACCATCATAACTCAAAAATCCTGGCCTTCAAGATGGCCCCTACAAGAGGTAAATGTTCAATTCTTAGGGATTGGAACCCTATCTCAAGTAAAACAAAGAACGAGATGGATTGAGTGCATGGGGTCAGAAGGAAAAAGAGGAAGATTGAGGCCATATGTCACAGACATTGCTTTAAATCTCTGGTGTCGTTATCTAGTGTAACAAAGGAATACCTAGATTAACATTCCTCCACTATCAGAAATGAATCATAAACAAGCTAGTGGTAGTAGAAAAAATGTTGTAAGACACTACAGAAAATAAATACCAACCATACAGGCTGTATAGAAAACAGAATACAAGTGCTAAACCTACAGAGGAACAAAAAGCCAACAGATGAACCTGTCTGGGTAGGGCAATGGCCTATGACCTCTGAAAAACTAGAGGATTTAGAAAAGCTGGTTCAGGAACAGCTAATTGCTGGACATATTCAGGAATCTACTAGTCCGTGGAATTCTATATTTATTATCAAAAAGAAATCTGGTAAATGGTGATTGTTCACAGGAGAGATTTATCAGCTATGGATAATTATTGGAGTAGAGGCACATGATTTAAAACACCTAAAATGGCCCTAAAAGGAGACAAGGACTTAAATAGTCCATGAATTTTATCAGCCGAGGCTGAATGAGAATTAGAATGGGTAGAAAAGAGAATACTAGAAGCACATGTGGACTGTGTGGATCCAAAACTAGACTGTGTTCTGGTTATGTTACCATATAGAGAATACCCCTCAGGGACTTTGATGCAGAATGAAGGTATCATATTAGAATGGATATTTCTGCCACAAAAACAGAATAAAAAAATGAAGATACATATAGATCTCTGATTTGATTTATAAGGTAAATTAAGGCTTTCCAACTAACTGGAGGGACCCAACAGAAATTACAGTACCTTTAACTAATGAGAAAACTTCCTCCTTATGGAAGGATAATGAATATTGGCAAAGGGCTTGCAATAACTTTTTGGGAGCAACGGGTAACAATTATCCCAAAACATAGAGGATCAAATTTATAAAGCAAACAATTTTGATCCTTCCATGTATTGTAAAGAAAACAACAATTTCTTGAGTTCCTACATTCTACATTGATACAAACAAATCAGGAAAAACAGGTTATAAATATAAGTAAAGCAGTTAAAAGTCCTTATAATTTGATAAAAAAGGCAGAGTTGTATGTCCTTCTCATGGTACTTATGGATTTTACAGAGCCTCTCAATATAGTTACTGACTCTCAATATGCAGAGAGAGTCGTTTAACTCAGAGACTGCCGAATTTATTCCTGATAATACGGAATTAACTTCATTGTTTATAAAATTGCAGAAAACTATAAGAAATAAGACTCATCCTACATATATAGCACACATCAGATCCTATACAGGTCTTCCAGGTCCTCTAGCACAAGGTAATGATGAGATTGATTGTTTATTAATAGTAAGTGTGCTAGAAGCTTCAGAATTTCATTTAAAAAACACCATGTTAATAGCAAAGGCTTAAAGAAAGATTTTCTATCACTTGACCACAACCCAAGGAAATAGTAAGAAACTGCCTCTTCATTCCATATTCAAAACCCCATTACCAGCAGGCAGTAATCCCAAAGGTTTGGCAAATGGATATGTTTCACTTTCCAGAATTTGGAAGTTTAAAATATGTGCTCCGTACCATAGACACATTTTCAGGGTTCCAATGGGTTACTGCTCTTAGCTCTGAACAGGCTGATACCATTATCACACATATCTTAGAGGTGATGGCCATTATGGGTATACCTGCACAAATAAAAACTAACAATGCTCCAGCATATGTCTCCAGCAAATTGGAACAGTTTTTCAAATATTATAAAATAAAACACATAACTGGCATACCATACTGTTGGGGAAGTCCTGTGCATTTGTCAATAAAGAATAAAGCACTGTCTAGCCAATAGGGAATCTAGATAGGAGGGACTAGGAGTCCAGAAGGATTCTGGGTAGGAGAAACACAAGGAGCGTCAACATGTAACGCCATGGGGTAGGAAGCCTGGAACTATTCTCCGGTAATAAACATACTTAGATTAACAATTATGGGGTAAATACTTACGCCAGAACTAGCCAGTAAGAAACAAACAAGGCCAACAGCTTCATAATTAATACAGCGTCTTGTGTGTTTATTTGGGGACTACAATGCAGCAGAGCCCAGGAGGCTGGCGGGGGATAAACCAAAGCGGCTAGCAAAGAAAAAGCTTCTCTTTACACCATACAATCCCACAGGACAAGTAGTGGTTGAGAGATCTAACCATACTTTAGAAGAAATGCTCCATAAACAGCCAGGAGAAACAAAGACCCTCAAACACAGATTACATAATGCTTTATTAACATTAAACTTTCTTAATGCTAATGAAAAAGGAAAAACAGCTGCAGAAAGACACTGGATTACAGGAAAAGCTTCTGAACTAAATCAGCCAGTGTATTTAAAAGATGTTATGACCTCAGTCTTGAAACCAGGAAATGTGTTATGTTGGGGAAGAGGTTTTGCCTTTGTTTCCACAGGAGAAGAAAAGCTTTGGATTCCACCGAAATTGATCAAGATTCAATGTGAATAGGAGAAACCTTGGGAGGAGGAAAGATGACAGCTCATTAACAAAGTCATATTCTGTGAGGTGTAAGGAGTCTTCACAAAAGGAAAGGTGTTTGGTTTTTGTGTTCACAGGAAAACCCATCTCCAAACAGCAAAAAGATTCTGAACATGTAGATACCTAAACAAGGGAAGATGGTTACCCAAAGAACCATCAAACAAAGAAGAATCTAATGTTTGGTTTCAATGTCTGTTTCTCTTTACTTCCTAATACTCTTTTGGCCCCAATTAACTTAAACCATATCTGGCTTTGGAGGTGGATTTGGCTATCCTCCTCTAAATTCAAGCATGTTGATGAATAAAATTCAGAGTTTCTGTATTATATCAAGGAGCCAATTGATGTAAGACAGAAGAATACAAAATCTAGGAACTGTCATCTGTTTATACTCGGTTCTTTCTCTGTAAGTCTATTTTCCCTCACATTTAACATCTCCCTTATTGTTACCTTTCCTAGTATGCATACATGTAAAAGTTGAAATTTCTAATTTGACATTAACATTTGAGTTTTCCATAGAGAACAAGGAATTTTCTAACAGCAATTCTTCAAACACTTCGGAAAGAAAACAGGCCCCACTTCATCGATTCCACCTGATCTGACTTGATGTATCTGAACTGACAAGTACCACCCTGAAATTGGTTTGGGAATACATCACTCTACACAACTCCAGACTAATGAACTGATATGGTGCACCTTCTACGACCTGGGCAGAGCCTCAGACAAGAGCTTCAATCAACATTAGAACTTCAGTCAAGAACTTCAATCAAATATCTCCTGTCAAACAGGGACTGAGTACAAATGTAGCCAGTCAACTTGAGACTTTCACTACACAAACATTTTCTTACCACAGAATCCCATGAGGTTATCGTTGTCCCATTTCAGCAAGAAGTAATTCTGAGAATTTCCCTACTGTTGACATTACACCATTAGTTTTCAATTATTTAGGGTTGGGATTGGAAGGAGGCATTCGGACTTGGGCATCTCTTTCAGATAAGCTTAAGGTTTAGATCTGATAGATATGTTTAAGATAGGATATAGTTAGATTATAATTTTTATCATATTCTATGTATATATACTTGATATAATTATTTTTGTTTTAAGTCTAAATGTTTTCTTTAGACTAAAAGGAGAAATGTAGGGAGATATCTAATACCCATAGTGCTGGCCACGACCATTTGAGTGTGGTCAAAAGTATGTAGAATGTAAGGGGGATAAAAGAGCTAGGGGGAGGAGACTCTCTCCTTTTGGGTTCCGGTTGCATTCTGGTCATGTCCTGCAGCAACGTGCAGACCTTTGGTTCTCGGCTTTCTTGGCTTCTCACGAAAGTGATTTCTCCTTAATAAAATATCTTAGGAAATCCTTATTTTGTGTAGCATAATATTTTAGTAATAAGAAACACTACTATCAGAGAGATATAGAACATTGCATCCAATCACAAAAGAAGATACCTTCTTCTCAGTGCCACATGGAACCTTCTCTAAAATCGACCACATACTTGGCAACAAAGCAAACCTCAACAGATAAAAAAAAGAAAAAAACACTGAAACAACCCCCTGTATCTTATCAGACCACCATGGCTTAAAGTTAGGAATCAACAACAACACAAATTGCAAAAAGCCTACAAACTCATGGAAATTGAACAATGCTCAACTGCATCACTACTGGGTCAAGGAAGAAAGAAATTGAAGGCTTTCTAGAGGGGCTGGAGAGATGGCACAGAGGTTAAGAGTACTGGCTGTTCTTTCAGAGGACCTGGGTTCAATTCCCATCACCCACATGGCAGCTCACAACTGTCTATAAATCCCAGTGGAGGGAACCTGGCATTTTCACATAGACATTTATGTATGTGAAACACCAATGCACATAAATAAATAAAAAGTAAATAAATAAATAGATAAATAAGGCTTCCTAGAATTCAATGAGAATGAAGGCACATACCCAAACTTATGGGATACTTTGAAAGCAGTTCAAAGAGGAAAGTTCATAGCACTAAGTGCCCACATGAAGAAACTGAGGAATAGTCACACTAGAGAATTAATAGCAAAACTGAAAGCTCTAGAACAAAAAGAAGCAAACTCACCCAGGAGGAGTAGAAGCCAGGAAATAATAAAATTGAGGGCCCAAATAAATAAAGTAGAAACAAAGAAAACAATACAAAGAGTCAATAAAACAAAGAGTTGGTTTGGGACTGATCAAGACCCCCTGAATGTGGGTGTCAGTGAGGAGGCCTAGGTAATCTATTAAGCCTCGGGTAGTAGATCAGTATTTATCCCAGGAATATAAATGGACTTTGGACTCCCATCCAACAATGAGAGATGCACTCTCACCCTGAACTCTTGGGGAAGGGTCTAGGCCCTGCCCTGGATGAAATGACAGACTATGGACACCCCCATGGAGGGCCTCACCCCCCCCTGGGGAAATGAGGGGATATTGGGGGGGTTGGTGGGAGGGCATGGCAGGAGGGGAGGGAAAGGGAGAGGGACCTGGAATTGACATGTGAAGCAACCTTGTTTCTAATTTAAATTTAGATTTAAAAATAATATATATATATAAAATCAACAAGACAGACAAACATTTATCCAAACTAAACAAAAGGCAGAGACAGAACATGCAAATTAACAAAATCAGAAATGAAAAGGGGAACATAACAATGGGCACTCAGAAAATCCAGAGTACAGGAAAACCTATACTCCACAAAAATGGAAAATTTAAAGGAAATGGACAATTTCTGGATGGATATCACTTACCAAAATTAAATCAAGAATAGTTAAGCAATTTAAATAAACCTTTAACCACTAATATACTCAACTTTATATGGAAAAACAAAAACCCAGGATAGCCAAAACAACATGGCATAATAGAGGAACTCCTGGAGGCATCACCATGCCAGACTTCAAGCTCTACTATAGAACTATACTAATGAGAACAGCTTGGTATTGGCACAAAAATGGACAGGTAGACCCATGGAACCGAATTTAAAACCCTGATGTGGACCCACACACCTACGAACACCTGATTTTTTATAAAGAAGATAAAATTATACAATGGAAAAAAGACACCATCTTCAACAAACGGTTCTGGTATAACTGGATGCAGGTGTTTAGAAGACAGCATATATATCCATATCTAACACAATGCACAAAACCTAAGTCCAAATGGATCAAAGACCTCAACATAAACCCAGCCACACTGAACCTCCTAGAAGAGAAAGTGGGAGGTACCGTTGAACGAATTGGTACAGGAGACTACTTCCCGAACATAACACCAGTAGCACAGACACTGAGATTGGCTATTAATAAATGGGACCTGCTGAAACTGGAAGCTTCTGTAAGGCAAAGGACACCAGTAGACAAGACAAAATGGCAGCCCACAGAATGGGAAAAGATCTTCACCAACCCCACATCTGACAGAGGGTTGATTCCAAAAACATACAAAGAACTCAAGAAGTTAGCCACCAAAACACCAAATAATCCAATTAAAAAGTGGGGTACAGAACTAGAGAATTCTCAATAGAGGAATGTTAAGAAGAAATGGTTCAACATCCTTAGCCATCAGGGAAATGCAACTCAAAACAATTCAGAGATACCATCTCACACCTGTCAGAATGGCTAAAATCAAAAACACCAATTTCTGGCGGAGCATTGGTGGTGCACGCCTTTAATTCCAGCACTTGGGAGGCAGAGGCAGGCGGATCTCTGTGAGTTCGAGACCAGCCTGGTCTACCGAGCAAGTTCCAGGACAGGGTCCAAAACAATACAGAGAAACCCTGTCTCGAAAAACAAAAAAACAAAAAAAAACAAAAACAAAAACAAAAACCAACCAAACAAAAAACTCCACCAATTTCAGTTTATGCTGGAGATAACGTGGAGAAAGGGGAATGATCCTCCACTAGTGGTGGGAGTGAAAACTTGTACAGCCACTTTGGAAACCAGTATAGCAGTTTCTCAGCAAAATAGGAATCAGTATATCTCCACCAATTTCATGCTTTGGCATATACCCAAAGGATTCACATTCATACCACAAGGACATTTGTTTATCTATGTTCATAGCAGCATTATTTGTAATAGCCAGAACCTGGAAGCAACCTAGATTCCCCTCAAATGAAGAGTGGATAGAGAAAATGTGGTACATTTACACAATGGAGTACTACTCAGCAGAAAAAACAATGAAATCTTGAAATTCACAGGCAAATGGATGGCACTCGAAGAAGCCATCCTGAGTGAGGTAACCCAGTCACAAAAAGACAAACATGGCATGTACTCTCTCATATATGGATTTTAGACATAGAGCAAAGGATAACCAGCCTACAATCCAGAGAAGCTAGGAAATAAGGACCCTAAGAGAGACATACATGGTCCCCTAGAAAAGGGGAAAGGGATAAGAGCTCCTTAACAAATTGGGAGCATGGGTGAGGGGGGGAGCCAGGAAGGAGAAAGAGGAGGGGAAAAGAGGTGGGGGAGGACATAAGGGACCAGAAAGGTTGAGTCAGGGGAAGAATAGAGGAGAGCAAGAAAAGAGATACCGTAATAGAGGGAGCCATTATAGGTTTAAAGTGAAATCTGACACTAGGGAAATGGCCTGAGATCAACAAGGATGACCCTTCTAAGAATCTAAGCAATAGTGGAGAGGCTACCTTAAATGTCCTTCCCCTATAATGAGATTGACAACTCGCTTATATGCCATCCTAGAGCCTTCATCCAGTAACTTATGAAGGGAGAATCAGAGATCCACAGCTGAACACTGAGTTAAACTCCTGGAATCCAGTGGGAGAGAGGGAGGAGTGATGAGCAAATGGGTCAAAACCAGGCTGGGGAAAACCACAGAAACAGCTGACCTGAACAAGGGGGGAGCTCATGAACCCTAGTCTGACAGCTGGGGAACCAGCATTGGACTGAACCAGGCCCCCTGGATGTGGGTGTCAGTTAGGAGGCTTAGATAGTCTATGGGGCCTCTGGCAGTAGAACCAGTATTTATCTCTAATGCACAGACTTTGGAAACCCATTCCCCATGGAGAGATATTCTCTCAGCCTAGATACACAGGGGAGGGCCTAGGCCCTGCCCCAAAGGATGTGACAGATTTTGATGATTCCCCAATGGAAGACCTCACCTTCCCTGGGGAGTAGATGGGGGGTGGAATGTGGGGATTGGTGGGCAGCATGGGAGGATGGGAGGGAGAAGGAATTTGGATTGATATGTAAAATAAGAAAGTTTCTAATGTTAATAAAAATTTATATATAAGAGAAACCTAACAGGACCTACCCCTAGCTCATTAATTCTGCAGTATTCCCCGTCAGTCTGGTGGTACGTAATGCCTACAAACTTCTTTCCACTGTACTTTCCAGGGACCTCTCATTTCTCAGTTCTGGATCTCAAGGACACTTTTTTCTCTACCTGTCTCTGCTCTGTCTCAAAATATCTTACCTGGACTGACCCTGACACTCACCTCTCCACACAGCTCACCTGGACTGTCCTATGCCAGGGATTCCACAGCAGCCCACACCTATTTGGACAGCCCCTAGCTTCTGACTTACTCTCTCTGTCTCCCCAAAATCTCAACTCATACAGTATGTGATGATATTCTACTTTATAGTCTGTCCGTAGAACTAGCCAAAATGACACCTCTGCTCTTCTAAATTTCTTGTCCAGCAGGGAGTATAGAGTCTCACCTTCCAAGGTCCAACTGTGCACTCCTCAGGTCACCTACTTGGGACTAACTATTACCCAACTCTGAAAGCCACCACTTTAGACAGGAAACACCTAATCTGGTCTCTTGTAGTCCTCACTACTAAAAAAGAGATTTTTATTGTTCCTAGGAATAGCTGGCTTCTTCCATTCCTGAACTCCCTCTTTTACTCTCCTGGCTCACCCCTTATATGAGGCAGCCCTTAGACCCGCACATGAACCTCTATCAATCCCATTACTCAGCCCTTTCAAAAGCTCCAACAGGCTCTCCTCCAAGCTGCGTCTCTTCATTTTCCAGAACTAACTCTTCCTTTCTCCCTCTGTGTAACAGAAAGTGAGGGACATGCCCTTGGGGTCGTAGACTACCAGCTGGGAACTTCCTTTGCACCTGTAACATACCTGTTAAAAAATAGACCTAGCTTCTGCTCGCCCCCTCCAGGATATCCTGGGCTGGGAACTGCAGCAAACTCAACTCACCCCGGAGGACCAAGCTACCAGGAGCCTGCTGAGAGAGCCTGACTATACTTGCCCCCACTCAGGGCAGAGGGCAGAAGGCAGAGGGCAGAGTGCAGAGTGCAGAGGGCAGGGCTCCCACCCATCGGGAGAGGAAGTGTCTGAGACCCATCTGTACCCACTGAGAGACCCATCAGTGAACTGGACCTGCTTGCACCCACCAGAAGAGAACCTTGAACCCATACTCACCAGGAAATGAAGAGACCCCATCTGTACACACTGAAAGAACTATACAAGAACAAATTCAATGACAGAAAAAGCAATATGATGCCACCAGAGTCTAGGGACCCAAAACCAGCAAGATCTGAACATCACAAGACATATGAAACAGAAGAAGATGACCTTAAAACCAACTTCATGAAGATGATAGAGGCGTGGACAAAGGTACGGGCACAGGTGAGGATAAAAGGAAGCGAAAGAAAAAGTACGCTCTCTGGGAAGACTGCCACACTTCTGAACTTTCAGCTTGTGTGTGAGTTCTTTCTCTGGTAAATAAATATATTACATTCCATATTGCATTGACCTCCCTCATCAAAAGACAAACCAAACATTACAAGAAACAATTCAAAGAGTGCAAGGGTTGAAAGCTGAAATCAAGATAATAAAAAAAAGACACTGTCTGAAAGAATGCTGGAACTAGAAAAGGTGAGTAACTGATCTGGAACCACAGATGCAAGCACAACCAACAGAATACAGGAGTTAAAAGAGAGAATATCAGGTGTTGAAGATTCACTAGAAAAATTAGATTCATTGACCAAAGAAAATTTTAAGTCCAACAAATCCCTAACAGAAAATATCCAGGAAATATGGGACACCGTGAAAAGACTAAACCTAAGAATAATAGATATAGAAGAAGGTGAAGAAGCCAAGCTCAAAGGGGCAGAAAACATATTCAACAAAATTATAGAAGAAAACTTTCCCAATTTAAAGAAAGACATGCCAATGAAGGTACAAGAAACTTACACTTGCCACAAACAACATAAAATGTTTGGGTATAACGCTAACCAAACAAATGAAAGACCTGTACAGTAAGAACTTTGAGTCTTTAAAGAAGATACCAGAAAATGGAAAGATCTCCCATGCTCTTGGATTGGTAGGATTAACATAGCAAAAATGGCAATCTTTCCAAAAGCAATTTACAGAATCAATGCAATCCCCATCAAAATACCAGCACAATTCTTCACAGACCTTGAAAGAACAATAATCAACTTTATATGGAAAAACAAAAGACCCAGAATAGCCAAAACAACCCTGTACAATAAAGGAACTCCCAGAGCATCACCATCCCTGACTTCAAGCTCTCTTATAGAGCTATAGTCCTGAAAACAGCTTGGTATTGGCACAAAAATAGGCAGGTAGACCAATTGAACCGAATTGAAAACCCTGATATTAACCCACACACGTATGAACATCTGATCTTCAACAAAGAAGCTAAAAATATACAATGGAAAAAAGAAAGCATCTTCAACAAATGGTGCTGGCATAACTGGATGCTGGCATGCAGAAGACTGCAGGTAGATCCATGTCTATCACCATGCACAAAACTGAAGTCCTTTTCAAAGACCTCAACATAAATCCAGCCACATTGAACGTCTTAGAAGAGAAAGTGGGAAGTACCCTTGAACTAATTGGTACAGTAGACCACTTCCTGAACATAACACCAGTAGCACAGACACTGAAAATTATCCCGATTTGGAATTCTGGCCTCTCTCCATTCAGACAACAGTCCTGAGTTCACCTCTCAGATCTCTCAAACCTTACCTAAAGCTCTCAACACGCACTGAAATTTTCATATCCCCTATCACCCCAGTCCTCAGAAAAGAGAGAACGAATTAACTGCTCTTTAAAAAATATTCTTGTTAAAACGTCACAGGAAGGAGCTTCAGGTCCAGAGCAGTGTCATTTGGAGGCTGGAATCCCAGCTTGGAGGCAATGTCTGAGGGAGGGAGCTCAGGCCTGGAGCAGTGTCAGAGGTAGGCCTGAACTTCAGCCCCAGAGAAGCAGCTTCAAAAGTTTGAGCTTCAGTCCCTTTAGGAGAAACTGCAGCCAGCCTACCCAAGTCGCAGTCACCGAGGTCCCTTACACTTCAGGTGAGGAGGAGTCAGACTGCTTATGCCAAGCAGTGACCCTCAAACCACGGTGTTCAACCCCTCTTACTCCCCCTTCCTGCCTTAACTCCTCTACCCCAGTGGCAGGAATTTTATGCCCCCATTTGCCCCAATGTTCACCCCCACAGCACCCTCCCCCCCACTGTCTCCCCAGCCTGTGTTGTGGCATCTGTCCTGCCCCCCCACATGCCATGTGGGTGTCCAATCATGGCCTTCCCTGTTAACGTGGAATCGAATGCAGTCAATCAACCATGGGTGCCCTTACTAACCTTTCTCTTATCCATAAGGCTGATAACGAATCTGGCCCAGATGCTCCCTACTTTGAACAAGTTCTTTGACAATGGGCTATGCAATTACAAGCACATTATGACTGGTATCATCTTCTTAAGGCTGTTTTGGAATCTGTGGTCTTCCTTAACTGGCACTCTGCCTATGATGATCAGGCCAAGGCACAGGCCTGTCTTAACCTCCACTATGGGCTTGATACAACACTAGACATGCTCACCGGGCTTGGCCAATATATTGATCCAGGGTCCCAAACTACCATTGGCCAATATGTCTATTTCCAATAGGTCTCAGAACTGGCATTTAAGGCATGCACTCACAGAGATCCTTCTGATTATTTCTACAACTTTGTCCAACAATCTGGGGAGTCATTTGGCAACTTCCTCACACAGATCACCAAGACAGTGGAACATAGGGTGGATTCAGGCCCAAACTGGGAAGTGTTGATTAAGCAATTGACAAGGGAGGGCCTTACTGCCCCTACCTGGAATACAGTGGCTGCCATGCATAATGATGAGATCATAAATGGGTCCTGGCATCTTGACCCTGGTGCGATCCTACTGCTACCCTGACTGCCTCCATCAATGCCCTGTTGTCAGATAGGCAATGGTCTTCTGACTGACAGGTGCCTTCTGCCCCACCATACTGTTCCTGTTGAGACTGAGGCAAGCCCAGCCACCTGTCGCATGACTGTCCTAAGGAATGTCCAAGGACATGCTATCCCAGATGCAACAAAGGTTTTCATTGGACTAAGGACTGGCATTCACAGCCTTTGGACAACCCTGCTCCTCTAAACTCCTATGGGGCATCCCTCAGCCCCACCAGTAAAAGGGAGTGATCCCACCCCAAAAGTGTTCTGGGCCCTGCCTGTTTGTCCCCACTCTCATCTGATGACCATACATCTGGATGGACAACCCATTAAAGGGTTGATGGACATGGGAGAGGATGTTACCATCCTCAAAGGGACCGAAGCTCTCCAATTATCACGTTGATGGAGGGGCCAGGTTGGAATTACCAGGAAGTTCCAACCTGGCCCCTCCATCAACGGGCTGGATGGACAACAGGACCCCAGAGCCACCATACAGCCAGTCCACTGGAAGGATCTTGATGGCAACCAGGGTTCCTTTTCCCCCACAGAAGCTAATGTCCCTGGTAACCTTTGAGGAAGGGACATTCTGGAAGACATGGGGGTTATTCTAACTACCGATGACTGTGCCTTTTTCAATGACATGACCCAAGACAAAGCAGGCCTTTCAGGATTTACGTCACCCTTTCTCCAACAGAACAACACCCCCAATCCTAGAGGCCACCGTCCACCTAGAGACCACGCAAAAACTATTACCAAACCCTATATCCCTCTCGTGGCTCTCTGGTGGCAATGTCTGGGTGGAGCAGTGGCCCACCACTGAACCCAAGTTATCAGCACTTAAGGACATAGTCAAGAAACAATTAGACTTGGGGCATTTGGAACCATACACCAATAGACACAATTTTTGTCATCCAAAAGAAGTCAGGCCATTACCGACTCCTCCAAGACCTGTGTGCCATTAATGCTCAAATGGACAACATGGGGACCATGAAGCCTGGTCTGCCACACCCTAGTGCCATACCCACCTCATACCACATTGTTGTGTTAGATGTTAATGATTAATTCTTCCAAATACCACTTTCACCCCCAAATAGACACCACTGTGCCTTTATGGTTTGGGAACCCAACATGAACAAGCCTGCCCAGGGATATCAATGGACTATGTTGCCTCAGGGAATAATAAATAGCCCTACTATCTGCTGATTCTATGTTTCAAAGGCACTTGTAAACATCCCAGGAGACATTCTGCTTGTCCATTACATGGATCACATCCTCATTCCTGCTCACTTCCTAAGAAGGTCATCTTGTGTTCTCTTTTGCAATCTAGCATCCTTAGAACTACAGGGTGCCCCAGAAAAGATTCAGTGTGTTGACCCTTTGTGTTTTTGTGCTTCTCTATTGCCGAACAAATGCACCCACTTTCATTCAAATTAGTTCGCCAAACCCAATATATGCTGGCTGAGCCCCAACAACTATGTGGTATGGTCAGTTGTCTCAAAACGTTCCTCCCAATCTCAGATCAAGATATGTGCCATCTTTTTCTCTGTTGGAGGGTCCTACATGCCCCTCCACAAAAATTCAATTAACACCCAAAGCTATTACTATTCTTAATATAATTGTTTCCCTGCTATCCACTTTTTCTCTGGGTCGACATGACCCTAAGAGACCCTTCCTGGCCATTATTCTGTGGATACTAACACTTCTTGGGAGCCCTGTGGTAATCCAGATCTTTGATGTAGATTCACCAGTCCTTCTCCAACCTTTATAAAATCACCTCTAAATTTGAACAAACCTTTCACCTTTGCTTAAAGGATCGAAGATTAGCCCATAGGACCTATAACCAGGAGCCTGATAAGATTAATCTTGCTCCTGGCCTGGGGCCTGCACGCAGGTGGACCTGTCCTGGCAAACCAAGCCATCCAGAGTCTGCTGACATCCCAGTGCTAGTCCTGCCTCCATCCATGGGAAGAGGTGGGTGTGGGCCTGCCTCCAGCCCACCTTCTGACTGCCCTCCTTGGGATTTCCTGGCCTGGGGACTGCACACAGGTGCACCCGCCCTGGCAGGCCAAGTCATCCAGAGTCTGCCAACATCACAGTGCTAGTCCCACCTCCATCCAATGGGAGAGGGAGTGTGTCAGACCTGCCTACACCCACCGGGAAAGCCATCAGAGTATTGGACCTGCTTGCAACCACTGGAAGAGAACCCTGGAACCATACCAACCAGGAGGGAGAGAGACCCCACCTGCACCCACTGGAAGAAGGGATGGGAAGAACACAGTATAAGAACATATTCAACAACAGAAAGGCCAATGTGACACCACCAGAGTCTAGGGACTCTACATCAGCAAGACCTGAGCACCCCAACATAGATGAAGCAGAAGAGAATGACCTTAAAAACAACTTTATAAAGATGATAGTGACCCTCAAAGGGGAATAGAAAATCACTTAAAGAAATGGAAGAAAAAAATTCAAGAAATGGAGGAAAACACAAACCAAAAAAAAAAAAAAAACCAAAAAACAAGAAATCATCAAATCTCTTAAAGAAAGCAAAGAAAGTCAAGAAAAACCAACTAAACAAGTGAAGAAACAATTCAAACAGTTCAAGGCTTAAAACCTGAAATAGAGACAATAAAAAAACACAGTCTGAGGGAATGCTGGAAACAGAAAAGCTGGGTAAATGATCAGGAACTACAGACTCAAGCATAACCAACAGAATACAAGAGATGGAAGAGAGAATCTCAGGTGTTGAAGATTCACTAGGAGAAATAGTTTCATTAGCCAAAGAAAATCTTAAGCCCAACAAATCTCTAACATAAAATATACAGGAAATATGGGACACTGTGAAAAGACCAAATCTAAGAATAATAGGTATTGAACAAGGTGAAGAAACCCAACTCACAGATGCAGAAAACATATTCAACAAAATCATAGAAGAAAACTTTCCCAACCTAAAGAAAGACTTGCCAAGGAAAGTACAAGAAGCTTAAAGAACACCAAATAGAGTGGACCACAAAAAAAGTCCCCTGCCACATAATAATCAAAACACTGAATGTAAAGGATAAAGAAAAAATATTAAGAGCAGCAAAGGAAAAATGCCAAGAAACATATAAAGGCAAACCTATCACAATTACACTTGATTTCTCAATGGAAACTCTGAAAGCCAGTAGGTCCTGGACAGATGTTCTACAAACATTAAGAGACCATGGATGCCAGCCCAGACTACTATACCCAGCAAAGCTTTCAAACACGATAGATGGACAAAACAAGGTACTTTATGACACAACCAGATTTAAACAATGCATATTCACAAATTCAGCCCTACAGAAAGCACTGGAACAAAAACTCCAACACAAGGAAGTTAACTACACTCACAAAAACATAGACAATAGATAATCCTACATTACCAAAAGCCAAAAGTCAAAAAAGGGGGAAAACCCACATACAATACCACCACCAAAAACAAATAAAAAACCCTAAAAAAGCAAGAATAAACAGCCAATGGTCATTCATATCCCTCAATATCAATGGTCTTAACTCATCTATGAAAAGACACAGGCTAATGGAATGGATATGAAGACAGAATCCATGCTTCTGCTGCATACAAGAAACATATCTTCAACTTCAAAGACAGACATTACCTCAGAGTAAAAGGTTGGGAAAAGATTTTCCAGTCAAATGGACCTAAGAAAAAAGTTGGTGTAGCTATACTAATATCTAACAAATTAGACTTCAAATTAAAATTAATCAAAAGAGATGAAGAATGTTATTTCATATTCATCACAGGAAAAATCCATCAGGATGAAGTCTCAATCAGAAACATCTATGCCACAAATACAAAGGCACCCATATTTGTAAAAGAAACATTACTAAAACTCAAATCACATATAAAACCCCACAGACTTGTAATGGGAGACTTCAATACCCAACTCTCACCTCTGGACAGGACAATCAGACAGAAACTTAACAAAGAAATAAAGGAACTAACAGAACTTATCACCCAATTGGGTTTAACAGACATCTATAGAACATTCCATCCAAACACATCTCAGCACCACATGGAGCCATATCTAAAATTAATCACATACTTGGCAACAAAGCAAACCTCAACAGATATAAAAAAATTGAACAAATCCCTGTATCTTACCAGATCACCATGGTTTAAAGTTAGAATTTAACAACACAAATTGCAGAAACCCTAAAAACTGATGGAAATTGAACAATGTTCAATTGCATCACTCCTGGGTCAAGGAAGAAATAAAGATAGAAATTAAAGACTTCCTAGAATTCAATGAGAATGAAGGCACAATATACCCAAACTAATGGGACATTTTGAAAGCAGTGCTAAGAGGAAAGTTCATAGCACTAAGTATCCACATGAAGAAACTGGAGAACAGTCACATTAGAGAATTAACAGCACACCTCTTTCAGAGGTGTTTCTCTAGAACAAAAAGATGCAAACTCACCCTGGAGGAGTAGACGGCAGGAAATAATCAAATTAAGGACTGAAGTTAATAAAGTAGAAAAAAAGAAAACAATACAAAAAAATCAATGAAACAAAGAGTTGGTTCTTTGAGAAAATCAACAAGATAAAGAAACCTTTATCTGAACAAACCAAAAGGCAGAGAGAGAGCACATGCAAATTAACCAAATCAGAAATGAAAAAGGGGGACATAACAATGGACACTGAGAAAATCCAGAGAATCATCAGGTCATACTTTGAAAACCTGTACTCCACAGAAGTGGAAAATTTAAAGGAAATGGACAATTTTCAGGATAGATATCACTTACCAAAATTAAATCAAGAACAGATAAACAATTTAAGTAGACCTATAACCCCTAATGAAATAAAAGCAGTCATCAAAAGTCTCCCAACCAAAAAAAGCCCAGGACCAGATGGTTTCAGTGCAGAATTCTACCAGAAATTCAAAGAAGAGCTTATACCAATACTCCTCAAATTGTTATACACAATAGAAGCAGGAGGGTCACTGCCAATCTCTTTTTACGAGGCTACAATTACCTTGGTACCCAAACCACACAAAGACACAACTAAGAAAGAGAACTGCACACCAATATCCCTCATGAACACTGATGCAAAAATATTCAATAAAACACTGGAAAATCAAATCCAAGAACACATCAGAAAAATCATCCACTATGATCAAGTAGGCTTCATCCCAGGGATGCAGAGGATGGTCCAACATGACGAAAATCTGTCAATGTAATCCACCAAATAATATGAAAAAGAAAAACCACATGATCATCTCACTAGATGCTGAAAAAGCCTTTGACAAAATCCAACACCCCTTCATGATAAAGGTCTTGGAGAGATCAAGGATAACAGGACCATACCTAAGCATGATAAAAGCTATATACAGTAAAGCAACAATCAACAGCAAACTAAATGGAGAGAAACTCAACACAATTCCTCTAAAATCAGGAATAAGACAAGGATGTACACTCTCTCCATATCTCTTTAATATTGTACTTGAAGTTCTAGCTAGAGCAATAAGACAAAAAAAAAAAAGGAGATCAAGGGAAAACAAGTCAAATTTTCACTATTTGCAGATGATATATAGCTTACAGAAGTGACCCAAAAAGTCTACAAGGGAACTCCTACAACCAAAACCACCAGCAAAATGGCAGGATACAATATTAACTCAAAAAAAAAAAACCACATACAGACGATAAATGGGCTGAGAAAGAAATCAGAAAAGTGTTATCCTTTACAACTGCCACAAACAACATAAAATATCTTGGCATAATGCTAACCAAACAAGTGAAACACCTGTATGACAAGAATTTTGAGTCTTTAAGGAAGATACCAGAAAATGGAAAGATCGTCCATGCTCATGGATAGGTAGGATCAACACAGTAAAAATGGCAATCTTGCCAAAAGCAATCTACAGATGCAATGAAATCCCCATCAAAATCGTAGCACAATTCTTCACAGACATTGAAAGAATAGCACTCAACTTTATATGGCAAAACAAAAAAAAACCAGGATAGCCAAAACAACCCTATACAATAAAGGAACTTCTGGAGGCATCACCATCTCTGACTTCAAGCTCTGCTATAGAGCTATAGTAATGAAAACATCTTGGTATTGGCACAAAAACAGACAGGTAGGTCAATGGAATGGAACTGAAAACCCTAATATTAGCTCACACACCTATGAACACCTGGTTTTTGACAAAGAAGCTAAAATTATACAATGGAAAAAAGAAAGTATCTTCAACAAATGGTGCTGGCATAACTGGATGCTGACATGTAGAAGATATATCTGTACCTTATCACCATGCACAAAACTGATGGCGGATGTCCTTCTGTACATGTTTCTCTTATTGGTTGATGAATAAAACAGTGTCTAGATGTCTTTCAACTGAAGAATAGATAAGGAAAATGTGGTACATTTAAACAATGGAGTAAGAGTCAGCAGTAAAAAAAAAAACGACATCTTTAAATTTGCAAGCAAATGGATGGAACTAGAAAAAAACATCCTGAGTGAAGTAACCCAAACCCAGAAAGGCAAATATGGTTTGTGCTCACTCATAAATGGATATTAGACATGGAGCAAAGAATTACCAGCCTGTAATTCACAACCCTAAGAGAGACATGCATGGATCCAGATAGGAAGGGGAAACAAGCAAGATCTCCTGAGTAAATTGGGTGCATGGGGGAGTGGTTAAGAGGGAAAGGAAGGAAGAGAGAGGAAGGAGGAAGGGAGGGAGGAAGGAAGGAAGGAAGGAGAGAGAGAGGGAGGAAGGAAGAGAGGGAGGAAGGAAGGAGGAAGAGAGGGAGGAAGGAAGGGAGGAGGAAGAGAAGGAGGGAGGAGGAAGGAAGGAGAGAGGAAGGAAGAGAGGGAGGGAGGGAGGAGGGAGGAAGGAAGGAAGGAAGGAAGGAAGAGAGGGAGGGAGGAAGGAAGGGAGGAAGAGAGGGAGGGAGGGAGGAAGGAAGGAAGAGAGGGAGGAAGGAAGGAAATGGGACGGTTGAGTTGGGGGAAGGACAGAGCAGGGAAAGAGATGTCTTGATATTAGAGAGCCATTACGGGACTAGTTAGAAACCTGGCACTAGTGAATTTCCCAGAAATACACAAGGATGACTCCAGATAAAACTCTAAGCAATCGTGGAGAGGATGCCTGAACTGGTCTTCCTTTGTAATCAATCAGATTGAGGAGTACCATAATTGTCTTCATGGAACCTTCATCCAGTAACTGATGGAAGCAGATTCAGAGATTCACAACTAACCACTGGGCTGAGCTCCTAGAGTCTATCCAAAGAGGGAGGAGCGATAATATGAACAAATTGAGTTCAAGACCAGGAGGGGGAAACCCACAGAAACAGCTGACCTGAGCTAGTGGGATCTCACTGACTCTGGCCTGACATCTGGTGAATCTGCATTGGCCTGAAATAGACCCCCTAAATCCAAGTGACAGTGTGTAGCTTGGGCAGTTTGTGTGGTCACTGGCAGTGGGACCAAGATCTATCCATAAAGCATGAACTGGCTTTTTGGAGCCCATTTGGAAAGATACCTTGCTCAGCCTAGACACAGGAGTAAGGGCCTAAGTCCTGCCTCAACGTTGTGATGGGACAGACTTTGTTTACTCCCAATAGTAAGCGTTATCCTCTCCGAGGAGCAGAGTGGGGTGTAGAGTAAGGGGGGGGGAGTGGGAAGAGGAAAGGGGAGCCTGGAATTAGTACGTTTAAAAAAAGAAAGAAAAGTTTTATTAGCACAAGAGGAAAAAAAATCTTGTAAGTTCCAGGAAGTTGACTTGGATTTACCTCAAATAGCACCTCAACAGATCCAGGAAGCACATGGTTCCACAGAGCCCCAACAGCAGTGAAACAACCAGCTATTCCATGATGCGGCCAGCTCCCTAATTCTCCCAGGTCCCCCAAGACTCTGATGCCCCAGGTCAGCGGGAAGCAGTTTGGAGAACTCACGCCCTTATCTTCTTTAACTCCTCACCTTTTTATAATAAGCAAAAGGTTGGAATGTTAGCATTCAGGCAATACGCTGGCCCGCCCTGTACCTGGCAAGATGCTTTTACCAGTGCTCAGGCAGATACCTAGCCAGCCTTGGAATCTTATGGCCAGGCATGTGCTTATCAGTATTCAGGCAAATGCTCAGTCAGCCTGGGAGCCCTATAGCTGTACATCACTACATTGTGTGCTAATTAGTGGCCCAAGGCTCTGTATGCACATGCCAAGGGTCCCTTTGAAAGCGAGCCCCCGGCTGTCCTTTCTTGGTTGACTGTCACAACGTCCTCTTTATCCACCCATAATAAACTTCCATGTGGGTTTGTTGTATTCCCTGACTCATTCCCGCAGCCGCTGCTAAATGACAACACTGGGGTCAATCTCAAAAGACTGGCTTGATGGGGAAAAAAATCAAAGCAGCCAACGACAGCGGCTGTAGCTCACCCTTCTCAGGCAAGGGTTTGGGTTCTGTGACTCCAAGACGCATGTGTCTCCACAAGACCACCGCTCGATGGGGTGGTGGTAAATGTTTAATGCCTTGACACGGTAGAAAACAGATCGCCAGTGCAACTCAAGTCTTAACATTTAAATTGGGAAGCATGCCTAGTATGGAAGTTAGGCTTCAGCTGAAACTGGCCAGGCTGATTATGACAGTGTGCAAGAAATAGTAATAGTGAAGGACCGTTTATTTCTAATAAGGGCGGGGGAGAAATCACAAAACCTCAGACGATTGCCGAATAACTCCTACTTGATGAGTAACAGCTTCACAACACAGGAGGGCAATTGCGAGGATGTACTTAGCAAAGAAATACTTCCCTTGAGTACACGTCTCTGATGCCAGAGCAAGAGAGAAATGGTTAGAAGAAAATCACCCCAAGAGAGCACCCCGAAACTACATGTATCCGCATCCACTCTCGTGTGAAACGGAGCTGGCAGTTCTCAGTTGGAAGACGGCGGTGAACGGTACAGCGTTCCTTCAGAACTGGCGTGGCAGGGATCTGTATTAAAGGGTCACAGCATTAGGTGGCTTGAGACCCATTTTCAAAATAAAAGCCATCATGTTAGGAGACCTGAGTTCTCTGACTTTCTCAATGCTAGCTGTCCTGTGCCTGTGCCTGTCCCTCTTGAGGATGCAACTGACGGTGCTGAGTGGGGTGTGCGGGTTGGTTGAAGCGTTTCTCACACGCTGGCACTGGGAAGGCTTGAACTTGGGGGTGGTGGCAGAGACAGGCGCTCTACCAGAAAGTTCCACCGCAGTCTCAACACCGGCAGGTTCTCTCCCCCGTGGAGTCATGTTTCCCCTGGTAGAAGATGATATACATCTTGTGGTCCAACTCAGGGGGGAGGGGCTTTGCCTCCTCATGGGCCTTGAGATGCGGAGAGAGGTACACATCCTGGACAAGGCTTTGCCACTCTGGCACTGAAAACATTCGTGGCCACGCCCTCCCCTGAGCTGCTCTCACTTAATCCAAGGAATTCTTCACAGTCAGTGGGGAGTTTTTAAACTCTGCTACATGTCAGGGGTTTCCCACCAGGAGTCTTCAGGTGTCTGTTGAAGTGTGTCATGAGAGAGAAGGCCGTGTCACACTGTGGCACTGTGGTGCCTCTTTCTGGTGTAGAACAACACACGCATGTCTCCTGAGACCTCCTTGGTTGCTACAGATTCTTCTGCAAAGTTTGCATGGGACGTGGTCCGCTGGATGGAGCCAGCACCAGCCTTGCTGGGGGTCGATTCCTGGGAGGCTGAAAAACATCAGAGCTCTCTGAAGAAAGGTCCTGGGGTCACTCACTGTTACAGCGCCCACCAACAACGCCCATCAACAACCGTTGTGAGACTTCTGACATGCCCCCCCCCCCCGACACAGACATGTCAGAAGTTGCCCACTGGCGGGTCCTCCATCCCTGACTACGGGTGGTTCCAAAGCAGGGGGAACTCTGCTCTGAGGCTAGTTCTTCCAGTTCAGGTCTCCTCTCAGGACCTAGAAATAATACGAGAGCCCCTCTACTCTTTTTACTCAGAAAGACACATCATTATAGCAGAAACAGGGAGTGGTGGAAACGAACCCATGGAGCTGTAGATGTGGAGATGAGCCTGAGGCGGGGAGGTACCAGAGAAGGATGGAAGGGAGAAGACACGAGAAAAGTTGAGGGAAGTCTAGGGGGGTGAGGGAGGAAGGGAGGGGCAGAGAGAGGGAGAGCATGAGCACGGTATGTTAAGAGGACTTTATGCTGATGAAAATACCAGGAAAACAGAGCGAGGAGGGAGACAGAGGAGGCGATAAGTGAGACGCCTCAGTAATCAGTGATGTTTAGAAAAGCTAATAGCAGGGAGCACAAAAGGTTCCAGTACCCAGACAACCTGAGAAATACTATACGGTATGGGTCACCCATGTTGCATTTCCATGGGGCTTTTTAGAACCTTCAAGATGCTCCCCTATTCTATTCCTATTCTCAAAGGAAGGCTTAAAATTTGGCACTTAGGAGACTCCTTTTGAGGGAGGTGGTGGAGCATGGGAGGCAGAGGCAGGAGGATCTCTTGAGTTCAAGGCCAGCCTGGTCTACAGAGTGAGTTCCAGGATCGTCAGGGCTACACAGAGAAAGTTTAAAAAAAAAGAACAAAGAAACAGAAGGGGAATCTTTCTGAGAACACTGGTTCTCGAGGACCACAGAGGACACCTGTGGCGCCAAGAAGCTGAGCATCTGCAGCTGAGAACAAAACAAAAGGATTCTAACCCTTGTCTTTTGGATAGCATTCTATCATTTGATTTGATCTATGCTGTCTAACAACTGACTTCACTCAATTCAGCATCAGTATTTCACAGAAGGCAGTACAACCCAACTAGCCCATCACCAGACATCTGGAGAAAGGACTCTCATCAGACTAAAATGATTGCAACAGCAGAGAGGGATGCAGATCTCCTGGAAATATGAGGGGAGAGGATGGCAGTCAGCTGTAGTGATCAGTTGAAAGGAGGTGACAAGATCAGCAAGTGATCTGGGCAAAGACACAGACTGTGGAAATCCATAGTCGGGAGAAGCCAGAGCACAAAGCTTGAGTCGAATGTCTATGGAGATGAGTCTGGGAAGGGTGTGCTGGGCCAGAATGAGAAGAAATGAAATGTTTTAATGCGTATTCAAGTTTCGTAAAGGCAATTCTCTAGGCGGAATAGGAAGCTGAGGAAGTCGAGCATGAGATTGTGATGAAGAAAGAATTGCATCTAACAGAAACTCAATTTGTGAGTAGGGGAGAATGGAAACATTGTGCCAGGCAGAGTAGAGACAGCAGGAAACCCAGCTTGGGAGCCATTGGAAAGCGGGCTCATCACAACGGATTGGATCCATGAGAAAACAGTCTTTGCAGGCAACCCAGACCTCACGACTCTTCTTTCCATCATTTCCAGCATGTTCTGCCCACTCTGCCTTCACAGAGTACCTCCAACTGACAACTATGCCATCAGGACACCACCCAACACCATGAGCCTGATGGTCGAGCATGCAGATAACGCTGGCTTTGAGTTCACAACTGTCCTGCCTCAGCCTCCTGAGATGTGCCACCATGCTCAGTCCAGATGGATCTTTCTAGAATAGAACTGTTGGCCAACAGGACTCCCTGCCATGATGACAATGGCCTATTGTTTTTGCTAACACAACCGTCATGGGTCATACGTGACCATCAGACACGTAAACGCTGTGACCAAGGAACTAAACGTTAAGGTTCTATGTAGTTCAAGTTCAGTGAGACTAATGACATTCAAGCTTCCCAACACGGTTCTAAAATGTCAGTGCTACCACCTCATTCCCCCCCCCCCCACAGCTGGTGGGGGAAGGGGAGATGATGGGAGGGAACGGAAAGGTAAGGAAGGAGAGGAGAAGAGGAGTGAGAGGGGAATCACAGGAAGCCCACAAATCTGAGAATGGAATGAAGAAAAGTGAGAAGGGGCCTTACACTAAGGCTAAACGCTGATCACGGTTGATTAAGGAAAGGTAACAGCTCCAGCTACAAAGAGAAAGGCGTAATGAATGGAGGCGTTACTCGTGTGGAGGAAGCGGACACAGCCCTGCCTGGAGCTGCCTGGCAGAGGGTCTCACGCTGCAGGAAGAGATGTGCAGCAGAGAGAACAGAAGGCAGGAGCCCGACACAATGAGAGCGCTGCGAGCCTTTCCCTTGACCCAGGCCGGCTGTGACAGATGCTGTCAGGCAAGCCTCCCTGGACCAGGACCTCGGCGCGCTGCCTCCCAGAACTCCCCATGCTCTCAGGTTCTGCCCCATCACTCACTTCTCTGCCTTACTGTGTTGCTGTCTTCCTCTGTTGCTTGGGGTGACTCTTCTTTCGGGTGCAAAATCAAGCCGGGTTTAGGGAACTTGTACCCTACTAAAGAAGGCAGACAAATAACTTGGAGGTCAGCAATCCCCAAGGTCTGGGTTCCTGAAGACTCTGGGGTAACAGAAGTTCAGCAACTGTCCAGGGCCTGTGTCCTGAAGACTTTGGGGTAACAGAAGTTCAGCAATTGCCCAGGGTCTGGGCCCTGAAGACTTTGGGGTAACAGAAAAGGTGCACAGACTAACGGGAGTGAAGCGAAGCCTGTTTCCAGCTCACAAAGTAGTTCTTCTCAATCACTGTACACCCCAATATGCCCTCCCCACGATGGATGTCTCCCTGTACATTCCTATGCAACCTCACAGCAGATGCCTATACAGCCCTGTACAGCCCTATACACTTTCCCCATAGCAGACACCTTCCCATACAGCCCTATACACCCTCCCCACACCAGATGCCTCCCTGGATATGGAGACACCACTTATTGCCCCAACTGTGGAAGAGAGAGGTGGCCTCGGCATCTAGCTACTGGAGGCAGGGAGGTTCCTCAATCCAACAGCATAACCATAAAAGGATTATTGAGTATGGAACGCTGCAGTGACGGCTCAGTGGCTAAGTAAGAACCTTCCCGGGGGACACGAGTTTGGTTCCCAGCACTCACATTGGAAGCTCACAATCATCTGCAACTCTACTTCCAGGGGACACAGTGCCCTCAAGTGCACACACCCAGTACACACACACACACACACACACACACACACACAACAGACACACACAGGCACACACACAGACACATACACAGACACACATACACACACAGACACATACACAGGCACACACACACAGACAGACACACATACACATAGACACACACATACACACACATAGACACACACAGACAGACACAGACACACATACACACACAGACACACACAGGCACACACACACGTAAGAATTATACATCCCCATTCACTAATAGTAGCAAGGCTGAAAAACGTACTGCATAAAAACTAAGAAGGAGAACCGAGTGTGTGCTGAGCCCCACACATCAGCTTGGACAGTCTGACAGAGTCAAAGCCAACAGCAGAACTCTTTTTCTTCCTGTGATAAGCCCCGTTCTGCTCCTCCCATCCTCAGTTCCCTTTCCCAAATCCCTGCCATCTGGGTACCACCTAGCTACGGGCTTGTTGATCATGTGTCTCCTCCCGAGATACACAATCCAGTAGAAAGGGAGTTCTCATTTAGTGTGGATTCCTAAAGCGACACCAAGACGCAGCACAGTGGGACCTCACTGACACACTGATGAATGGCATTGCATTGTTGGCATAAATTGGTGATATCTGCAGCAGTATTAAGTACTTATTTAGTACTTTTCTATGGAGCAGTGCGCTGGATAGTTTTAGGTGAACTTGACACAAGTCAAAGCCATCTGAGAGGAGGGAACCTCAATTAAGAAAATGCCTCCAGGGCTGGGGATATGGCTCAGAGGTTAAGAGCGCCGGCTGCTCTTTGAGAGAACCTGGGTTCAATTCCTAGCACCCACATGGCAGCTCACAACTGTCTGTATCTCTAGTACCAGGGGATCGGACACCCTCACACAGACATACACACAAGCAAAACACCAAGGCGCATAAAATAAATCATTAAAAAAAAAAAAGAAAAAACAAAATGGAGAAAAGGTTTCCATAAGAGGGGGCTGCAGGTAAGCCTATAGGGCACTTTCTTAAACAGTGATTCATTAGAGAGGGCCCGATCCATGATGGGTGGTGCCATCCCTGGGCTGGTGACCCTGAGTTCTGTAAGAAAGCAGACTGAACAAATCATGGGGAACAAGCCGTTAAGCAGCACCCCTCCATGGCCTCTGCATCAGCTCCTGCTCTGCTTGCGTTCCTGTCCTGACTTCCTCCAACGATGAACTACAAGGTACAAGTGTAAGCCCAGTAAACCCTTTCCTCCCAGGATGCTTTGCTCATCACGTTTTATCACAGCAATAGTAACCCTAACTAAGGCAATCAGTTTCCATACGTGTATTTACATGGAAGCTCTCAATCAACCCTATAACAGGAAAAGGACACTACTTCCGAAAGACAAAAATAGAGGCCATGTAACAACAGACAAGAAAAACAAAGTAACAGTTTCCTAAGACAGAAACATCTCATCTGTCAGGGAAGCTCTTTAGAAGTGAAGTTAAACAAAGTAACCCCAGGAAGTCCCAGAAACTGACCAGATTCACTAGGTCCCTCCCTGTCAGTGTAGGCAAAGACAAGCTGGACTGGCGCCTCTGAATCCAGACCAGCTAGGAAACCAGCGAGCATCTCCAAGAGGTTTAGACCAACTGAGGCAGCTGGAAAGTATACTCTAACTTGTTAATATGCCTGTAGGCTGTGCAGAGAATCCTACCTTCAGAGAGGTAATCAAACTTGCTCACGACTCTGATTCCCATCTCTAGCAGGGCCACAATAACAGCAACAAGAAGCATGGCTCTCTTTCATAAGACTAGAGTGAGGATCAGGAAGTCACACGTGCAAAGGTTTTAGATATGTGCCTGGAACATAGTAAGTCTGAATTAAGATACTGGGTGGCTTGCTTTCTTTTTCTTTCTTTCTTTCTTCCTTCCTCCCTTCCTCCTCCCTCCCTTCCTTCCTTCCTCTCTCTCCTTTTTAGGAGAGTGTTCTCCTTTTGAAGCTGGGTGGCGGTATGGTTGGGAAGTTTGGGAGGAACTGGGAGGCAGATGGGAGTAGATATAATCAAAATACGTTACACACATGTATGACATTCTCTGGGAATAAATAAATGTAAAAATAGACAAGCAGCTGCTTAAGGAAGATTTGAACTATGGTGACATCAGTACACACGCTATCATGGGTGGGGAAAAGCTCACGGGGTCCAAACCCTAAACAAAGAACTAGGAATGCCGAGAGCAGGAGAAATAGTCTTCCCCAGGGAAAATCACACCCACCAGTTATCTAATACCTAGTGGTCAGCACTGAAACCGTACACATACAAGTAACATGATAGGACCGAACAGGTTGCATTCATATATATTAGGGACACATATGTATTTGTATTCTGTTTTTCTATATTGAGAATATATATGCATACACGTATACATACATGACACTGAAGAAACAAGAGGCCATGAATTTGAGAGAGGGTAGTAGGGAAGGGATGGAGGCAGGAAAAGTGAAGGTGGAAAACTGTTACATTCTCATTTTTAAAAATTGAAGATATAATGGGAACAAAATGAGACTGCTGGAGAAATATCTCAGCAGTTAATAATACTTACGGCTCTTGCAGGGGATCTGGGTTCGATTCCCAGCTCCCACATGATGACTGGCAACCATCTGTAATTCCAGTGCGGGGGGGTGGTATGGGGGGAGACCAATGCCTTCCTCTGGCTTCCCTGAGCACTGAAGGCACTCGGGGCAGACAAACATTCGCGCCAAACACTCAGATGCATAAAATAAAGTATTACCCCTGGCCCAGGCTGAGCTCTACAGACAGCGCATACCTTCACCTTGGGAGACAAGGGTCTAGTAATCTGTTAACATCTCCTCCCAGGACAGGCTCCTCTGACATCACCTCCTGGTTACAGGCTTTTTTCTGAGCAGCACATGGGCAGCCTTTAACTCCTCAGGGACTGAACTAATTCTCCTTCAAGCCATATCCTTGAAGGTCACCAGCTCTCCCCAAACACTAGAAAAAAATACCTCTAAATAATTAAAGAAGCAGCGAGTAAAGAGCCTAAGTGAGAAAAATAGCGCTCACCACAGGAGGCTGAGGGAACACAGACAGGCAGGCTCCCACCCCTGCTGGCTGCCTCTCTGCTGGTTTTAAGCGGCTTACTAAGTCTTTTTGCCTCCATTCTCATTAAAAAGTGGGGGGGGGCATAAAACTCAGGCTAGGGGCTTGTTCTGAATAAAACAGGATGTTAAATCACAAACCATCTCCTCTTCTTTGAAGAAGGCATGGGGGAGCTGGAAGGTTGAGTCGAGGTAAGCATAGCGGGGAGCAGGATGAGAGACACCATAATAGAGGGAGTCATTATAGGCTTGAGGAGAGAGCTGACACTAGTGAGATCTCCAGAGATCTACAAGGATAACACCAACTGGCAAACTAAGCAATAGTGGAGAGACTACACTAATTGCCCCTCCTTGATGTTAGGGTTGATGACTATCTTATATGCCATCTTAGAACCTTCATCCAGTGACTGATAGAAGCAGAGGCAGATACCCACAGCTAAACACTGAACTGCACTCCTGGAACCCAGTGACAGAGACAGAGGAGTGATGAGCAAAGGGGTCAAGACCATGATGAGGAAACTCACAAAGACAACTGACCTGACAAGGGGAAGCTCTTGAACCCTAGACTGATGGCTGAGAGGCCAACAGGGGACTGATCCAGACTCCATGAATGTAGTGTCAGTGAGGAGGCCTCAGAAATCTCTGTGGCCTTGTGTAGTAGATCAATGTTTACCATGGCATACAGATGAACTTTGGGAGCCCATTCCACATGGAGGGATGCTCTCTCAGCCTGGACACATGGGGAAGGGCCTAGGTCCTGCCCTGGATGAAATGACAGACTCTGGAGATTCCCCCAAGGAGGGCTTCACACTCTCTGGGGAATGAGGTGGGGATTGGGTAGGGGGCTAGGGGAGCTGGTGGAGGGACAATGGAGGAGGGGTGGGAGAGGGAGCTGGGATTGACATGTGAAGCATGCATGTTTCTAATTTAAATAAAAACATATATTGAGGGAAAAAACAAAGAAACAAAAAACCAAACCATTCAGGACATGGAGAAAAGGAAGGAAAATGTTCCATAGGAGTGCATCAGGGAAGAGAGAAAAGACCATTTCAGACAAGTTAGATGGGGGAAAGAGGACCACTAACACGTTCATACACAGACTTAATGGAGGTGAAGATTTGATGGACAGGGCAGACCCGGCAATCAGGAAATCTCAGGAAACCGTGACAAAAGACAGCTTAGCTCACCTGGGCCAGAAGATGGCAGACTAACACCTTCGCATCTTGCCTCTGCCGGCCACTGGTTTCCCCCTGCAGAGTCCTGAGCCTGGGTAAGAGGAATAACACAGCACCGAGTCCTTTCTGGCGGCAGTCCATGGTCAGTCACCCACCTTCCTAACACCCGTCCTAATGTGAATGTCAGCAGCGGCCCCGCGCTTCCCGCGGTAAAGGAAAGGACCAAAGAACCCACTTCAGTTCACGCCCCCGCCACTTCCCACGGGTAAGCCTCGCAGTGGGCTTTCCCACCGTCTTCTAAATAAAGCACAAGCTTCTCTAGGATCAGCGCTTTCTGATCTATCAATCAAAATCACCGGGTAGGGACCTGGAGAGATGGGTCTGCTCTTCAGAGAGTCTAATGCTCTTGCATAGGAGCTGGGTTTGGTTCCCAGCACCCACATGGTGGTTCGTGACCATCTAAAATCCCAGTTCTAGGGGTCCAAAACATTTTATCATCTCCATAGGCTCCTGCATGCATGTGATACACTAAGTATATTCAGGCAGGGCTCTCTCCCTCCCTCCCTCCCTCCCTCCTCTCTCTCTCTCTCTCTCTCTCTCTCTCTCTCTCTCTCTCTCTCTCTCTCTCTCTCACCCCTAATTACAACTTAAATTCCCAGGAAACTTCAACTTCTAAGAAACAATGTCTACACTCTAAAGGCTTGTGAGGGTTAAATGTTACCGACATTTACAACACAGTAGGTAAATTTTTTTTAAAGGAAGCCTTACACAACCTCTTCCTACATCTTCTTCACTTAGTAGTCTAGAAGAAGAGGCCGTAGTCTTTTCCAGGTGATCGTTGCAAAAATTTCCTGCCTCTTTCCCAGACCCTGTGCAATTTTTTTATCATTCCCCTCAGCTTCAGTCTCCAAGCCTTGGGTTGTTTTTAACCTCTAGAAAGGAAGGAAGGAAGGAAGGAAGGAAGGAAGGAAGGAAGAAAGAAAGAAAATGCCTTCAAAGAGGCCGTAAGAGGTAGTTGGGTCACTTGAAGCTGGAGTTACAGGTATTTGTGAGGTACCTAGTGTTCCTCTTTTGATAGAGCAGTGAGTGCTTTTAACTGCTGACCCATCTCTGCAATCCCAGGAGCTGCTACTGTATATGTATATGTATATGTATGTGTATGTGTATGTTTATATGTATATGTATATGTATGTGTATGTGTATGTGTATATGTATATGTGTGTATATTTATTTACACATATATTACTCTACTATATATGTGTATAGTATTATATATAAATATAAATATGTGTACTATATATGTATATAGTATTATATGTGTATGTATGGTAGTGTAGTGTTATATATAGTATATATACATTATATAGTATATATAGTGTATATAATGTATATGGGCAGTACAAACTAAACTTGATTTTAAAAAACAAAACTGGGTGGGGTAAGGAGGGGGCTGGGATCTGGGAGAAATAGGGACGACTGTGAATATGATCACAATGTATTGTAGGAAATTCTCGACTAATAAAAATGAGGGGAAGAGAGAAGACTAATGCGCACATAATGTGTTACTATTGTGGGTGGTTTGGTCTGTTAATTCATTTGATTCTGTTAGGCAGCAGCTTTTGCAAGAGGTATGGCTTTTGTTTTATAGACACCGAATCCAGCCATATGCCTATGCTTATGATTCCACCTTTTTTGTTTGTTTTTTTTAAGTTTTACCATGTGGTTCAAGCTGGCCTTGAACCCACAGCAATCCTGCTACCTCACTTTCTGAGTTGCTGAGATTATAGGTGCCACCACACAGTGGTTCCACCACAGTTCTCTGGCTGTTGGGTTCTGGACCCACAGAATATTTTCTGATTTATATTATTCCTCGACTCAGGGCTAAGGGAGGAGTGGGGACGGGGATGAGGAGGAGGGACATGGAGGAGGGAGGAGGGACGTGCATGAGGGAGGAGGTGAGCCTATCTGATATTCAGGGCTAAGTGAGGAGGAGGGACGTGGAGGAGGGAGGAGGGATGTGGAGAAGGGAGGAGGGATGTGGATGAGGGAGGAGGGACATGGACAAGGGAGGAGGGACATGGATGAGGGAGGAGGACGTGGATGAAGGAGGAGGGACATGGATGAGGGAGGAGGGACGTGGATGAGGGAGGAGGGACGTGGATGAGGGAGGAGGGACGTGGATGAGGGAGGAGGTGAGCATATCTGACATTCAGGGCTAAGGGAGGAGGAGGGACGTGGATGAGGGGGTCACGTGGTGGGTGGGGTCGTGGGGAAGACGAAGCGAGATGGACAAAGTTGGTGTCCCAGGTGCAGTGACAGTGCAAACATCCGCCTGTGGCCTGCCTCGACTTACTGGAGAGTTGCTGCGTTTCAAAAAATTGAAAACAGTTAACGGTGAAACTGTCTTGCATCGTTGGTTTTTCACACCCCACACACACAGTTACACCGGCGACCGTTTGAATGGTTTTTGGAATCATCTTTCCGGCTACGCGCTCCCTTACAGGAAACGGAAGGGAAATCGCAACAAACCTCTCTTTAATTGACTTTAAAAATCTATCATTTTTAGCCAGGCAACGGTGGCGCACGCCTTTAATTCCAGCACCGGGGAGGCAAAGGCAGGGGGATCTCTGTGAGTTTGAGGCCAGCCTGGTCTACAGAGCGAGTTCCAGGACAGCCTCCAAAGTTACACAGAGAAGCACAGTCTCCAAAAACGAACAAACAAAACAAAACAAAAATAACAACAACAAAACCAGGCCAGCCAACTGAACAGTATATTCTTGTTTCCGACTGACTTTTACTGCCTGGTACACCCTCTGAATTGGGGTAGCTACTGGCCTACGTTTTAGGAAACAAAATTGTGCTTTTGTTGGAATCACCCACTGTTCACCTAGGCCTGTGTGAATGCACGACTTTTAGATGTTAAGAGGCAGGGCCGAAGTTCCTGCAACCCTGGTGTTTTCTGAACATGCATCCTGTGGACCTCCATGATGCTGGATCAAAGACTGGCAGGACAAAAGTTCTCACTGGGTTGGGAGGCAGTGCTACGGCAAAGTAGCTTGATGATCCTGGACCCACGGGGCAGAAGGAGAGAACTGACTCCCTCAAGTTAGTCTTACTCCACAAGTGCGCTGTTGCATCTACACAATAAATAAACTAATTCTGCTTTAATGAATGAACAGCATTCTTCCAATCTCTCTTTTCTCAATGTTTTAACTGTTCCTTCTTCTTTCCCCTTTTTAGAGTAAAAGGGCCAAGGAAAGAACAATAAACAGAATCCCACCAATCCCGGAGCTTGCCTCAAGATCAGGCCACAGAATCCTACCAATCCCTGAGCACAAAGCCCCACCAATCCCTGAGCTTGCCTCAAGATCAGGCCACGGAAATCTACCAATCCCTGAGCACAAAAGCCCACCAATCCCTGAGCTTGATGAGATCATAAAAATCCCAGCAATCCCAGACTACCTTGAAAAGAGTGTGTGTGTGTGTGTGTATGTGTGTGTGTATGTGTGTGTGTGTGTGTGTGTGTGTGTGTGTGTCCCGCCAGGAACCCTGTATAAACCCAGCTTTCTGCTTGGTTCCCTGCTGCTTCTCACTGGAGCAGAGGCAGTCACCTCCCCACGTTTTTCCCCTCCCAAGAAATCTCTCGTGTGAGTTTTATTGTGCAGTGTGACTCTGTGGTATTCCCTGGCTCCTGACTGCCAGGATAGCTTTCCCCTCAGAGTTGCAACACTTGCACTGGGGAAACCCTCCCCTCCCAAAGCAGAGCTGTGACACTTCTGTTGGGGAAGCCTTTCCCTTCAGAGCCCTGACACATTCCCCCTCTTCCCTGTGGGCCTCTCCTCTCCTCTGCCCCTGTTGCTATGTAGCCCAGACTGACTTCAAACTCGCTATGTGCAATTCTGCTTCTGTTTCCCACAAGCTAACCTAGAAGTTGTGGTTTTGAGATGTGTTTTTGTAGGTCTTCGTACTTGCCCACTTCATGAACAAACTTTCTTTTATTCTTTTTTTTTTTCCAAAACTCCCTCTTTTAGTGGCAGCCTACTGAGTGATAGGGAAAACAGGCCTGTTTCAGTAACGTGTAGGAAGCATGGGTATGTCTACGTGTAGTCACGGATGTGCACATATGTCCATGTACAGATATATTTATGAATACGGATGTGACATATGTATACGTGTGTTGTGTACAAATTAATGTATTTTATGGTGCGATATATCTAGTAGGCATTTGTGTTCATAATTTAAAACATGTTGAATATGTTCTGTTGTGTTTTGATATATGTGTGTGTGGAGGTAGATTTTTCTGTCCCTCCAGCCAGCTCCCAAATCACAATATAGAGATTTACTATTGATTTTGAAAGCTTGGTCTACGGCTTAGGCTTGTTTCTAACTAGCTCTTATAGCTTAAATTAATCCATTTCTATTGATCTATGTACTCACGGCTGTTGTCTCTCCTCCTGTACATCTTGCTTGACTCTGTGTCTGGCCGCCTTCTTCTTCTCAGCATTTTCTCTGCCCCCTCCCCCAAATCCTGCAAACAACTGGAACCTTGGAAACTGTGAGCCAAAGTTAAGTTTTTCTTGCCTGTAAATTTATCTCAGGTATGTTGTCACAGCAACTGAAACTAAACACAAGGGGCTGCAGAGATGGCTTATCAGTTAAGAGCACTAGTTGCTATTTCGGAGGCCCTGGGTTCAGTTTTCAGCACCCTCTTTGTGGCTCACAACTGTCTGTAACTCCAGTTCCAATGGATATGGGGCCCT